>NC_090929.1:1584568945-1584877335 GCF_040938575.1 Ambystoma mexicanum | reverse complement strand
TAGCGCTTTATGCCATGGGTAAACACTGTCAGATACTTTGAATCGGGTGCATGGGTATCAAAAAGAAGGTGTTTTTTAGATCCACCACTATAATGTGGGTCGCCTCTTTGAGGATACTACATAGAATGGTGGCGGAGTTAGGGAGCACAGGAAATTCCCTTTGTACTACATCATTTAGGGGGTTTAAATTCTGGATCATTCTCCAATTGCACTCTGTTGCCTTTTTCACAGGGTAGATCACCATGTTAGATAGTTATGTGGATGTCACTATTATGCCTTGATTGAGTCGGGCATGTAGTGTGTCTCTGATCCCCTTCTTGCTTCTATTAATAGTGGATATTGTTTCACCTGGGGTATCACTGCCGTTGCCATTACTGTTATGTGTACTAGGCTCACTTCCTTTAAAAGCCCAACATCATGTGGGTTGGTGGTCCACAACTGCTCTGGTACATGTACTAAATCTGCTTCAATGAAAGGGACCGGGGCCACAATGGCCATCAGGGGCTTTATACTCTTCTGTACTGCACCATGATCTCGCAGGGTATACAATCTCTAAAATTATTTTTCTGTATTTGCCATTATTTTCAAACAATTCTGCATCCGTCACTTCCTTAAGAGGTACAGTGGGGTCGATGCAGACCACTGTACTCCACTCACCCAGGCCTGTCGGCCCTAGTACAACCACTCTCTTTGCTGTTGCCAACAACCCTTGCAGGTCTAGGGACATGATTGCACCCGCCAACAATTCTGGGGACACTACAGAGCGTAAAATAAAATCTCTTGTTACTCTCCAACATCTATTGGCAATCTGTGGCACCGCCTCCACAGGCATTGTTATTCCATAGATAAACATGTCTGGGTCTATGGGTATCACTTGGACCACTCCCTCCCCTGTCATTGCATGTATTAACACCATTGCTCGTATTGCGAACATCCCTTGTGTGGCACAAACAATGCCTTGATCTCTGAAAAAATTTGTCATATTCAACTTGCTGCGCATATCCCTGCCCAGCAAGTTAACAGGAGAGCTTTCAGAATACATTAAGGGAGCGTGCACCACCTACCCCCTCCACCTTTACGTCCAAATCTTTTGTGTACAGAACCGTGGAAATAGCCCAAGGTAGCCCTGCGGGTCAAGAGTTTTGCCCGATAATGGGAAGTCACTGATGCATTATTTTGCAGCATCCGAATCAACCATAAAAATGAATTGTTTGTTTCCTGTCTCTGTCCCCACCAAGGGTTGAGAGTCAATGAAAGGACTGGACAAGCCAGAATTATCTGTGGGCTGTCCTAGTCAGGATATGTGTTTGTTCTGTGAAATGAAAGGGGGATTCCCCCGACCAAGGATGTGCTTCGAAAAGGGGCGACTGTACCATTTGGTGTTCTGTTGAATGGGGTTGTATCACCTCCCTGTTTTGATGTGTGTTGGGGTGCATATTGTTGCAGCACTTGCTGCTGCTCTGCAGGGGGACCAGGTATCTCTGGGGGTAACTTTGTGTAAGCCTGGTGATTTTTCATAGGGTATAGAAGCCATTCTAGGTGCCTGCCTTTGTGGCAGCCCCTGAGGTGGTTGGCTGTAGATATGTAGTTATACCCCATTCCTGGTCTTCTCCTAGACTTTTGAAAGGTGCCCCCATTTCCGATAGTTTCAACATTGTGAAGGCCCTGTTTCTCCCTCTCTGGGCCCAATTCCCCCAAAAGAGTCTCCCCTTGTACCTCGCAACCCACCTCTTCCATGCTGCTGTCCTCCTTGTTGCCACTGTGGGCTGGGGCACTGTGGTCCACCGCCCCACTGGCCTTGCCCTCCTTCTGACCATGCAGTAGCTATTCTAGCAACTTCTCTCTGTGCTGACGCCTACATAGCGATTTTGGCTAATTTGTTTGGTTCTAGTTTTGCTTCCTCTGCTTGCCGCCTCTAGGAAGTTTTCTTGTCACTCTCCTTTATCCTCTTGCAATGGTGTAATTTTTTAATTGTGCAAAAATCGGTTTTTACTCAATAAAATCACCATTCATGTTAAAAAAGGGGAAGAATAGAGTGTTTAAATTGAAAACTTAAATGCCCTTTTCCTTAATATCATACATACATCAATTGAGTAGTACATAGTTTAATCAGTTAATAACCATTCTCTATCCATACATCAAAAGCTGCATTGGACACTGCCAATGAACTGGTTCCCATCAGTAAACTCCTGAATTGATCTCCTTGGATATTCTGCATATTGTACAAGCACATTCTATTGTTTGTTATATTGCTCAGAGAGCTGGATGCACTGCGTTAGTATTTGTCAGCAGATTCTATCTTCATCTTACAAGGTCTACATATGCTCCCATCTCTATGGATTCCACACCAAGCCCCTGTATATTTGTATGTAGGGAGTGTGTTGATGGAGAGATAAGTCAACAGATCTCCGTAATTCTTTGGTACAGAGCCTAAAAACATACGTACAGGGTTTCTTATGCATAAAACCCTGCCTGCTAAAATCAAGATATCTGTTTTTGTTATTTAGCTGGGCAATGGATCTAGCAATGGCCCAAACTTGCATTTTGGTTTTTAATTTGGTATATATTTTGAGGCCAATTGCACTTAAGGGAGAGTCTGACTAACCTCAAAACCTAAATTGATGTTTTAAAGGTGGTCATGTGCAGTTTTCCTAAGTGAGCCTAAGAAGAGGTTTGAGGGTAGGTTGTTGGAAACCTCCAGAAAAGAGACCAGCTAGAGTCAGGCCAGTGTCGGGAGCAGTGCTCAGGGTTACGTATAATCTACATAGTTTTACACACCAGCTCTTAGTGACTGTACTCCCAGTTCAAGGTGGAGGGCTTCCACAGGAACCAACCTGGGTATAGCCAGTATTGTTCTGAGTATATTACCCTCCAGTCTTTCCAACTATCCAATATGATTTTCAGCAAGGAGTTCTAGCCCATATAGCAGGCCCGGTGTTATAATGGAAGTGTAAATGGTAAGAAGCCCCTCAATATTACTCCCGCCATATTTGGAAAGATATCTTCTAATGGCCCTTCATGACTTCAAGGCATTCCCACTAATATGTTCCTTGTAAGCCATTTGGGTGGGGGTGATATCTATCGGGAAACCCAAATATATATATTTCTCTACTACCTCGAGTCAAGTTTTGCCCAATTTCCATAAAAAGGGCCTGATCACGACTTTGGCGGTAACGCCGGCGGTATTACCGCCAGCAGTATTAGCCCTACCGCCAAACTCCCCGGCGCTAATAGCGCTGGATCACGAGTTCGGTGGTAATGTAATTCCCCATTGAGCACATTCGGGAATGCCCCATTCCCGCCGGCGGTAATAGCGCAAATTTTCGGCGGATTTCCCTCCAGCTCAGAGCTGGGGCAAAATCTGCCAAAGTCCTGATTTGGCGGACCCTTAAATCCGGCGGTAATAGCGCTATCGCCGGATTTAAGGGTTACCGCCAAAGTCGTGATCTGGCCCAAAATATGTTTTCCTTCTACTTCTCCGTCCCAGTACCATTGCTTTGGTCTTGCCAGCATTTATGGCACGGTGGTTGGCAGTGGCATAACTCTGAAGGGCATTGATAAGTCATTGGAGGCCGATTTGTGTATGATCCATGAGGACTGTATCATCTGCATACATAACCATGAAACCGGCATTATTCCAGTTTTAGGTGTTAAATTGCAAATTGTTCTCAGGGCTTCATCTAGGTCAGAGACGTAGAGGTTATATAGTAAGGGTGCCAAACCGCAGCCTTGTTTGATGCCAATATTTACTTTTAAATCCGCTCAGGTATTCACCTCTTGACTTAACCGAATAGACACACGAGTATCATTGTATAAAGCCATCATGAACCATTGCAAAGCTGGGTGAAGACCCCATTTCCACATTTTTCCAGAGCAACGGCAGTGAAATTGTATCAAAGGCTCTGGGAAAGTCCACATAAAACAGATATAAATTCCTCTTGTTTGAGTTCATCTCAGAGCAAATGATTGCAAAACACATGTGCTCAATAATGTGCTATAGGACTTTCAGAATCCTGTCTCTGATATTTATTTAATCAATGGTTTTAATCTGCCCAAGACTGTAGTCTTCTCAATAATAGGGAAGAAAATATCTTTGAGCAAGAATCTAGCATCGCTAGCAGCCTGAAGTTAGAGGAGTCTAACCGATCACCTTTCAGTGAATTGGTATGAATACAGATTTTGTCCAGCTTTTTCAGAGGGTACATGTGCGTATGATTTCTCTAAAGCCACATTCCAAAACCGGAGGCCAATAATCTGTATTTTTAGGAATGCCATCAGGGCCAGGGCTGTAGATGAATGCATATGCTTTATAATCAACTTTATATCTAAAGTGTCAAATGCCAATTTTAGTGTGCCCTATGCCGATTTAATATAAGGCTCTACCTGCGTTTTGTCACTGCAGAAAAGGGATTAACTGTATGTCAACCATGTCATTTCGGCAATGGGGTTTAGTTCTACCATCCCCCCTCTCCACCATACCTCTACAGTAGTGTGCCCAAAATGTACCACTATCATTAGCATGTGTTAGTTTATTCCGACTAATTATCATCCCATAACCATGGTCCCTTTCCTACTCAAAATCATTGACAATCTAGCTTATAATCAAATCCAATTACACCTGGAATTGCACCAGCTCCTCAGCACCAGACAATCAGGCTTTAGGCACAAGCATAGTACAGAAACAGCACTTTTGGACCTCAAAATCCAGATGGATGCTATCAGAGATTCAGGGAAACTCTGCATCCTCCTGCTGTTAGACCTCTCTGCAGCATTTGACCTCATAGACCATGATAAACTATGCACCTCACTTGCTCGGGACTTCAACTTGTCCAGTGATGCTACTGCATGGGTGAAATCCTTCTTAGCCGATCGCACATCCAGAGTGTCCATAGGCAAAGAAGCTGCCAACCCCATCACAGTTCCCATCGGAGTGCCCCAAGGATCATGCCTCTCCCCCACACTGTATAATGCCTACACCAAACTCCTCTTCTCAGCATTTGACGACATGGGTGTCATCTACACCAATTTTACGGATGACACCCAGATCCTCATACCACTCACAGGTAACTATGACCAGGATACTGTGACCATCAATAAAATCTATGCCATAATCCAAAATTGGATGGCACTAAATAGTCTCTGTCTCAACGATGAGACGACAGAGGTTCTCATCGTAGGATCACCAGCTAAAATAGCGGCTCTCCACCCAGACTACTCGTCCATCAATATGGATGGTACCTTTATTCCAGCACTGAAGCAAGTGAAAACGCTAGGCGTCTACCTTGACGCCAGTCTCACTATGACTAAACATATTAACGCACTCGCCTCTTCCACGGCCTACACCTCTAAACTCATTGCTCTCTGCCGACAATTTCTGACCCCAGCCAACTGCCTCACCTTGGCCAGGGCCCTAGTATAATCAAAGTTGAATTACTGCAATGTGTTACTACTAGGCACTTCCAACACCAACCTCTCCAAAATGCAACTACTGCAAAATAAAGTCCTAAGGGCAGCCTTAGGAATAAAAAAAATGGACCACATTTCTAAGACAAGGAAGGACGCTCACTGGCTTCCCATTAAAGCTAGAATTATCTTTAAAACACTGTGCATTGTGCACAAATGTCTGCACAAAAAAGGCTCAACATACCTTAACAACATTCTACAGTTAAAAGAATCCACTAGATCACTAAGATCCAATGACAATCTCCTGCTTCCACCCACTCGTTACAAAACCACTAGAGCGGGGAGCAGCAGTTTCCCTGTTTTAGCACCTAAACACAGGAACAACCTCCCCATTAATATCAAAAAAGAATCCTCTTTCCCTGGCTACAAGAAACTGCTAAAAACGTGCTTATTTAACCAATATTAGCACATTGTGTCATGCCCCCGCGTAAGTGTAACAATCCAGTGAAAACTGTAAACTGTACATTTTGTTTATACCTGTTATACTAGTTTGCCAGCTGTTTATAATTGTTGTACTATGTAACAATGTATAACCAATGCCTAAGTTGTCCTGTAACCACGCCGTGATACCTGAGGTCTGGGCGTGTAACAAGTAAATAAATAAATAAATACATACATGTTTTTTTTCAATTTGCACCATGTATGCTAGTCTTATTTTGGCAAATATAGTTTTTATACTTGGTCATGAGCAGGGTTAGGGCAGCTCCTTGTTCCGCATATCACATATTTAGATTTCATGGACCACTTTATATTTCTTTTATGGTGGACCCCCGTCCCATTGCCCTTGCCCTTGCCCTCCTTCTGACCACACTGCAGCTATTCTAGTGCTTGTGAAGTCTTGGCCATTTCCTGGCACATCTCTCTGTGCCTGAGTCAATACTGATGCCTACATAGTGATTTTGGTGAATTTATTTGGTACTAGTTTTGCTTCCTCTGCTTGCCACCTCTGTACAGTTTCCTTGAAATGCTCCTTTTTCCTCTTGCAATGGTGTATTATTATGGTCTGTATTTTCAGCCCACTCCTTCATTTCGATGCCCATAATTTTATCTAGTGTCTTCTGCACTACTTTGGGTGGCCCCTTTTTAACGATAAAGTAGAAAAAGGGTATTGACTGGTCCCACAAAGTACCTGTCTCCGCTCTCCACATCTCCTGAACTTTAAGAATAAATTGAAATGGGTCTTCGTCATCGCCCATAGTACATTGTATTATGGATTGTAGGTCAGGTGTGTCTGGGAACACTTGCAGCAGTGCGTCCCACTTTTGTGCCCGGATCTTGTTAAATAATCCTCCATCGTGTGCATTGTTCCCCAGAGTCACTCCCCGGTATCCTGCTTTTACCCACACATCCCCAGCAGGACTCTGATAGTCGCTACCAACAAGCTTTTGATGTCGCCAATTACTAATGGTTCCACAGCTGTCTGTTTTTCAAATGGATAAATCCACTTGCCCATGCCTGCCGTGAGGGGCAGAGCGCTTTTATCAAATGTTTTTATCCATCTGCGCCAAGGGCAGATAGTGTGGGCTGCCTGTCCCCTTATGTATAAGAGGCATCTGCATCTTTGCCCTACTTCCGTCAACCCTTTTTCCATTTCCCTTTTTCGTTGCCACTGCCATCTGTCCAAACCTGCTCCTTAACCTCCCCTCCTACAAACTCTTCACTCAGGGAGTTTGTTAAGGCGCTTGCTCTGCCTCCTCATCCTCCGGGGATGGCGGCGTGCTGCTGAGATGAGTAGCGCTGAAGGTGAGTGAGAGCGCGACGCGCGATGCACCCCTTTTATATTTGCATTGAACTGAGTTCTATTTCTGTGTCTTTTAGGTTCTGCAATGTTTTCAGCATGGATGCCAGTTATGAAGAACAAATGCGGTGGGTAAGCGCGGTATGCGGCGCCTCTAGATGTTTCCACGCTAACCTGGAGTGTCTTTTCCCTCTTGCAGATGGATGAGAAGTTCCGGAGACAGAGTTCCCCCAGTGTGGCGGGGATTCAGGTAAGCGTTTGAAGCTCGTACATTATTTAAAAATAAGCGAAGATTTGCAGAATGCTTACTAATGCCTTTTTTCTGTTCTTTTCCCTTTTCCTTAGGAAGCGGCGTGCGGGGATGGGAATGACACCGCCGAAGATGCCTGCAGAACAGAAGGAGCGATGACTTAATGGGCAGAAGCGCTGCAAGGTAAGGCTGTTCCTAATGGTGTTCTTGTTCTTGCAGGAGCTGAGCGCAGAAGAAAGATGCATGCCTACTGGAGACCGATCCGAACACGGTGAGTGTCACGCTGCAGGTGCAGAAAACACAAAGCATGTTTCTCAGCCTGGGTGTGGCTTAAATAGTCTCTGCGTATCCCAGGTGCCTCTGGGCTGAACCACACCCAAATAACTAGACCGCACATGCAGTTCTGGGAACCGAAATATGTGGGGGAATCCATCTTGTCCCCATCAATGCACTACAAGTCCAATCCCCAATGTTATCCTATGGGAGTGTTATGTTATGTTATGTTATGTTATTTTGCATTTATATAGCGCCTTATGTACCATTGGTATGGTCTGAAGGCGCTGGTAGGTTGAACGCCCTTGGGAACCGGAGTTCAAGTCAGTAGAGAGAGAAGAGAGAGTCAAGGTGCGTGTGAGCACCGGATATGTGTGCAGCTGGAGTGAGTGAGTCTGGTACCACAAGCGCCAAGTCTGACTCCAAGTGGGTCTTTGGAGGGATGGAGAGGCCCTTGAGGGCCATATAGGTGATTGTGGCCTGGCTCCAGCCTGACATCTTGGAGGGCTGGGGACATGAGGGGCAGGAATCATGACAAGCAGCCATATGTCTACGGCCCATCTCTTGGTCAATTGTTGCTGATCCATCAACAAAGAGAATCTCCCCCTCCTCCAATGGGCTGTCCCTTGCTTTGGGGATTGCCTCTTCTTCCCCTTCATATGTCACAAAGTCATGGTTTGCTAAGTCCTCTTCTGTACACATTTCTGTCAAAAATTCCACGGCATGGTTCACTGTTTTGCACCATACTGTATGAATGTCTCACCTTGAGAGGATCATTTCATACGCTGAGGCACTGTGTGTGGTCAGGGTGGACTTTGATCTCTACAAAATGGCGAGCACTGAATGTTCCACATACAAAGTGACGGAACACCCTATCACAATTGTGGAACTTTTCTCAATTGCGAACGCCACTGCAGTAAGTGCTTGCTTGCAGCCAAACTGTCCCTGCATCACTGAGTCTAATGTACCACTGTAGTAAGCAAATGGTGTGTGGCCTATTGTACTCTTCTGAGTCAATACTGCAGTCATAAATTGGCCGTTAGAATGTGAGAATATGCAGAACTCCTGTGTGTAGTTCTGGGTGGCAAGCGCTGGGGCTGTCGGTATTACTTCTTTCAAATCATTGTAATTTTGTATCAGGTCTACTGTCAATTTGAGTTTGTGATTGCCTTTTTGTGATTCCTTGAAAGCCTGCAAGAGCGGCCTGGTATATGCTGCAAGCTCCATGCTCTGCAGCAGTTGCATAGTCCTATGGTCTTTCACTGTTATGGATCGTGGTGGTGGTGCGCACAGACGCTGCTCTTCCTGGCATGATTCTTTTTCTGTATGCTGATATTAACTGACCTAGGTACAACACTTCCTGCAGGCAGCACTGTAGTTTGGCCCTGTCAACCTTGTACCCCTCCCGGGCCAGTAATTGACGGGGTGTGATAGAGTCCTTCCGGCAGTGCTTCTCACTGTCACTACAGACAAGCAAATCCTCCACATACTGGATGATCATGCTGGGTATTGAATGTTTCCTAAATCAGTGTGCAATATCCTGTTAAAAATGCTTGAGCTTTTGCAGTACCCCTGAGGCAAACAAGTGTGTTCGTAGCGCTTTATGCCATGGGTAAACACTGTCAGATACTTTGAATCGGGTGCATGGGTATCAAAAAGAAGGTGTTTTTTAGATCCACCACTATAATGTGGGTCGCCTCTTTGAGGATACTACATAGAATGGTGGCGGAGTTAGGGAGCACAGGAAATTCCCTTTGTACTACATCATTTAGGGGGTTTAAATTCTGGATCATTCTCCAATTGCACTCTGTTGCCTTTTTCACAGGGTAGATCACCATGTTAGATAGTTATGTGGATGTCACTATTATGCCTTGATTGAGTCGGGCATGTAGTGTGTCTCTGATCCCCTTCTTGCTTCTATTAATAGTGGATATTGTTTCACCTGGGGTATCACTGCCGTTGCCATTACTGTTATGTGTACTAGGCTCACTTCCTTTAAAAGCCCAACATCATGTGGGTTGGTGGTCCACAACTGCTCTGGTACATGTACTAAATCTGCTTCAATGAAAGGGACCGGGGCCACAATGGCCATCAGGGGCTTTATACTCTTCTGTACTGCACCATGATCTCGCAGGGTATACAATCTCTAAAATTATTTTTCTGTATTTGCCATTATTTTCAAACAATTCTGCATCCGTCACTTCCTTAAGAGGTACAGTGGGGTCGATGCAGACCACTGTACTCCACTCACCCAGGCCTGTCGGCCCTAGTACAACCACTCTCTTTGCTGTTGCCAACAACCCTTGCAGGTCTAGGGACATGATTGCACCCGCCAACAATTCTGGGGACACTACAGAGCGTAAAATAAAATCTCTTGTTACTCTCCAACATCTATTGGCAATCTGTGGCACCGCCTCCACAGGCATTGTTATTCCATAGATAAACATGTCTGGGTCTATGGGTATCACTTGGACCACTCCCTCCCCTGTCATTGCATGTATTAACACCATTGCTCGTATTGCGAACATCCCTTGTGTGGCACAAACAATGCCTTGATCTCTGAAAAAATTTGTCATATTCAACTTGCTGCGCATATCCCTGCCCAGCAAGTTAACAGGAGAGCTTTCAGAATACATTAAGGGAGCGTGCACCACCTACCCCCTCCACCTTTACGTCCAAATCTTTTGTGTACAGAACCGTGGAAATAGCCCAAGGTAGCCCTGCGGGTCAAGAGTTTTGCCCGATAATGGGAAGTCACTGATGCATTATTTTGCAGCATCCGAATCAACCATAAAAATGAATTGTTTGTTTCCTGTCTCTGTCCCCACCAAGGGTTGAGAGTCAATGAAAGGACTGGACAAGCCAGAATTATCTGTGGGCTGTCCTAGTCAGGATATGTGTTTGTTCTGTGAAATGAAAGGGGGATTCCCCCGACCAAGGATGTGCTTCGAAAAGGGGCGACTGTACCATTTGGTGTTCTGTTGAATGGGGTTGTATCACCTCCCTGTTTTGATGTGTGTTGGGGTGCATATTGTTGCAGCACTTGCTGCTGCTCTGCAGGGGGACCAGGTATCTCTGGGGGTAACTTTGTGTAAGCCTGGTGATTTTTCATAGGGTATAGAAGCCATTCTAGGTGCCTGCCTTTGTGGCAGCCCCTGAGGTGGTTGGCTGTAGATATGTAGTTATACCCCATTCCTGGTCTTCTCCTAGACTTTTGAAAGGTGCCCCCATTTCCCATAGTTTCAACATTGTGAAGGCCCTGTTTCTCCCTCTCTGGGCCCAATTCCCCCAAAAGAGTCTCCCCTTGTACCTCGCAACCCACCTCTTCCATGCTGCTGTCCTCCTTGTTGCCACTGTGGGCTGGGGCACTGTGGTCCACCGCCCCACTGGCCTTGCCCTCCTTCTGACCATGCAGTAGCTATTCTAGCAACTTCTCTCTGTGCTGACGCCTACATAGCGATTTTGGCTAATTTGTTTGGTTCTAGTTTTGCTTCCTCTGCTTGCCGCCTCTAGGAAGTTTTCTTGTCACTCTCCTTTATCCTCTTGCAATGGTGTAATTTTTTAATTGTGCAAAAATCGGTTTTTACTCAATAAAATCACCATTCATGTTAAAAAAGGGGAAGAATAGAGTGTTTAAATTGAAAACTTAAATGCCCTTTTCCTTAATATCATACATACATCAATTGAGTAGTACATAGTTTAATCAGTTAATAACCATTCTCTATCCATACATCAAAAGCTGCATTGGACACTGCCAATGAACTGGTTCCCATCAGTAAACTCCTGAATTGATCTCCTTGGATATTCTGCATATTGTACAAGCACATTCTATTGTTTGTTATATTGCTCAGAGAGCTGGATGCACTGCGTTAGTATTTGTCAGCAGATTCTATCTTCATCTTACAAGGTCTACATATGCTCCCATCTCTATGGATTCCACACCAAGCCCCTGTATATTTGTATGTAGGGAGTGTGTTGATGGAGAGATAAGTCAACAGATCTCCGTAATTCTTTGGTACAGAGCCTAAAAACATACGTACAGGGTTTCTTATGCATAAAACCCTGCCTGCTAAAATCAAGATATCTGTTTTTGTTATTTAGCTGGGCAATGGATCTAGCAATGGCCCAAACTTGCATTTTGGTTTTTAATTTGGTATATATTTTGAGGCCAATTGCACTTAAGGGAGAGTCTGACTAACCTCAAAACCTAAATTGATGTTTTAAAGGTGGTCATGTGCAGTTTTCCTAAGTGAGCCTAAGAAGAGGTTTGAGGGTAGGTTGTTGGAAACCTCCAGAAAAGAGACCAGCTAGAGTCAGGCCAGTGTCGGGAGCAGTGCTCAGGGTTACGTATAATCTACATAGTTTTACACACCAGCTCTTAGTGACTGTACTCCCAGTTCAAGGTGGAGGGCTTCCACAGGAACCAACCTGGGTATAGCCAGTATTGTTCTGAGTATATTACCCTCCAGTCTTTCCAACTATCCAATATGATTTTCAGCAAGGAGTTCTAGCCCATATAGCAGGCCCGGTGTTATAATGGAAGTGTAAATGGTAAGAAGCCCCTCAATATTACTCCCGCCATATTTGGAAAGATATCTTCTAATGGCCCTTCATGACTTCAAGGCATTCCCACTAATATGTTCCTTGTAAGCCATTTGGGTGGGGGTGATATCTATCGGGAAACCCAAATATATATATTTCTCTACTACCTCGAGTCAAGTTTTGCCCAATTTCCATAAAAAGGGCCTGATCACGACTTTGGCGGTAACGCCGGCGGTATTACCGCCAGCAGTATTAGCCCTACCGCCAAACTCCCCGGCGCTAATAGCGCTGGATCACGAGTTCGGTGGTAATGTAATTCCCCATTGAGCCCATTCGGGAATGCCCCATTCCCGCCGGCGGTAATAGCGCAAATTTTCGGCGGATTTCCCTCCAGCTCAGAGCTGGGGCAAAATCTGCCAAAGTCCTGATTTGGCGGACCCTTAAATCCGGCGGTAATAGCGCTATCGCCGGATTTAAGGGTTACCGCCAAAGTCGTGATCTGGCCCAAAATATGTTTTCCTTCTACTTCTCCGTCCCAGTACCATTGCTTTGGTCTTGCCAGCATTTATGGCACGGTGGTTGGCAGTGGCATAACTCTGAAGGGCATTGATAAGTCATTGGAGGCCGATTTGTGTATGATCCATGAGGACTGTATCATCTGCATACATAACCATGAAACCGGCATTATTCCAGTTTTAGGTGTTAAATTGCAAATTGTTCTCAGGGCTTCATCTAGGTCAGAGACGTAGAGGTTATATAGTAAGGGTGCCAAACCGCAGCCTTGTTTGATGCCAATATTTACTTTTAAATCCGCTCAGGTATTCACCTCTTGACTTAACCGAATAGACACACGAGTATCATTGTATAAAGCCATCATGAACCATTGCAAAGCTGGGTGAAGACCCCATTTCCACATTTTTCCAGAGCAACGGCAGTGAAATTGTATCAAAGGCTCTGGGAAAGTCCACATAAAACAGATATAAATTCCTCTTGTTTGAGTTCATCTCAGAGCAAATGATTGCAAAACACATGTGCTCAATAATGTGCTATAGGACTTTCAGAATCCTGTCTCTGATATTTATTTAATCAATGGTTTTAATCTGCCCAAGACTGTAGTCTTCTCAATAATAGGGAAGAAAATATCTTTGAGCAAGAATCTAGCATCGCTAGCAGCCTGAAGTTAGAGGAGTCTAACCGATCACCTTTCAGTGAATTGGTATGAATACAGATTTTGTCCAGCTTTTTCAGAGGGTACATGTGCGTATGATTTCTCTAAAGCCACATTCCAAAACCGGAGGCCAATAATCTGTATTTTTAGGAATGCCATCAGGGCCAGGGCTGTAGATGAATGCATATGCTTTATAATCAACTTTATATCTAAAGTGTCAAATGCCAATTTTAGTGTGCCCTATGCCGATTTAATATAAGGCTCTACCTGCGTTTTGTCACTGCAGAAAAGGGATTAACTGTATGTCAACCATGTCATTTCGGCAATGGGGTTTAGTTCTACCATCCCCCCTCTCCACCATACCTCTACAGTAGTGTGCCCAAAATGTACCACTATCATTAGCATGTGTTAGTTTATTCCGACTAATTATCATCCCATAACCATGGTCCCTTTCCTACTCAAAATCATTGACAATCTAGCTTATAATCAAATCCAATTACACCTGGAATTGCACCAGCTCCTCAGCACCAGACAATCAGGCTTTAGGCACAAGCATAGTACAGAAACAGCACTTTTGGACCTCAAAATCCAGATGGATGCTATCAGAGATTCAGGGAAACTCTGCATCCTCCTGCTGTTAGACCTCTCTGCAGCATTTGACCTCATAGACCATGATAAACTATGCACCTCACTTGCTCGGGACTTCAACTTGTCCAGTGATGCTACTGCATGGGTGAAATCCTTCTTAGCCGATCGCACATCCAGAGTGTCCATAGGCAAAGAAGCTGCCAACCCCATCACAGTTCCCATCGGAGTGCCCCAAGGATCATGCCTCTCCCCCACACTGTATAATGCCTACACCAAACTCCTCTTCTCAGCATTTGACGACATGGGTGTCATCTACACCAATTTTACGGATGACACCCAGATCCTCATACCACTCACAGGTAACTATGACCAGGATACTGTGACCATCAATAAAATCTATGCCATAATCCAAAATTGGATGGCACTAAATAGTCTCTGTCTCAACGATGAGACGACAGAGGTTCTCATCGTAGGATCACCAGCTAAAATAGCGGCTCTCCACCCAGACTACTCGTCCATCAATATGGATGGTACCTTTATTCCAGCACTGAAGCAAGTGAAAACGCTAGGCGTCTACCTTGACGCCAGTCTCACTATGACTAAACATATTAACGCACTCGCCTCTTCCACGGCCTACACCTCTAAACTCATTGCTCTCTGCCGACAATTTCTGACCCCAGCCAACTGCCTCACCTTGGCCAGGGCCCTAGTATAATCAAAGTTGAATTACTGCAATGTGTTACTACTAGGCACTTCCAACACCAACCTCTCCAAAATGCAACTACTGCAAAATAAAGTCCTAAGGGCAGCCTTAGGAATAAAAAAAATGGACCACATTTCTAAGACAAGGAAGGACGCTCACTGGCTTCCCATTAAAGCTAGAATTATCTTTAAAACACTGTGCATTGTGCACAAATGTCTGCACAAAAAAGGCTCAACATACCTTAACAACATTCTACAGTTAAAAGAATCCACTAGATCACTAAGATCCAATGACAATCTCCTGCTTCCACCCACTCGTTACAAAACCACTAGAGCGGGGAGCAGCAGTTTCCCTGTTTTAGCACCTAAACACAGGAACAACCTCCCCATTAATATCAAAAAAGAATCCTCTTTCCCTGGCTACAAGAAACTGCTAAAAACGTGCTTATTTAACCAATATTAGCACATTGTGTCATGCCCCCGCGTAAGTGTAACAATCCAGTGAAAACTGTAAACTGTACATTTTGTTTATACCTGTTATACTAGTTTGCCAGCTGTTTATAATTGTTGTACTATGTAACAATGTATAACCAATGCCTAAGTTGTCCTGTAACCACGCCGTGATACCTGAGGTCTGGGCGTGTAACAAGTAAATAAATAAATAAATACATACATGTTTTTTTTCAATTTGCACCATGTATGCTAGTCTTATTTTGGCAAATATAGTTTTTATACTTGGTCATGAGCAGGGTTAGGGCAGCTCCTTGTTCCGCATATCACATATTTAGATTTCATGGACCACTTTATATTTCTTTTATGGTGGACCCCCGTCCCATTGCCCTTGCCCTTGCCCTCCTTCTGACCACACTGCAGCTATTCTAGTGCTTGTGAAGTCTTGGCCATTTCCTGGCACATCTCTCTGTGCCTGAGTCAATACTGATGCCTACATAGTGATTTTGGTGAATTTATTTGGTACTAGTTTTGCTTCCTCTGCTTGCCACCTCTGTACAGTTTCCTTGAAATGCTCCTTTTTCCTCTTGCAATGGTGTATTATTATGGTCTGTATTTTCAGCCCACTCCTTCATTTCGATGCCCATAATTTTATCTAGTGTCTTCTGCACTACTTTGGGTGGCCCCTTTTTAACGATAAAGTAGAAAAAGGGTATTGACTGGTCCCACAAAGTACCTGTCTCCGCTCTCCACATCTCCTGAACTTTAAGAATAAATTGAAATGGGTCTTCGTCATCGCCCATAGTACATTGTATTATGGATTGTAGGTCAGGTGTGTCTGGGAACACTTGCAGCAGTGCGTCCCACTTTTGTGCCCGGATCTTGTTAAATAATCCTCCATCGTGTGCATTGTTCCCCAGAGTCACTCCCCGGTATCCTGCTTTTACCCACACATCCCCAGCAGGACTCTGATAGTCGCTACCAACAAGCTTTTGATGTCGCCAATTACTAATGGTTCCACAGCTGTCTGTTTTTCAAATGGATAAATCCACTTGCCCATGCCTGCCGTGAGGGGCAGAGCGCTTTTATCAAATGTTTTTATCCATCTGCGCCAAGGGCAGATAGTGTGGGCTGCCTGTCCCCTTATGTATAAGAGGCATCTGCATCTTTGCCCTACTTCCGTCAACCCTTTTTCCATTTCCCTTTTTCGTTGCCACTGCCATCTGTCCAAACCTGCTCCTTAACCTCCCCTCCTACAAACTCTTCACTCAGGGAGTTTGTTAAGGCGCTTGCTCTGCCTCCTCATCCTCCGGGGATGGCGGCGTGCTGCTGAGATGAGTAGCGCTGAAGGTGAGTGAGAGCGCGACGCGCGATGCACCCCTTTTATATTTGCATTGAACTGAGTTCTATTTCTGTGTCTTTTAGGTTCTGCAATGTTTTCAGCATGGATGCCAGTTATGAAGAACAAATGCGGTGGGTAAGCGCGGTATGCGGCGCCTCTAGATGTTTCCACGCTAACCTGGAGTGTCTTTTCCCTCTTGCAGATGGATGAGAAGTTCCGGAGACAGAGTTCCCCCAGTGTGGCGGGGATTCAGGTAAGCGTTTGAAGCTCGTACATTATTTAAAAATAAGCGAAGATTTGCAGAATGCTTACTAATGCCTTTTTTCTGTTCTTTTCCCTTTTCCTTAGGAAGCGGCGTGCGGGGATGGGAATGACACCGCCGAAGATGCCTGCAGAACAGAAGGAGCGATGACTTAATGGGCAGAAGCGCTGCAAGGTAAGGCTGTTCCTAATGGTGTTCTTGTTCTTGCAGGAGCTGAGCGCAGAAGAAAGATGCATGCCTACTGGAGACCGATCCGAACACGGTGAGTGTCACGCTGCAGGTGCAGAAAACACAAAGCATGTTTCTCAGCCTGGGTGTGGCTTAAATAGTCTCTGCGTATCCCAGGTGCCTCTGGGCTGAACCACACCCAAATAACTAGACCGCACATGCAGTTCTGGGAACCGAAATATGTGGGGGAATCCATCTTGTCCCCATCAATGCACTACAAGTCCAATCCCCAATGTTATCCTATGGGAGTGTTATGTTATGTTATGTTATGTTATTTTGCATTTATATAGCGCCTTATGTACCATTGGTATGGTCTGAAGGCGCTGGTAGGTTGAACGCCCTTGGGAACCGGAGTTCAAGTCAGTAGAGAGAGAAGAGAGAGTCAAGGTGCGTGTGAGCACCGGATATGTGTGCAGCTGGAGTGAGTGAGTCTGGTACCACAAGCGCCAAGTCTGACTCCAAGTGGGTCTTTGGAGGGATGGAGAGGCCCTTGAGGGCCATATAGGTGATTGTGGCCTGGCTCCAGCCTGACATCTTGGAGGGCTGGGGACATGAGGGGCAGGAATCATGACAAGCAGCCATATGTCTACGGCCCATCTCTTGGTCAATTGTTGCTGATCCATCAACAAAGAGAATCTCCCCCTCCTCCAATGGGCTGTCCCTTGCTTTGGGGATTGCCTCTTCTTCCCCTTCATATGTCACAAAGTCATGGTTTGCTAAGTCCTCTTCTGTACACATTTCTGTCAAAAATTCCACGGCATGGTTCACTGTTTTGCACCATACTGTATGAATGTCTCACCTTGAGAGGATCATTTCATACGCTGAGGCACTGTGTGTGGTCAGGGTGGACTTTGATCTCTACAAAATGGCGAGCACTGAATGTTCCACATACAAAGTGACGGAACACCCTATCACAATTGTGGAACTTTTCTCAATTGCGAACGCCACTGCAGTAAGTGCTTGCTTGCAGCCAAACTGTCCCTGCATCACTGAGTCTAATGTACCACTGTAGTAAGCAAATGGTGTGTGGCCTATTGTACTCTTCTGAGTCAATACTGCAGTCATAAATTGGCCGTTAGAATGTGAGAATATGCAGAACTCCTGTGTGTAGTTCTGGGTGGCAAGCGCTGGGGCTGTCGGTATTACTTCTTTCAAATCATTGTAATTTTGTATCAGGTCTACTGTCAATTTGAGTTTGTGATTGCCTTTTTGTGATTCCTTGAAAGCCTGCAAGAGCGGCCTGGTATATGCTGCAAGCTCCATGCTCTGCAGCAGTTGCATAGTCCTATGGTCTTTCACTGTTATGGATCGTGGTGGTGGTGCGCACAGACGCTGCTCTTCCTGGCATGATTCTTTTTCTGTATGCTGATATTAACTGACCTAGGTACAACACTTCCTGCAGGCAGCACTGTAGTTTGGCCCTGTCAACCTTGTACCCCTCCCGGGCCAGTAATTGACGGGGTGTGATAGAGTCCTTCCGGCAGTGCTTCTCACTGTCACTACAGACAAGCAAATCCTCCACATACTGGATGATCATGCTGGGTATTGAATGTTTCCTAAATCAGTGTGCAATATCCTGTTAAAAATGCTTGAGCTTTTGCAGTACCCCTGAGGCAAACAAGTGTGTTCGTAGCGCTTTATGCCATGGGTAAACACTGTCAGATACTTTGAATCGGGTGCATGGGTATCAAAAAGAAGGTGTTTTTTAGATCCACCACTATAATGTGGGTCGCCTCTTTGAGGATACTACATAGAATGGTGGCGGAGTTAGGGAGCACAGGAAATTCCCTTTGTACTACATCATTTAGGGGGTTTAAATTCTGGATCATTCTCCAATTGCACTCTGTTGCCTTTTTCACAGGGTAGATCACCATGTTAGATAGTTATGTGGATGTCACTATTATGCCTTGATTGAGTCGGGCATGTAGTGTGTCTCTGATCCCCTTCTTGCTTCTATTAATAGTGGATATTGTTTCACCTGGGGTATCACTGCCGTTGCCATTACTGTTATGTGTACTAGGCTCACTTCCTTTAAAAGCCCAACATCATGTGGGTTGGTGGTCCACAACTGCTCTGGTACATGTACTAAATCTGCTTCAATGAAAGGGACCGGGGCCACAATGGCCATCAGGGGCTTTATACTCTTCTGTACTGCACCATGATCTCGCAGGGTATACAATCTCTAAAATTATTTTTCTGTATTTGCCATTATTTTCAAACAATTCTGCATCCGTCACTTCCTTAAGAGGTACAGTGGGGTCGATGCAGACCACTGTACTCCACTCACCCAGGCCTGTCGGCCCTAGTACAACCACTCTCTTTGCTGTTGCCAACAACCCTTGCAGGTCTAGGGACATGATTGCACCCGCCAACAATTATGGGGACACTACAGAGCGTAAAATAAAATCTCTTGTTACTCTCCAACATCTATTGGCAATCTGTGGCACCGCCTCCACAGGCATTGTTATTCCATAGATAAACATGTCTGGGTCTATGGGTATCACTTGGACCACTCCCTCCCCTGTCATTGCATGTATTAACACCATTGCTCGTATTGCGAACATCCCTTGTGTGGCACAAACAATGCCTTGATCTCTGAAAAAATTTGTCATATTCAACTTGCTGCGCATATCCCTGCCCAGCAAGTTAACAGGAGAGCTTTCAGAATACATTAAGGGAGCGTGCACCACCTACCCCCTCCACCTTTACGTCCAAATCTTTTGTGTACAGAACCGTGGAAATAGCCCAAGGTAGCCCTGCGGGTCAAGAGTTTTGCCCGATAATGGGAAGTCACTGATGCATTATTTTGCAGCATCCGAATCAACCATAAAAATGAATTGTTTGTTTCCTGTCTCTGTCCCCACCAAGGGTTGAGAGTCAATGAAAGGACTGGACAAGCCAGAATTATCTGTGGGCTGTCCTAGTCAGGATATGTGTTTGTTCTGTGAAATGAAAGGGGGATTCCCCCGACCAAGGATGTGCTTCGAAAAGGGGCGACTGTACCATTTGGTGTTCTGTTGAATGGGGTTGTATCACCTCCCTGTTTTGATGTGTGTTGGGGTGCATATTGTTGCAGCACTTGCTGCTGCTCTGCAGGGGGACCAGGTATCTCTGGGGGTAACTTTGTGTAAGCCTGGTGATTTTTCATAGGGTATAGAAGCCATTCTAGGTGCCTGCCTTTGTGGCAGCCCCTGAGGTGGTTGGCTGTAGATATGTAGTTATACCCCATTCCTGGTCTTCTCCTAGACTTTTGAAAGGTGCCCCCATTTCCCATAGTTTCAACATTGTGAAGGCCCTGTTTCTCCCTCTCTGGGCCCAATTCCCCCAAAAGAGTCTCCCCTTGTACCTCGCAACCCACCTCTTCCATGCTGCTGTCCTCCTTGTTGCCACTGTGGGCTGGGGCACTGTGGTCCACCGCCCCACTGGCCTTGCCCTCCTTCTGACCATGCAGTAGCTATTCTAGCAACTTCTCTCTGTGCTGACGCCTACATAGCGATTTTGGCTAATTTGTTTGGTTCTAGTTTTGCTTCCTCTGCTTGCCGCCTCTAGGAAGTTTTCTTGTCACTCTCCTTTATCCTCTTGCAATGGTGTAATTTTTTAATTGTGCAAAAATCGGTTTTTACTCAATAAAATCACCATTCATGTTAAAAAAGGGGAAGAATAGAGTGTTTAAATTGAAAACTTAAATGCCCTTTTCCTTAATATCATACATACATCAATTGAGTAGTACATAGTTTAATCAGTTAATAACCATTCTCTATCCATACATCAAAAGCTGCATTGGACACTGCCAATGAACTGGTTCCCATCAGTAAACTCCTGAATTGATCTCCTTGGATATTCTGCATATTGTACAAGCACATTCTATTGTTTGTTATATTGCTCAGAGAGCTGGATGCACTGCGTTAGTATTTGTCAGCAGATTCTATCTTCATCTTACAAGGTCTACATATGCTCCCATCTCTATGGATTCCACACCAAGCCCCTGTATATTTGTATGTAGGGAGTGTGTTGATGGAGAGATAAGTCAACAGATCTCCGTAATTCTTTGGTACAGAGCCTAAAAACATACGTACAGGGTTTCTTATGCATAAAACCCTGCCTGCTAAAATCAAGATATCTGTTTTTGTTATTTAGCTGGGCAATGGATCTAGCAATGGCCCAAACTTGCATTTTGGTTTTTAATTTGGTATATATTTTGAGGCCAATTGCACTTAAGGGAGAGTCTGACTAACCTCAAAACCTAAATTGATGTTTTAAAGGTGGTCATGTGCAGTTTTCCTAAGTGAGCCTAAGAAGAGGTTTGAGGGTAGGTTGTTGGAAACCTCCAGAAAAGAGACCAGCTAGAGTCAGGCCAGTGTCGGGAGCAGTGCTCAGGGTTACGTATAATCTACATAGTTTTACACACCAGCTCTTAGTGACTGTACTCCCAGTTCAAGGTGGAGGGCTTCCACAGGAACCAACCTGGGTATAGCCAGTATTGTTCTGAGTATATTACCCTCCAGTCTTTCCAACTATCCAATATGATTTTCAGCAAGGAGTTCTAGCCCATATAGCAGGCCCGGTGTTATAATGGAAGTGTAAATGGTAAGAAGCCCCTCAATATTACTCCCGCCATATTTGGAAAGATATCTTCTAATGGCCCTTCATGACTTCAAGGCATTCCCACTAATATGTTCCTTGTAAGCCATTTGGGTGGGGGTGATATCTATCGGGAAACCCAAATATATATATTTCTCTACTACCTCGAGTCAAGTTTTGCCCAATTTCCATAAAAAGGGCCTGATCACGACTTTGGCGGTAACGCCGGCGGTATTACCGCCAGCAGTATTAGCCCTACCGCCAAACTCCCCGGCGCTAATAGCGCTGGATCACGAGTTCGGTGGTAATGTAATTCCCCATTGAGCCCATTCGGGAATGCCCCATTCCCGCCGGCGGTAATAGCGCAAATTTTCGGCGGATTTCCCTCCAGCTCAGAGCTGGGGCAAAATCTGCCAAAGTCCTGATTTGGCGGACCCTTAAATCCGGCGGTAATAGCGCTATCGCCGGATTTAAGGGTTACCGCCAAAGTCGTGATCTGGCCCAAAATATGTTTTCCTTCTACTTCTCCGTCCCAGTACCATTGCTTTGGTCTTGCCAGCATTTATGGCACGGTGGTTGGCAGTGGCATAACTCTGAAGGGCATTGATAAGTCATTGGAGGCCGATTTGTGTATGATCCATGAGGACTGTATCATCTGCATACATAACCATGAAACCGGCATTATTCCAGTTTTAGGTGTTAAATTGCAAATTGTTCTCAGGGCTTCATCTAGGTCAGAGACGTAGAGGTTATATAGTAAGGGTGCCAAACCGCAGCCTTGTTTGATGCCAATATTTACTTTTAAATCCGCTCAGGTATTCACCTCTTGACTTAACCGAATAGACACACGAGTATCATTGTATAAAGCCATCATGAACCATTGCAAAGCTGGGTGAAGACCCCATTTCCACATTTTTCCAGAGCAACGGCAGTGAAATTGTATCAAAGGCTCTGGGAAAGTCCACATAAAACAGATATAAATTCCTCTTGTTTGAGTTCATCTCAGAGCAAATGATTGCAAAACACATGTGCTCAATAATGTGCTATAGGACTTTCAGAATCCTGTCTCTGATATTTATTTAATCAATGGTTTTAATCTGCCCAAGACTGTAGTCTTCTCAATAATAGGGAAGAAAATATCTTTGAGCAAGAATCTAGCATCGCTAGCAGCCTGAAGTTAGAGGAGTCTAACCGATCACCTTTCAGTGAATTGGTATGAATACAGATTTTGTCCAGCTTTTTCAGAGGGTACATGTGCGTATGATTTCTCTAAAGCCACATTCCAAAACCGGAGGCCAATAATCTGTATTTTTAGGAATGCCATCAGGGCCAGGGCTGTAGATGAATGCATATGCTTTATAATCAACTTTATATCTAAAGTGTCAAATGCCAATTTTAGTGTGCCCTATGCCGATTTAATATAAGGCTCTACCTGCGTTTTGTCACTGCAGAAAAGGGATTAACTGTATGTCAACCATGTCATTTCGGCAATGGGGTTTAGTTCTACCATCCCCCCTCTCCACCATACCTCTACAGTAGTGTGCCCAAAATGTACCACTATCATTAGCATGTGTTAGTTTATTCCGACTAATTATCATCCCATAACCATGGTCCCTTTCCTACTCAAAATCATTGACAATCTAGCTTATAATCAAATCCAATTACACCTGGAATTGCACCAGCTCCTCAGCACCAGACAATCAGGCTTTAGGCACAAGCATAGTACAGAAACAGCACTTTTGGACCTCAAAATCCAGATGGATGCTATCAGAGATTCAGGGAAACTCTGCATCCTCCTGCTGTTAGACCTCTCTGCAGCATTTGACCTCATAGACCATGATAAACTATGCACCTCACTTGCTCGGGACTTCAACTTGTCCAGTGATGCTACTGCATGGGTGAAATCCTTCTTAGCCGATCGCACATCCAGAGTGTCCATAGGCAAAGAAGCTGCCAACCCCATCACAGTTCCCATCGGAGTGCCCCAAGGATCATGCCTCTCCCCCACACTGTATAATGCCTACACCAAACTCCTCTTCTCAGCATTTGACGACATGGGTGTCATCTACACCAATTTTACGGATGACACCCAGATCCTCATACCACTCACAGGTAACTATGACCAGGATACTGTGACCATCAATAAAATCTATGCCATAATCCAAAATTGGATGGCACTAAATAGTCTCTGTCTCAACGATGAGACGACAGAGGTTCTCATCGTAGGATCACCAGCTAAAATAGCGGCTCTCCACCCAGACTACTCGTCCATCAATATGGATGGTACCTTTATTCCAGCACTGAAGCAAGTGAAAACGCTAGGCGTCTACCTTGACGCCAGTCTCACTATGACTAAACATATTAACGCACTCGCCTCTTCCACGGCCTACACCTCTAAACTCATTGCTCTCTGCCGACAATTTCTGACCCCAGCCAACTGCCTCACCTTGGCCAGGGCCCTAGTATAATCAAAGTTGAATTACTGCAATGTGTTACTACTAGGCACTTCCAACACCAACCTCTCCAAAATGCAACTACTGCAAAATAAAGTCCTAAGGGCAGCCTTAGGAATAAAAAAAATGGACCACATTTCTAAGACAAGGAAGGACGCTCACTGGCTTCCCATTAAAGCTAGAATTATCTTTAAAACACTGTGCATTGTGCACAAATGTCTGCACAAAAAAGGCTCAACATACCTTAACAACATTCTACAGTTAAAAGAATCCACTAGATCACTAAGATCCAATGACAATCTCCTGCTTCCACCCACTCGTTACAAAACCACTAGAGCGGGGAGCAGCAGTTTCCCTGTTTTAGCACCTAAACACAGGAACAACCTCCCCATTAATATCAAAAAAGAATCCTCTTTCCCTGGCTACAAGAAACTGCTAAAAACGTGCTTATTTAACCAATATTAGCACATTGTGTCATGCCCCCGCGTAAGTGTAACAATCCAGTGAAAACTGTAAACTGTACATTTTGTTTATACCTGTTATACTAGTTTGCCAGCTGTTTATAATTGTTGTACTATGTAACAATGTATAACCAATGCCTAAGTTGTCCTGTAACCACGCCGTGATACCTGAGGTCTGGGCGTGTAACAAGTAAATAAATAAATAAATACATACATGTTTTTTTTCAATTTGCACCATGTATGCTAGTCTTATTTTGGCAAATATAGTTTTTATACTTGGTCATGAGCAGGGTTAGGGCAGCTCCTTGTTCCGCATATCACATATTTAGATTTCATGGACCACTTTATATTTCTTTTATGGTGGACCCCCGTCCCATTGCCCTTGCCCTTGCCCTCCTTCTGACCACACTGCAGCTATTCTAGTGCTTGTGAAGTCTTGGCCATTTCCTGGCACATCTCTCTGTGCCTGAGTCAATACTGATGCCTACATAGTGATTTTGGTGAATTTATTTGGTACTAGTTTTGCTTCCTCTGCTTGCCACCTCTGTACAGTTTCCTTGAAATGCTCCTTTTTCCTCTTGCAATGGTGTATTATTATGGTCTGTATTTTCAGCCCACTCCTTCATTTCGATGCCCATAATTTTATCTAGTGTCTTCTGCACTACTTTGGGTGGCCCCTTTTTAACGATAAAGTAGAAAAAGGGTATTGACTGGTCCCACAAAGTACCTGTCTCCGCTCTCCACATCTCCTGAACTTTAAGAATAAATTGAAATGGGTCTTCGTCATCGCCCATAGTACATTGTATTATGGATTGTAGGTCAGGTGTGTCTGGGAACACTTGCAGCAGTGCGTCCCACTTTTGTGCCCAGATCTTGTTAAATAATCCTCCATCGTGTGCATTGTTCCCCAGAGTCACTCCCCGGTATCCTGCTTTTACCCACACATCCCCAGCAGGACTCTGATAGTCGCTACCAACAAGCTTTTGATGTCGCCAATTACTAATGGTTCCACAGCTGTCTGTTTTTCAAATGGATAAATCCACTTGCCCATGCCTGCCGTGAGGGGCAGAGCGCTTTTATCAAATGTTTTTATCCATCTGCGCCAAGGGCAGATAGTGTGGGCTGCCTGTCCCCTTATGTATAAGAGGCATCTGCATCTTTGCCCTACTTCCGTCAACCCTTTTTCCATTTCCCTTTTTCGTTGCCACTGCCATCTGTCCAAACCTGCTCCTTAACCTCCCCTCCTACAAACTCTTCACTCAGGGAGTTTGTTAAGGCGCTTGCTCTGCCTCCTCATCCTCATCGTCTTCGAACTTATCACTTGTCCTCCAGCCGTCTTCCTCTCCTCTGTGAAATCTTACATTCTCGTACCCTAAGATGTCTGCCCACCCGTCCCCTTCTCCTTCCTTCTCTATATGCACATTTATTGTGGCTGTGCTATCTATCCTGAACAAAAAGTCCCTTGCTTTGCACCCATCTGATCCTTGCTCTGCTGGTTTATCGGTTTTCACTTCACTCAATGCTGACCGCAATCTTGTCAATTTTGTTCTTGCTGCTGCCAGTGCCATTTCTATGGGCCTCATTCCGAGTGTGGCAGTAAGGGATACCGGGCAGCGGTAAGGAGACCAGTGCCGGTAATCCCTTACCGCCCTATTACGAGTTCCCTTAGCGGGTCCCTCCTTTAACGCTTGGTCTGACCAGGCGTTATGTACGGGACCCGTTAAGGGAAATCGGAGCCATTTACGATACTGCAAATTGTGGAACCGTTTTTAGCTACTTCCCCCTTCCCATTGAGCCCTATTGGGAATGTTTTTTTCAATGGGGACTTACCGGTCCCGCAAAGTTCGGACTACACCGGTAAATCCCCATTGAATGAGACTGGGGCCGGTACCATTATTGGAGGCAGTCATGGTGCAAATGGTGCCATGACTACCTCCAATCTCGGAATGAGGCGCTATGTCACTTTTATTGACATCGGCATGCGCTGGGAGCAGATGCATATGGGGGTGGTGTGTCTGTTGCTGTGGTACACACGTACGTCAGGTTAGTGTAACCTACTGCAGGGCAGGCTGTCAATGGATATATATTGGCTGCGTTCTGCTTGCACCCCACCCTCTTTTCCTGAACAGTTGCCCCTCCTGTCACTTTTCGCTCCCCCTCCCTCACATTCTTTCATGTCTTCAATATTTTCCAAAGTTCTAATATTTCTTTTCTCTTTTGCAACTGTTTCCCCTTGTATCTGGCTGTCAAAAATATGGACATTTGTTCCAAAATACTCTTATTATGGGAGTGCTGCTCTGGCCATGAGCGGGGCATCCCCCACTTCTTGTCTCGGTTATCAATTTGTGGTACTTCTCCATTTTGTCTTGGTATTTTGGCAGGGCCCTACACATATATTCTATGGGTGTTTCCCCTCCCATTATAATGATCCTTGCACATCCCTGCCCTTACGCCTTTACCACCGTGCAACTCACACTGTTGCTGCCCATCAAAAAAGTCAGTCCCCCATTAGAAAAGATCAAAAAACACCTTAACCCCACCCTCTCCTTCTTCCCACACCCACACTCTCACACTTCACACACTTAAAAAACAAACTACTACTTACACAACACCCCTCCTCAGGCCTCCACTCTACACAATAATAACACAAACAAAACAAGCTAAAATAACAAACTAAAAAAAGAAGAACTACTATTTCCGAACCCACTACTTTTTCCTTTTTCCTCTGTTACATAATATACATGGTACCACCATCTCCCCTCACTCGGGAATGCTCCCTACCATTCTGTTTTCCTTTGCTGAATATTCTCCTTAAAAAAAGAATTCTAAAAAATAAAACAAACCACACCCATGTCGTTCCAACAATATCACTTTCCACGTGGTCACACCCTTCACACATTCCCATATACCCTACTTATTATTACTTGCAAGTGTATACTCATGTGCACATGTTCACCCAAACTCCTCTGTCGCGGGGTCCAAATAACACCAGCTTGCACTCTCCTCGGAGCCGTGCCCCACTCCAAAAGCAGGCCGGAATTCTGCAAAGACGGCTCCTGTAAAAACACTTGGGAATACGTATTTTTCAGGACTGGTCGCTGTAGGTGGGCACGGCCCTCCGGAGAAGCAGCCTGGACACCTCTGCAAGCATAAAGGTGTGATAGGATCACGTCAGAGTCACCAATGCAAGGCACGCCCCCAAACACTCACACCAGCAAAAAAAACAACCCACTAGGGAAAAAAAGGTCCAAGAAGCTCTTGCAAGGTTAACAAGTTGTATTTCTACAAGAATCAGTGCACCAGCAAAGAACTCTGCTGCCATGGCGAAAAAGGGTACAAGCAGAGGCTAAAAAGGAGACACAGGGCCTCATTACACAGATGGTGGTAGGGATTTACCTGTACCGGTAAAATACCGGTACCGGTAAATCCCTACCGCCTTACTACGAGCTCCCTTTGCGGGTTGGGGGATTTAACGCCTGCTTTCAGCAGGTGTTAAAATCCAACCCGCTAAGGGACCTTGGAGCTAATTACGGCACCGCAAAATTGCGGTGCCGTAATTAGCGCCTTCCCCATTCCCATAGAACCCTATGGGGCAGAAATGGGAATGGGGAAGGGAAATGGCGGAAAGGGGATTTACCGCCCCTCCAACCTTGGAATGGGACGGTAAATCCCCTTTCCGCCAAGGCAGTGCCGGTATTTTACCGGCATGAGCCATGGCGCTAATAGCGCCATGGCTCACCGCCTACCGGGTAATGAGGCCCACAGTATCATCGATTACATCCTTACATATAGTAATAACCTGCAAGGCTGCTTGGTGCGGCCCTATACATGGTGGGCCACCTCTGTATTTCATGCCAGGCCATTGGTCCCAGCCCAGTCGTCCGTCTTCCATCACGTAGGTTCTACTGGGCTCATCGTCTCCAGGGAACCAAGGCCAAAGAAGCAATTAGTTGCATTTGTGAATAGTGCTACTTTATCAGTATCCAGTGCACCTGGCATGCTCAAAGACTGGCACAGGGTGAGTTTTGAGGTCACACTTACTCACACATACTTCACTCATCCCTATTGCATCTCTCGGCTTCCAAGGCTTCCACCCTTGCTTTTGAACTATAATGTATCTCTCCCTGTACCTCACATTACAAATGATGTCATTATGAAATAAACGTATGGTTGATGGTTTGTGGTCGGTGGTAGGGGGAAAATGGCATCTCAGAGTTCAGGGGTAACTCGTAGTTGACTGGGTGGGGGTGGGAGGCCTGCTCTGGCCTGTTTGTGAAAACACGTACGTCAAGGCACCCGATACTGTCTCATGGCCATGCAGGGCACATTATTTCTTAAAACAAACATATTGGCAACACTGTAGAACAAAGAAGGGTTTCTGTGGAAGTTAGCAGCATGGACCTCTCTCATTAATGCTTGGACCTGTTCAGATTTCCTGTTCAGTTTCACGGCCTGTGTATAAGACAATAAATATTGCATGGCTGTGCAGGCCCTCACTACATATTATCCAACCAAAAATATAGCCGTATATATGGTCGTCTGGAATGGCCATAGGCAATATTTTTGGGGGGATCATTTTTGGAGGTTTTGGGAGTGGGGGTTGCTGGGGTGTCCCCCGCTCCTTTAAAAATAATACAGGGGTTGCAGGGGTGTCCCCCACAGCTTCCATGCCTTAATATGTCCGCAAAAATATGGTGATATTTTCGTATGGCGATATTTTTGCGGGGATATTAACACATGGAACCCTTCAACCATGGCTAATCAATATTTACAAAATGCTGTTTATTTATATTAGCACACAATGTTTAAACGTCTAAATTGTATATAATATTATGATCATGTGGGGACCTTTAGGACACCACCCTAAAGCACCTAGGGGGGTGGAATAGGTTTGCTGCGTTCCCAAAATTATCTTTTTTTTTTATTCTTTATTTACATTTTAGTAATCATTACAGGAGTGGGCAATACATCACAAATCTTCATAATATAACTTAAAAGGAAAATACATGAAGAAACAGAAAAAGGAAAGTAAAAAAAAGAAACACATCCATATATAATCTTAAAGATGAACTAGTACATACTAAAAAAAAAACAGACCTTTGCATGTAAATTCAACTTTCCCATTTTTCTGTAAATAACTTTCTCAATGTTCGCCAAAGAGTTCATTTCCGCAATCCAGTCCAAGACATTGGTGAGATACGAGATTTCCAGCTCCTCAAAATCATTTTTTTGCAAATAGAAGCACTTCTGAACAGGAAAGGTCTTCAAGTAAATCACTGCAGCCTAAAACCATTGTTTTAAAATCTAAGTCAACATTTTGGTACAAAACCGTGAGGCATATAGTACACACCTCATGCCAAAAGCTACGAACCCTCACACAATCCCACAGCAGATGTTCCATACTGCCTTTCTCACTCCAGCAACACCAACAAACATCAGAATCTGACAAACCTCTATTCTTAACTCTTTCCGGGCTCCAATAAACTCTATTGAGAATTTTAATTTGTCTTGAACGTTCAGTCAAACTTAACTAGCATAACCTCACATTCGCACACATCTCAAGCCATAGGTCAGAAGTGATTTCACAACCCAATCTTCTGCTCCATTCATCCAATAGGTCAGTATTCTCTTTATAGTTCGCAACAATTCGATGATAAACCCTACTTGCAAGTGACTGAACGCCATTAGTGAAAAGTTCAGAATATGCATCCCCGTCACACTGCACCTCACCCACACACCTCTTTAATTTCCTGTAGTCCGAGATAGAACATTTTCAGCAGTAAAATGTGCACAAAGCTCAGTAAAGCCAATCCATTTCTCATTTTTATAAACATCACTCATCCATTGAATTCAAAACAACACTTTGCCATTGTCTGTAATAGCTTTGTTCTGCCAAATAGAAGCATCCGGCGATTTCAGAGCCACCAAGCCACACATATCATAGATATTCCTCCAAATGTCTCTAAGAAACTCAGTCAAGGGACACCTCTTACAGTGTCTGCTAACAGTCGTGAATACTGCTCTTGGGGCCAGTGGGCCTGTCTCGCTCGCCTCTGCCACTGCCCACTCACTAGGAGACTCCTTCAAAAATGGAAGGAAGAATTGGCATGAGAAGGCCAAATGATATGCCTTAAAATTTGGGACACCAATTCCCCCCTTCTTGACAGGAAGCTGTAGTTTCCAAAGCTTTAGTCTTGGTGGTTTCTCATCCCAAATAAAGGAGTGGTATCAATCAATTTCCAATAATACTGGCCTATTTTCAGGGGAAGCATACTCAGAATATAATTGATTTTTGGCGCAGCATTCATCTTTAGTGCATTTACTTTACCCCACAGAGATAGACGCAAAACCGACCACCTTTGGGCGCGCAATTTCAGTTCCATACAGAACATACCCATATTCTCTTCAACCATATCACTTATAACCGGAGTTAACCAAACTCCCAAGTACTTCAGTTTTTTCTCACACCATTGAAATCCAAAACCCACCACCAAAGATTTATCACAACGTGTAGTCACTGGCATTACCTCCGATTTAGACCAGTTAATCTTGTATCCAGCCACTTTATGAAACCAATTAAGTGTGTTCATCAACAAACGCAATGACAATTCCAATTCCCTCAAAACTAATAAAAGATCGTCTACGTAAAACCAGGTTTTCTGTTCAATACGTGAAAGGAAACACCTCTCAAATTCAGATCACACCTCAAAGCAATAGCAAGAGGTTCAATGGCTAGGACAAACGACAATGGTGTCAGTGGACAGCCTTGCTTAGTACCCCTTTGTATATCAAAAGATCCAGACAATAAGCCATTAGTTTTCACATCTGCTGTGGGACGAGCATACAAAAGGGCAACCCACGCAATTTAATCCTCTCCCATATTCATAGCTCGTAAAACCGAAAACAGATATTGCCAATTAACTCGATCAAATGCTTTTTCAGCATCCAGGGAGACAACAGCCACGTCCTCATCCAAATTCTGTGTATGTGACATGGTCATCAGTAAATTCCTGATATTACTGGAAGTCCTATGACCTTTAACAAAGCCTGATTGATCAGTGTGGACGAGTTTCAGCATGAGATGTTCGATGCGCAAAGCAAGTATTTTATCCAAAATCTTATTGTCAGCGTTTATCAAACTGATTGGCCGATAGTTTGATGGCAAGTTACAATCCTTACCCTTCTTCAAAAAGACCGAAATAGTAGCATGGTTTGTAGACAATGGGAGAAGGCCAACTGCCTTAGATTCAGTAAGCATATCCTTCAAAATACCCAACACCTTTTCAGGAAGAATCTTATAGAACTCAACCGGTAATCCATCAGGTCCCAGAGTCTTCCCAGAATTCAATTTACTAATGGCAATCCTGATTTCATCAATAGTAATCTGTCTGTTCAACTCTTCCCTCTCGTCACAAGTACGTTTTGGAATATTCAACTGATTTAAGAAATGTTCTCCTTGACCAGTAATATCAGACTCATTCCTATATAGATCAGCATAAAAGGATTAAAGACCTCATTAATCTCATGTGGATCAAAAGTGGTCACACCATTCCCATCCTGAATTGAAGTAATAGCTCCTTCAGAGTGTTGTTGTCTCAGTCTGTAAGCAAGCCATTTATCGCACTTCTCGCCCCGCTCGAAATAAGCACATTTGATCCTATACAAATTACTACTAGCTTTCATACACAAAATGTCATCCAGTTCTTTCTTCAATTTCTTCAACTCATTCCTCTTTCCAGTATCATTCAGAACACATACCAATTATCTTGTCACCTCAATAATACGAGTATCAATATCAGAAGTTAACCTATCTAATTTCTTCCTTTTGCTGCTAGACAAACCTAAAGCAAGACCTTGCATCGTACATTTGAAGGCCTCCCAAATAGTTGTCTTACTAAGTTCTTCCAACGTATTTTCCAATACAAAATATTCAGCTTCAGTCCTAAGCTTCTCCAGTAGGACAACATCATATAAAATAGATGTATTCATTTTCCATTGAGACAATCTACAGCATTCGAAGTTCAGAGCTACACTCATAAAGACAGGTACATGACCAGTGACTGCAATAGAACCGATGTTGCTCTCCAACAAATCTGCGGTCATCCCACCCGCCGTGAACAGCATATCAATCCTCAAGTAAATAGCATGTGAGCCAGAATAAAAGGTAAATTCCCTGACATTAAGGTGTTGCAACCTCCAACAGTCCTTCAAATCAAAATCTTCAATAAAAGCCCTAAATGAGCAATAATGTGCATCTTTCCTCTGGAACATCTTCTGGGTTGAACGATCAATTGAAGGATCATAAACCAAGTTAAAATCACCTCCAAGTATAACAATGGGACAATCCAGGTCGAGCAAGAATTGTGACACATCCCCATAACACATTCTTAATCCCCTGAATATCTACCAGGAGAACAACCATCCTGCCCTCTTTGTCACTGCAGGTTTTCAATATCTTAATCGGAGATACATTTCGTACAAGAATTGCAACACCCCTGCTTTTACTGGTATAACACGAAGTGAAGGCACTGCCAACCCACTTCTTCTGTAGTACACGTACATCCTCTCTCAATAGGTGAGTTTCCTGCAGAAAACAAACGTCACTTTTCATTTCCTCAATACAATTAAGAATCTTCTGGCGTTTCGCAGGATTATTCATACCATTAATATTCCATGAGGGGATCGATAGATGTGATCCCCTGCTTGCAGACATTGTGACAGGTCCGAAATGATTCCAAAGAGTAAGCACTAGTCCAAAAACAAAAACAAAAAACAAAGAAAACCACACCCCGCCCCCCCTGAAACAGAAGTATGACACCAACGTTAACAAGCGCTCAAAAATCCCAGTACCCCTGGCATCCCTCCTGAATAAGATTTCAATTACTAGTACAGGAACACAAACCTCTTATATAACTAAAAAAAATAAAAAACATCAGTAAAGTATCAACTACAAGCCAATAAATCAATCCATCCGGCAGGCAAAATGCCAATAAAAATAAAAAGCCCATCCACCCAGCATTCAGAATAATCAGAAACACACAAACAACATATGGCCAAATCCACTATGAACACCCCACCCAAACCCACATGTCAACCATGGCAGCAAGGGAATAGTGCCCCAATAATGACATTAAAACATCCCCCTGATATAACACTAAGTGCACCGCCGTAAACATGGCAAAGCTTCAAGCAGTCTTCTTGCCGTGTACACTATGTTGCAACATTGCGCTGCGTGTCTCCCCATATCACACCATTACTGCGACCATCAACCAACAGCCAATATAACACCCACCATATCACGTGGCAGTATATGATGTGAGTGCACTTAACATAGCCGTAACAATGGAACATAACGGGTACATGGTAGAACACTAATGTGAAGACTTTGATCACTGTCACCAAACACAATACATTCAACATTGTGTAGGTAGTCACCAACACAGAAGAGCACATGCACAATGCGTATGACCCGACACGATACCCCTAAGATGCAAGAGATTGTATGTATTTCAGCAGCATGAGAATCTGTTTTAAGTACTACCAATTGATTACCAAATGTAATTTAAAGGCAGGCTAAAGAAAATACTACTAGCTCAAATGACGAAAGACCATTGCGTTAACCACAAATCAAACACTAAATTCAGTAGGTCTTGATAACTAACACACTGAGTAATATTCTTATTTAGGTATCATGCATCACAGGAGCCCAATAGTGGCAAACAATCAGGGAAATGGTATAGATTGATTAGCCCAGGTCACTTTGTTCTGACACCCAGATGGATAGATTAATGCACATTAAATATAAGAGCAAACTGAATATACATTATACAAACTCTACTGCACACTACTCACAGGGAATTATAGAGAAGCAATGGTTGAACTGAACCCCCATCCATCGTCTTCTTATGAAGTTAAACAACAATGTCAAAATCCCATCAATCAAATTCAACACCGCCATAACATTTCCCAACTGGTGAGCGAATAGCAAAACACTAAGCCGTTCCCCAACATGGCGTACAGTATTATCAACAAAAAAAAAAACAGAACCTTATGAACTCAGACCCATGCAAAATGAAGCCAAAAAAGGGGAAATTGCATGCGAAGCCAAAAAAGAACAATAATACCATGTGTGTCAAGTTAGTCTGGTATCATCGCAATGTAAGCCTAAATCAAGTAATCAATTTAAGTGAGGTGAACACATATAGAACATTCTCTTGAGTTTTGTGATGCCTGATCACACTTTTGTTTGCCTTCCCATCTTGTGGCGTGATATAACCCCTCAATAAAACCTATTGGGCCTCATTACGACCCAGGCGGTAAGTTACCGCCTGGGCCGTGACTTTACCACCATGGCGTAAACAACGTTTACGCCATGGTGGTTGGCGGATTTACCGCCCCATTCCAACCTTGGCGGGGCGGTAAATCCCCATTTTCCCATTTTCCCTTCCCATTTTGCCCCATAGGGCATAATGGGAGTGGGGAAGGCGTTAATTACGCCACCGTAAATTACGGTGGCGTAATTAACTCCATGGTCCCTTAGCGCCATGGATTTTAACACCTGAAAACCTCCATGGCGCTAAGGGACCTCGTACTCAGGCGGTAAGGGTCGGCGCTGTTTACGCCGCCGTAAACCCCTTACCGCCTGAGTTGTAATGAGGCCCATTGCCTTGGTGAGCATACTCATATGCACGCACCACAAAACAGACAGTCACACATGACCAGAAATACTACTTTCAAACAAAGAACAAAACTATTCTCCACATACCAAAACACATTCCCACACAAGCCAACACGCCCACATAGACATCCAGCAGTTCTCGTAATTACTGCATGTGGCGTGTAATCATGATGTGAAAAGAACTGGGCAATGGAGTGGAGGTAGCACTGGGATGCAGAGAGAGTTAAGTGTGCGGATGGACTAGTCTATAGGGGTGGAGTGATGGGGGAGCGGCTGATAGAGTTGAGGAACAAGATGCAATCAATTCTCCAATATAGTACATGTATAGTGAAATGTGTGACTAGCTCTTGGTTGCCACTTCAATCAGTGGCTCCCCAGACACGACCGGTGGAAGGTGGCTTTACCGTGAATGCATACTCGTATACTTTCATGTGCTCTTAAATACACAAATAAAAACAACCGACCCTTAAAAGAAATGGCCCCTGGAAGGTGTTTAATAACTTTTGACATCAAAACAATCCTCCCACTTTTTATTCACAGGATGTTAGCAAGTTTGACCTTTTATGATGTGCACCCATTGGCATATAATCATGATCAGACAGCCAAGCTGAAGGTAAAGGAGCCCCGATTTCTGAAAGGAGAATATGGAGCCCTCTTAAACAAAGCTGGGATGTTTCTTCTAACACGTGTGAGTTCACGTTCTACAGCCTTCTTAAAACAATGCTTGTTTCACAGCCAATAAAGGAATGTCTAGTTTGCCCAACTAACAGCTGGAATCATATAACATCAATGCAGCAAAAAGGTGCGAGCTTGTGTTTGTCCGGGTTTTGCACTTCCCACGTGTTGGCATATTTACAAATATGCCACTGATACCATCCGATCTGTGGTAGAACCTTTGAGCAACCCTGTTATACTATTAGTTTAAGCCATCAATGATATGCTGTCTCTTGGATTGTTAATTACAAACACAATGGGCCTCATTACGACCCTGGCGGAAAGACCATGGTGCTATTAGCACCATGGTCCATGCCGGTAAGTTACCAACTTCGCCATGGAGAAAGGGGGAATTACCACCCCATTACAAGGTTGGCGGGGTGGTAATTCCCCCTTTCTCCATGGCCCTTCCCCATTCCCATTTTTGACCCATAGGGCTCAATGGGAATGGGGAAGGCGCAAATTGCGGCACCGTACTTAGCACCAAGGTCCCTTTGCGGCACCCTACTTTAACGCCTGCTAAAAGCAGGCATTAAGGTCGGGTCCCGCAAAGGGAACTCGTAATCAGGCGTTAAGGGTTTAACGGCGCTGACAACTTTTACGGCACCGTTAAACCCTTAACGCCAGGGTCGTAATGAGGCCCTATATAAGAATCGGATTTGTGAACATGTGGCAGGGTGCAAACATACACCTAAATGATAAATGACAAAACAAAAACAAGAGGACAAGTATTTGGTTTTATAGGAAGTGTTTTCAAACACAACAAAGCAGAACTAAACAAAACGCAGGACAGGGTTCCAGATCAACAGCAATTTAGTTGCGGGACTAAACATCAACAGGTTAATTCATAGAATTCAGTGCACAAGTGGCGCACACGGCTGGCTCACAGTGTGCGCGTGCGACTTTCTACGCCAGCCGCGTGCGCTAAAATCCATTTCCGCGCACAGCGTATTCATGGATTTTAGCATCCAAAACCACCCGTGGCGCACAGTGGCGCAGCGACCTTGCAGCAGCGCCAGTTATGCCACCAAGCCCTCCCTGTGCGCCATGCACAGCGCACAAATCCTGAACATGGCGCACAGGCCCCGAACCAAGAAAACGCCAGTAAAACTCCTGGCGCACCCCTTCTAATACATGTACACCCCAGCGCGGGGAGTTTCCCAAGCGATTGGCCCTGTGCGAGCGGGGTACGTGTATTACTGGGGTGCGCAGGAACTTTCACATGCGATTGGCCCTGTGCGAGCGGGGAACGTGTGTTACTGGGGTGCGCGGGAACTTTCACATGCGATTGGCCCTGTGCGAGCGGGGTACGTGCGTTACTGGGGTGCGTGGGAACTTTCACATGCGATTGGCCCTATGTGAGCGGGGTATGTGTGTTACTGGGGTGCGCGTGAACTATCACACGTGATTGGCCCTGTGCAAGCGGGGTACGTGTGTTACTGGGGTGTGCGGGAGGTTTCAAACGTGATTGGCCCTGTGCGAGCGGGGTACGTGTGTTACTGGGGTGCGCGGGAACTTTCATATGCGATTGGCCCTGTGCGAGCGGGGTACGTGTGTTACTGGGGTGCGCGGGAGGTTTCACACATGGTTGGCCCTGTGCGAGCGGGGTATGTGTATTACTGGGGTGCGCTGGAACTTTCACATGCGATTGGCCCTGTGCGAGCGGGGTACGTGTGTTACTGGGGTGCGCGGGAACTTTCACATGCGATTGGCCCTGTGCGAGCGGGGTACGTGTGTTACTGGTGTGCGTGTGAACTATCACACGCGATTGGCCCTGTGCGAGTGGAGTACGTGTATTACTGGGGTGCGTGGGAGGTTTCACATGCGATTGGCCCTGTGCGAGCGGGTTACGTGTGTTACTGGGGTGCGCGGGAGGTTTCACACGCAATTGGCCCTGTGCGAGTGGGGTATGTGTATTATTGAGGTGCGCTGGAACTTTCACACGCGATTGGCCCTGTGCGAGTGGGGTATGTGTGTTACTGGGGTGTGCAGGAACTTTCACACGCGATTGGTCCTGTGCGAGCGGGGTACGTGTGTTACTGGGGTGCGCAGGAACTTTCACACGCGATTGGCCCTGTGCGAGCGGGGTACGTGTATTACTGGGGTGCGCGGGAACTTTCACACGTGATTGGCCCTGTGAGAGCAGGGTACGTGTGTTACTGGAGTGCGCGGGAACTTTCACACACGATTGGCCTTGTGCGAGCGGGGTACGTGTATTACTGGGGTGCGCGGGAGGTTTCACACGTGATTTGTGATTGGCCCTGTTCGAGCGGGGTACGTGTATTACTGGGGTGCACGGGAGGTATCACACGAGATTGGCCCTGTGCGAGCGGGGTACGTGTATTACTGGGGTGCGCGGGAGGTTTCACACGCGATTGGCCCTGTGCGAGCGGTGTACGTGTATTACTGGGGTGCGCAGGAACTTTCACACGTGATTGGCCCTGTGTGAGCGGGGTACATGTGTTACTGGGGTGCGCGGGAACTTTCACACACGATTGGCCCTGTGCGAGCGGGGTACGTGTATTACTGGGGTCCGCGGGAACTTTCACATGCGATTGGCCCTGTGCGAGTGGGGTACGTGTATTACTGGGGTGCGCGGGAGGTTTCACACGCGATTGGTCCTGTGCGAGCGGGGTACGTGTATTACTGGGGTGCGCGGGAGGTTTCACACGCGATTGGCCCTGTGCGAGCGGGGTACGTGTATTACTGGGGTGCACGGGAGGTTTCACACGCGATTGGCCTTGTGCGAGCGGGGTAGGTGTATTACTGGGGTGTGCGGGAGGTTTCACACGCGATTTTGCTGTCAGAGCGGGTTACGTGTATCCAGTGTGGTGCGTGTGGAGTCCTACAAGTGAATTGGCAGTGTGGGTCCTCCCAGGTGTCCCCTCTACCCCCTCCACTGCCCATGCAGGCAGCCCACACCACAGGGGACTACCCTGCACCCCTGGACATGTCCCGCAGGCAGCCCGTCCACCATGGCCATGCCCCCCAGCCAGGCCACGTGTCACGTTGCACTAGTGATCACCAACCCATGTCCCCCTGCACCCCACCCCCATCAGTGCCAGCAGGCCCCCACTCATGTCCCACTCATGTCCCCTAGCAACCCCACCCCCCATCAGTGAGGGGCATCTGCCAGCAGGCCCCCACTCATGTCCCCCAGCACCCCCACCCCCCATCAGTGAGGGGCACCTGCCAGCAGGCCACCACTCATTTCCCCTAGCACCCCCGCCCCCTATCAGTGAGGGGCACCTGCCAGCAGGCCCCCACTCATGTCCCACTCATGTCAGGGTCTGCCAGCGCAGGCTACGTTGGCACTTGAAGAGCCCTTGGAAGATTTCCAACAGTCCAGGAGGGAAACTGTAGGGGCACGCAGGTCTGCCCTGACCAAGACACGTGTCCCTGGGGCAGTTATGTCATCTGCTGTCCCGGACAGCCGGGTGTTGGCAAGCGCAGGGGCAGATGCACCCAACAACACCCCAGTTGTGAGTCTGCCAACCAGGACAGTTGCGGTCAATGACCCTGTCACAGCTGATGTTGCTGCACAGGGTCCATTAGAGGGCACCCAGCTGCCACTGACACAAGTCAGGCCTTTGGTCGTCCCTCCACCTGCCACTCCCTTGGCTCAATCCACCGAACCCACTGGCCATACTAATCAGGGCAGCATTAGCCAGCCAGGGTCTGCGCCACAATCCAAGAGGAGGAAGGTTGCACCTGCAGCACAGGCTGGGACCCCACACACAGCCACGACCTCCTGCACATCGAGGAAGAAGCCTTTCTGCAACCAGGAACTGGACTTCCTCATGGACTACGTGCGGGACCATAGCCGTGACCTGCTAGTGGGTGCTAATTGTCAGACTACAGCTGCCCACCGTGATACCCACTGGAAGCAAGTTGCAGAACATGTGAGTGCATTCAGCCGTGTGGTGCGCATGGCGCAAGAGTGCAAAAAGCATTGGAATGACCTCAAACACAGCGCTAAGGCTAAGCATGCCTCAAATTACAACTTGACTCTAGTGACTGGCAGTGGGCCTGCACCAGAGGAGGAAGACCTCACTCCGCATGAGTCACTCGTTGCGGAGTTCATACCATCTGAATCAGTCGAAGGAGTGGGAGAGATGCCGGAATTTGATGCCCAGTCCAGTGAGTGTTGATGAATGTTTGTTGAGGACATGTGTGTTTTACTTGTGTGATGTGTTGTGCATGACTGCCACTACATGTCCCTGTTCATGCGTCCTGTGTACATGCTAACTTCCAGCGGCCAATCTGCCAGACATATGCTGTGTGGTACATCCTTAGTACTTGATGCAGGGTATCTCACTTGTACTGTGCAGAGGTCAGATGCCCCGCAGGAACATGAGTGTCCATTCATGCTCCATGTCCATTCCACGCATGCCCCTATGTGTCCTTGACTGGATAATCACTGTAATACAAGTCCTGGGTGACATACATTGTATGGCATTTCATCAGCCTTCCCATGTCCACTGTGGCTCAGTACTGCGTTGCACACATGTTTAGGGCCTGACAGTCTCTGTGGGTGACAGGCCTCAACCTGTTTAATGACTCTGTCCAACTGGTGCAGTATCTTCTTCACACGTGGGTGTACTACAGAGGTTTCATCATGTGTCCTGCTTACTGTCCCATCATCATTTGATTCACATGATGCTGTTGATGCTAGTCAACACTGTCTGTCAATACACAGTTCTATGTTCGGCCTTTTGATGCCATGCTAGGCATCCCTGCATGTGCACTTGGGGGGGAGGGGTGTTTTGCTTGTAGACATGCTACCCATTGAATGCACATTGCACGTGACGCCTGAAGTTGACCTTGCACTGCCTTCACATTTTATGACACACATCATGAAGTTCTTGTACATGTAGATAGTGAGTAACATACATATTTGCTGTACTGCATTGACCCAATTCAGTGCAAACTGACATCTTTTGACATGCCTAATCACAGAAGCAATTTCATGTTGACCCAGCATGCATGGCAGGTTTTATTTTGTGTGTGACATGTCTGCTTGATGTGTTTGGTGTCTGTGTGTGTGTGTTGTGTGCTTATAACATGTGTAGTGACCTTATTTCTCTCCACTTTTCAGATGATGACGCAATGGAGCCAGAGGATGGTGTTGTCATGCCAGGCACAGGGTTGTTATCACTACAGCAACTTGGCACAAGTTGGGGTCGTGGGGTGGTAGGCCACGAAAACCCACATGTGCTACAGTCCATCTTGTCTCTGGCTGGCAATGAGTCCAGCCCTGATGACCACTCTGACGTCCATGTCGAGTTGAACGAGCATCAGGTCCATATGTTAGGGGTGAGTGATTCTGATGTGGGCACTCCTCTGTCCGCGACACCTGCATTGAGGGGTCAGACAGTGTTGGAACCTCCGCCTGTGGTGGATCGGGACGCAGGGTCACCCTCCACACCAGTCACTGATGTGCCTGGGCCATCACGTTGACGGGGGCATGTAGTTTTGATGCCGCGGGCGGTGCCAACACAATGAGGACACCCAGTCCTTGAGTCCCGCAGGGGTCAATCCCAGCAACGCGGTCGCCGCGCGCAACTGCAGTATACTGAGTGGGAGCAAGACATGACTTCCAATTCTGAACGGCAGGGGGCAGCAATGGAGAACATCGCTGAGAGCATGGAGGTGTGGCCCAATCCGTGCTCCCCCCTGCTAGGCAGGTGCTTCTCCAGCAGCAGGCGGCACAGTCCACGGCCGGTCACTCAGGCTGGGCATGGCGGCCTCAGACAGGGCACGCCAGGCTGAAATGTCGTCTCTGCGTAAAGCAATTGCTGCTCATGCAGAGGCACACATGGAGGCCCTGAGGCAAGAGTATGCTTCCCTCAGATCCACTCTGGGTGTCCTTATGATGTCCCAGAGGGAGCGGGCAGAGGAGAGGTTTGCACAGCTTGAGCATACCATTTTGGCTGAGCTACATGCTTGCCGGGAGGTGCAGCAGTTGTCCAGCCAGGGCTTGCAGGAGGAACTCTGTGTTACACATGGTACCTTGCAAGAGGAAGCACGTGTATCACGGGAGGTTCTGCATGCAGACTTACGTGTGATTGCCCCACAGAACCAGGCTCACCCGTCCGGCAGACTTGCTGCCAACGAGGGGCAAGCTGCTGCTAGTTGTGGTCAGGCTTCTGTGCCACGTCCTTCTTTCCAGGAAGAGCCAGACTCGGACGACAGTCTATCTCCCACATAGGTCGGGCTGTGCAGGCGTTGAGCCCATGGAGGTTTTTTTTTTCCTCAACATCATCGCATGTGGGTGTGGAGCAGCACCCTGTATCTCCCCCCTCCTGGGTTACTCCCCCCCCGGGTCATATGTGGCCATTTTTGATTTTTCTTTTAGTTTAGTTAGTTTAGTTTCAATTTGATAGTTAGTTTAAATAGGTAATGTAGGTTTTTCATAGTTAGTGTAATTAGTTAATATAGTTTAAAATTGTTTGTCTATTGTGCTTTCATGTGACAGTGTGGTGCATTGTGGCTTTTGAGAGCATCCACTGTCTGTTCCAGCTGGGCCCTTCAAGCTTGTCTTGTGTATGTGTTTGCAGCTTGGGGTCCTTGACTCACATATGCCACTCTTGCTACCCTTATCCATGGGTTCGCAAGGATGGTTCGGTGTAACAACCTATTACACAAGGGACCTCATTACGAGTCAGGCGTTAAGGGGTTAACGGCGCCGTAAACGGCGCTGATCCTTAACGCCTGATTCCGAGGTCCCTTTGCGCCATGGTGAGTTTAATGCCTGCTTTTTGCAGGTGTTAAAATCCATGGCGCTAAGGGACCATGGTGCTAATTACGCCACCATAATTTACGGTGGCGTAATTAGCGCCTTCCCCACTCCCATTATGCCCTATGGGGCAAAAATGGGAATGGGGAAGGGTAAATGGGAAATGGGGATTTACCGCCCCACTCACCTTGGAATGGGGCGGTAAATCCGCCATCCACCAGTTTACACCATGGTGGTAAGGGTACGACCCAGGCGGTAACTTGCCGCCTATGTCGTAATGAGGCCCAAGGCTCTGGACTGTCATATCTGTGGATTGTCTGCTGCTGTGAAACTTGTGTTAACACCCCTAGTGCGGATGATAGGGGTGTTATTGACCACTGTTCTTTATTCGCTAGATGGAGGGTTTCATGATTGATGTGTATATTCATTGCTATTCATTGTGTAGTATGTTTATTATCTATACTGTACATGTGCTTGTTGCAATTCATGGCGTAGATGGTGTGTTCAACAGTTTGCCTGTGAAAGACGGACTGATGATGTGATTTGTGATGTACGTCTCTGACATGGTCCAGTCATGTAATGCCTGAACAGACACACACAGATAATTTTAAAGCATTAATCATGTGTTTCATGCACTTTCTGCAGGGGGATGAGCCTCCAGACCACCTTTGCCAGCAGACATGGACCATTGGACGTCTGGAAGCTGAACACGTTTGGTGGTGCCGACATGCGCATGTGTGCGGAAGCAGAGGCACAGGGTTTGCGCGCATGCATCCAAAAACAGCGGACGTGTTTCAAGGGATTCCAGGCTAGGTGAGCAGCACAGGGGGGCCACAACGCAGCAGACCTTCCACCTGGCCAGTTGCACATGCATGCTTAGTAGCAGCAGTGACGGTGGTCTTGGACAAATATTGGTGTTGAAGCGCACAATACAGTTGAGATGCGTTGGTGGACTAATGGCTAGTTGATGGGTAAGTTGTCTGGGGCACCTGCAGGGCCAGTGGCACATACCCTCCGGTCCACCATGGTCCATTGAGGCACTTATATTAGCCATGTAGCATTGCAAGACATGGAAAGAAGCAGCTCGCAGGGACAGACAGCAAGGGACAGACTTGTGTGCAGTGCATTTCATTACCACGTAGAATTTGACACATGCACTACCTACTTTATTTGGGTCATTTTGGAACACGACTTGTTCTGAAGTCATACCTTGCTATTTGCGTGTGGCTGCTTACCCAGGGAACATTGCATGTTGTGTGATTCATGACACATTGGTCTTCCATTTGCAACGCACCCAGCGGCACATGACTTACTGCATTGACTGTGTATGAACCATCACAGGGGTGATGTTACTTATGGGTACGAAGCATCCACACCAGATTGTTTGTTTCTAGAGTATTTTGTTACTTTGGGGCATATATGGTGGTGTGTTTGTGTGTTATGGGCACGCACAGATTAGTAACTGTGGCTCTCTTTGCAACATTAAACTGCTCCTGTTACCAGACCTGAGAGTGCGCAGGCAGGAGGCCAGCACTCACCCCAGAGATAAGTTTCTCGTTGTCTTCCATTTGAGTAATTTGTTACTATGTGCATGATGATCAGGTTTGGTGTACTTGTGTATGTGTAAATGTGAGGAGTACAGTTTTGTGCATTTCCTACTTTCCCGTGTGAATCCTACTCCCCTCTCCTGCCCCTCATTCCGGTTATCCAGTATAGCAATGCCTGTCCCGACTGCATATCCCTGACCCTCCTTCTCCACCAGGGTCTCAGAGGCCTGTGTGAGTTTGACTTTGCAGGCACCCCGACCACGGTGGGGGTGGTTGGTTCGTGCCACTCCTGCACCTGTACACGGGAGCTGTGACAGTACACATCAGTTTGTGGTGCAATATTCTGTGTTATGTACCACACATGGTACACATCCTGTTGTGACATTGTTTTACTGTGCTACCTTGGTTGTTACCTCATTGTCGTAGTACTTGGGCTTTGTGACGTACTGCTACTTCAAGTCATCTACTCGAGGCTCTTCTGGTTTGTTTTGCTGCCTGCAGGTTTTTTGCTTGGCTTCTGTGTTGGCCTGCTTTCAGTTCTCTTTGATTTGTTGTTTTTGCAAGTCAAGGTGGCCTCTGAGGGTGCTGGACACTTTTTGCACACAAGGTGGGATATGTTGACAAAGGGGAAGGGTGATCCTGTGGCCAGGTGAACTTCAATGATGAAGACTACATAACCCAGGTGCTGTTGTTCAGTGGGTCATGGTGATTTATGAGGGAGGGGGGGTGTTTTGTTGTTGACAGTTGCCTTGCCCTACAGTGTGATGCGCACCCTGACATTGTAATTGCGGTATCCTATGTACATGATGTATTCTGCTGATCAATGCCTGTTCATGTGTTGTGTTTAGCTTTCAGGTGTGAGGGAATAGTTGTGGCTTGACATGCTGGGGTGTACACATGGTGAATGTTCACATGTGATGTGTAGAGGACACTGATGATCACTTGATTGCACATGCATATATTAAGTGCATGTCCCTACTGACCCACACACTCTGTTTGCCTTCTGGTGCCCACTGTGTCCCTGCAGCACATGATCTATATCCAATTGTGGATCCTGTACATGTATATTTTGCTTTTTGATGTAGTTTGTCGCTTAGATGTGATGCTTAGGGTGTGCGTCACACACAATGGCTGTTCACTATGCTGTGCACTCAGCAGTGTGTTGCATGAGGTGGACAAGGCACACAGAAGGTGCAGTGTTGATTTTGCTATGCACAATGTGCATGTAGGCAGGCATTCATTGTTATGTTACAACTACAACTGTTGGAATGCATTTGGGTATGAGTATTTTGTGTGGGAGGTTGTTGGTCCGTCATTTCATCTGATTCCTTGTCAGGCATCATTGTCTGATGCCACTTTACATTTTTCACATGTCAATGTGTACCTTATTGGTACTGTGTTGGTGTATAGCTATTGCTTGTCATGTCCTGTTGTGATTTGGGAGGGTTTGGGTGATATAACAGTGATAGTCATGGCCTGTTTTGCAGGTCTGTGTGATTCACAACCTCCATGTGTGCCTTGTGGTCACACAGGATTGCTTATGTTTAAGTAGCTAGGGATGCACACAATGTGGCACTTATATGGCAACATTCTCAGGGTGTTAAGGTTGAGACAGTTGACTCTCTCTTTGTCATCATCGATTATCACCTGGTATGTGCCAGGCCTGTGTGCACTCCGCAGGGGTGGGAATTTAGGTGAAAAATGTGGCCACAAGATGGGTCCGGGCTTCCTCGCCACGTGCCCTATCCCCTGCCATGGGCAGCGCCTGTGCCTGAGGTTGGGGATGTGGGGGCACCACCATGTCCACCGGTACGCCCTGCCGTGTTGCAACATTGTGCAGGACACATGCTGCCACAATTATCCTGCACACTACTGGGGGTGCATAGAGTAGCTGCCCGCCAGAGCGGTCAAGGGAGCGGAAGCGTGACTTGAGCACTCCGAATGTGCCCTCCACTATGGCCCTGGTTGCAATATGGGCCGCGTTGTATCTTACCTGGGGTGGTGTGGTGGGGTTCCGGATTGGCGTCATCATGTGGTTGCACAAAGGGTAGGCACTGTCCCCTGGAGAGGTGATGATGGTTGTGATTATTGGGGTTTGTGTATTTGGGTGTGTGTGACATGCATGCATGTGCATGGCCATTTGTACTCACCTAGGAGCCATGTGTCGCCATGCTGCCCAGCGTCCAGGGCCCGGCTCAGGGCAGACATTCTGTATATGAAACTTTCATGGGTGGAGCCAGGGTAGTTTGCATAGACAGAAGTGATGATTCCCTTTGCATCGCATACAACCTGCACGTTGATGGAATGCCAGTGCTTGCGGTTTCGGTAGATGTGCTCAGTGGCCCGAGGTGGACGTAGGGCCACATGGGTGTAATCTATGGCACCAAGCACTTTGGGGAAGTGTGCCACCCTGTAAAAGTCCTGGACAACGGCCTGCCTTTCTGCGGGTGCTCTGGGCATGTATATGTGCCTGCGGACTGAGGGGCGTGCAGTGATGATTGCCAACACCTGGTGTAGGCAATGTGACTGTGGGGGCTATGAGACGCCCACACTATTACCGAGTGGCCAAAAAATGCAGTACATTGAGCACCTTCTCCATGGGGCTCAATGCTTGGGAGCACAGGGTGGGTGATGTGAGTTCATCCTCCCACTCAGTGACCAGCTCTAGGATGATATGAGGTGGAAACCTATAACTGTTATAGACCTGGTCATCAAGCATCCCAAAAAGGCTGGTCCTGGGCAGAAAAATGCAGGGCCTGGCTATTCTCCTTCTCCTGCGGTGCCCCACGATCAGTGCTTCGACAAATGGGGCATTCATCGTAGCTGTATATACGTGTATACCCTGAGAATGTGTCCACCTAAGTGCCACATTGTGTGCATCCCTAGCTACTTAAACACAACCAATCCCATGTGACCAAAAGGAACACATTCAAGGTACATATCCCACCCACTCCTACCCATCCCCTGCAAAACAGGGCATGAAAGTACTGGTATGCCACCCAAACCCTCCCAACAACCATGACCCCCATCTGCCGCACCATATCATGGTATGCAATGGCAAAACATCAAACCATATGCACAACACATGGCACAATAGTCAGGAAGTGCCATGTGAGAAATGTAAATAGACACCAGACAATTAAACCGGACACGGAATCTGAAGAAATGACTAACCAAAACTCACACCCTGGAAACTATGGCACAATGCATGCCACCAGTGGTGCAAGCAAAAAAAGTCAGAATACCTGTTGCCATGCACATTGGCCAATAGCAAATTGGCATTACAAACACTGTGTGCTGCGTGTGTGTTCCCTGTAACACACTGCTCACTGGATAGCACAGTGAGTGGTGAGTGTGCATTGTGCTGGGGAAACCCCTTGAGCATCATGAAAAATAAGTACAATCAACAAAATAATAGCCTTTGATGCATGTACACGATCAATGAATGGATTGTAGGGACACAGCATGCCTGAGAAGGCAATCTGGGTGCACGTGTGTCACCATAGTTGGTGTGGGGGGGTGTGCCTATGTGTTTGTGTCAGTATGGACATGCATCGAATACATGCATGTGAAAAGACGTGAGCCTCAGTGTCCTGTACATAGCACATGTGAACATTGCACTCAACCACACCAATCCCATGACACCTCAAAATCAAACCTAACATAGGATCAGCCATTGACCAGCAGAACATATCATGTACAGAGTACCCCACATCGACAATGGCAGACAGTGAGCAATCACTGATTCATTGAAAATCCTTATCAGACCTACACACAAAGTGCATCAAAGCGCCTCAAGGAGGGAGGGAAAAAGGGAGAATAACAGTACCGTCCTACAACTCCTTCAAACAGTCCAGAATGTGAAAGTGAACTATCAAATCAAAGTACATAATACAAGTGCCTGTAACATTAAGGGAGAGTCTAGAGAGGGAATGTGGGAAAACAAAACTAGCATCAACATTGCTATGCCTGACGGCAATAGTTGCAGTGAAGGAGTCACATAAGGAGGGGGGGGGTGAGGGAAGAGGAGGGAAGAGGTGAGGCGAGTAACAAAACAAGTGACAAACTGTGGAAGGTCGATGAAGAATCAAGATAGTGCTGGGGAGGGGGAGAAGAAACACAGAAGGGAAAGGGGGAACAGACGACCTGTGATCAGTGGTGGAGGGACTGTGATAAAAGTAAATAAAACTCAAAAAGGTGAAGGTGGGGGGTGGATGGACAGATGCAGAGAGGGAAATGTCTGCAAAGAACTAGCGGCTACATATCACCATGCCTAATGGCAATTGGGGTAGTGCCAGAAAAAGACAGAAAGAGAACAAGGAGGAGGGGAAAGTGTGGTGGAGAGGGAGAGGGAAGAGAGAAGGGAGGAGGGGGCCAAGGTGTAAAGGCAGGAAGGGGGTGAGGGGGAAAGAAAGCACACACAGGGGGCAGAAGAAAAGAAGACGGTGCAGAGGGGGAAGGGGTGTGATGGTGAAAGGGGGAGACAGAGGGAGATTGGCGGGGGGCAAGGGAGACAGGGGGAGACTGGCAGGGGGCAGGTGGAGGCAGGAGGGGGGCAGGGGAGACAGGGGGAGACTGGCACGGGGCAGGTGGAGACAGGTGGGGGCAGGGGAGACACGGGGAGACTGACAGGGGCAGGTGGAGACAGGCGGGGCAGGGGAGACAGGGGGACAATCAAGGGACCCAGTAGGGTGGTGGATGGGGGTGGACAGGGGTAGTAAGGGCCTCCATTGTGGCCCTTTGGTAGTGGTGGGAGGCTCCAGCCTCCTGGTTAGCCGGATTGTCACAAGGCCAAATGCAACCAATGGGAGGGGGGAGCAGGTCCAGGCCACAAACATGACAGTCAAGTCAAAAGCAAAGTGGCCATATTTCAAATGGAACAAACAAACACCAGGCAGGGCTGCAAGATGGCCAAAGCAGGGAAAGCAAGGAATTGGGGGTTGTTGAAACGTGTGGTGACATGGATAACTCAGCGTGCAGCGTTCATGTGGCATATCAAAATCACTGTAGGCCATGTGTCCCGATGCAACATTGTCAGCACACAGACCCCTCCCACCATCAGTGTGTGTTACACAGCCAAAGGGTGCATGGTACCACCTACAGCAGGAAGTGCATGAACATAGACAGTCAGTTCATAAACAAATCATAAGCAACATGATGAAATGCACAGTCAACAGAATACTCACCAAAATGAAGTGCAGACATGCATTGGAGAAGCCATCTGGAATCCCCACTAGGGGTGTACACACAAGTAGGACTGCAGGCTGGCCACAGATATGACGGAAGTCCAATGCCCCTGTGTGAGATGCTGTCACAGCGAGCCAACCTTGCGAGCTCATGGAAAGGGGAAGCAGGAGTAGCATATGTGTCAGGACCCCAAGCAAAACACATAAACGAGACAAGCCTGAATGGGCCGTACTGGAACACACTGTGGATGCCTTCAAATGCCACAAAGCAGCACACTGTCACATGAATGCACAACAGAGAAAAAAATAAAAATGAATAATTACATGCAAGAAACAAAAAAAAGAAAAAAGAAATCAAAAAATAATATTAAAGAAAAACGTGCACGCAACCCCGGTAGCCCACGTGTGTGGAATTAACCTTCCGCACTACGTTGTGGCACCCAGGGACACAAAAAACATGTATGCGTGGAACACACAGGCTACTATGACCTCAAAAACGGTATGCGATGCACACAGGGATCCACAGTGGGAAAAATAACGTGTGCGACTCACCGTCTGCCTTGCGTGGAAAAGAAAAAGAATAACAAATGCGCTTCTGCGTGTAAGCAACACCACTCCAAAATAAGAGGTACGAACTTCAAATGCTGTGAAGTAATCACGTGTGAATCCAGAAGAGGAAACAGACGCAAAGGTCACCACGAAAAGCACGTACAACCAACTGCTGGCCCGCGCTCACCTATAACCCGGGCTGAAGGCAATGCCTGCATGCATAATGCCACTAGCGCGCTTATGCGCTAAGATCCTTTCCTCGGATTAAACGCTGACGTGCTGTTTTTTCACGCGACAACACACGGAAGACCACACTCCCGCCCAGAAGGTCATTTTCCTGCCCCCCCCAAGAGCACCGGGAGCCTCCTATGAGCCATCTGCTGCTGCCTGCCTGCTGACAACAGTGCTCTGTCATTTGGTGCCTGCACATCAGCAGGGGTCCAGTTGCTGTGAACACTCCTGCTGGAACAGAAGACTCCCGACTGGTGTTCCATCACTCCACAGCCCTGCCCCAGGACCCAGTTGCCCACCCACACCTGCCTGAAGGGTTGCCATATCTGACACAACATCATTCGGCACCAGTGGCAACCCCCCAGCAGAGAGGCAGAGGGCTATGTAAGTGATTTCAATCTGGCACACACCCAAGTCACGCCCAGCAAGTAGTGCACAAATGAAACCCTTATTTATTTTATCTATAAATTCAATATTCTGAACAATATACCACTTATATCACACCCTTCTGCTGAGACCCCCCCCCTGTCAAACTGAACCAGGAATCAGGCTAGTTTGCAAAGATAAATATTTATTTATGTATTTAGACTTTAAATCACACTGGGCCTCATTAGGACCCTGGCGGAAAGGGATTTACGCCGGCGTAGAGCATGGCGTACCTTTCCGCCTGACTACGAGTTCCCGTAGCGCCATGGTGATATTTTACGCCTGCTTTTTGCAGGCAGAAAAATCCATGGCGCTACGGGACTTGTTGTTAATTACACCACCGTAATTTACGGTGGCGTAATTAACGCCTTCCCCACTCCCATTATGCCCTATGGGGCAAGAATGGGAATGGGGAAGGGCAAAATGGGGATTGGGGACTTACCGCCCCGCCAAGGTCGGGATGGGGCGGTAAGTCCGCCAACCACCATGGCGGAATTGGCAGCTTAGCGCCATGGACCATGGTGCAAATTGCACCATGGTTCTCCGCCAGGGTCGTAATGAGGCCCACTATATTTTAATAGGTAACAACAATCACTGATGGGGTGACAGAACACTAAATAATGTCTTTAATGCACTAGGAGTCAAATAATGAACACAAAAACAAATGCAGCACAGAAAAGAATAGTGTTGTGTTGGTTTGGAACAGATAGCACTATGGTTAGAGGTTGCCCCTGCAACAACCCTCAAAATTCTGCTTCTATCATAAAAACTGGGGGAGTTATAGATATAGAGGTTTTAGTAAGAGTAGTTTTTGCAAAACAGGCACGAGACTGGAAAACAGAAATTTGGGTTAAAAATGACAGATAGGTTTTCTTATACTATGTTAAGGACTACAAAAAGGAGAATTCCACACAGGAATCAGGAAGAAGTTAGGGTTTAGTAACACAGATGAGAGAAAAGTCAGCGCAAGGATGGTTCTAGCAATACTATGGTTCTGAGTTAAAGAGGGGATGGGTTTGAGATTGAGATCATACAATGCAGATATATTATGGGTCACTGTTCTTCCTGTTAATATTTACAGTCCTTTGTATTTAAATTGGACCGTCAGGTCTGATCATTGGATCCGGTCTATCAAGGAAAGGACTGCACATCACAGGCAGGGCTGGATCAGCTAGGCCGGTCACCAGATTTGCACAGGATCTGCCCTCCTTGTTTCTGGGTATTTCAAATCAGCTGGATAGCGAGTTCACCAGGCAAGCCTTGTGGTAGCAAGCCAGATAGGTTCAGGATACTGGTTCAGAAGGCCTTCCCACACCACAGCGCTCCACTGGGTTTCAAGAATAAGTTTGAGAATTTAGGCCTTGATGAAAATCTATAGTTCTCTACTGCTTGGTAAGGTTCTGGGCATCTGGATCTGGAAGGATGGTAAAGCTGGATATAGAATGCTGGAACAAAGTGTTTTGGCGGAATCAGGAAAGTGAGTGAATCAGTCAGTCCCTATGTGTTGTCAGCTGTCTCTATTTATCCTTTTAAATGACATAACAAAATGGGTGTATGGGCCGGCTTAACTAACCTTGCCCCTGTGAGCTGGGATTGGATCAGGACCTCATCTCCGCCTTGCATCTGAGTGATTGGATCAAGACCAGATGATGTCACATTCATGGTTTAGCTTTACAGTCCTTAGAAACCTCCCTCAGCCACTAGTGTCAAAATCTGATTTTATCCTAAATACATATTTCTACATTGGTCACCTCTACACAAATCACACACAAAGATGTCATATTTTATTTAGCATCTGGTCATCAAAATCCTGCAGCTGTAGGATCTTGTTTCACCTTTCTCTCAGAATTTTGTCCTTTTTACATGAACACATTTTCCCAATTGTCTGCAAATTTCCACAAATGGGTGTATTTAACATAGGGATGTCTGTGTAAAATTTCACAATTCTAGCATTAACACAGTTCACATAAAACCACATATATTACCATTCCTTTCCAGGATATGTTACACAGTTCTACCGCCTCTTAAAACGTGCAGCCAAAAATTAGACTTACAACTCTGTCCTTTTTATATTTTCACCACTTTGAATAACAAGTTATGAGTCTCTAAAAAGTGTTCATTGTTCATTCTTAACAGCAAATGGTCCACCCTTTTGTCTCTCCCTGGAGTCCAGGAGTAGCCCCCTCCTTTTAGGAATTCCATCCAGGAGCAGTTTACGACCCTTTCACACGTCCGTTTCCTGGGCTGAAGGATCTGTCATTGTTCATTCTCTTTTTGTAGACAAAAGTCTGGCCTAACCCACAATTATGATCTACCAGTGAGTTTCTGCTGAGAGGATTTCCCTCCCCTTGGGAGAAACCTGTTTTTCCACTTCTTGCAGCTCAGCCAGGCTGATTTATTCTTAATTTCTTAAATCCAGCAAAAACCAAACTTGTTGCATCAACTAACATACATACATTACTTTCTTAGCTTTAAACATGTAGGATCAAAAACAACTGAGATCTGTATTATTTTTTAGCAACAATCCTTTTATGTTTGCTAATCCATCAGACTTTTAGTTTAGATACTTTGAAGTTTCATCAGGCGCTCATCTGACAGCTGTCATTCACAGGTAGCCCAGTTTACTGCACACAGATTTTGACAGGAGCAGTCAGTTTGCAGACAATCCAGTTTGCCTGAGGAAATGTTTTGCTCTTTACACTTTAGGACTTTGTATATTGTCCATGCTTCATTAGATTACATGAATTTTAGCGCCAAGCAAGATTTTGAATGTTGAGAAGTGTTGTGTTTAGGCATTTTGGAGTTTTTAGCAACAAAGCAAATGTCATTTATAGGCACATTTTGGAGTTTCATTTGCAAAGTGCTGCTTCTCTCTCTGCACTCTGTTTGCTGGTCATGGAGCCCACTGGTACATTTTCTGCAGTGTATGCTCTATCCCACCACATATGTACCATTGGTGGCAGGTTGTGCATACATCTTTTTGCGTGTTTAAACATGCGTTTTGGAGGCTTTTGGCACACACAAGCGTTTTGCCACCATTGTTACTGTTCCTTGCACCATAACTATCAGAGTGATGCCGCATAAGATAGCGGAGTGGGTCAATACATCCCACAGATTGCCCCCTCCCAACTTGGTTTTGACCTCCCGTCAAGGGGAAGTTGGGAGAATGGGATATTCTTTTCCGTCTATGTCAAGAAATTCAGTTGCATCTCCCATCTGTGATTGAGGTGACCCGCTCTCCTTGATGGTTCTGGCTGAGAGTAAGGTGCGACACTCCGGGCTCCTTGGGATTTTCATCCCGGACCCCGAGTGGTCCTCCTTGGTGATTCTAGGGATGATTCTTAGTTTAATGCTAGGAAATAGAACATAGCATGGTTATGGAAATGTTCCCACTACTGTGTCCACACATCTTCGGGGGATGTCAGCAGTGGGGAAGACACTTGCATTACTTAACTATTTGCAATATTCCCCGTCTATTCTTCAGTGATCCTTTGCTCGTTTTCTTAGGTGCAATCAATGAAGATTTCATAATTTTTCTAGGTGTCCGGAATTTCCCCCTCTGGGTTTCCGGTAAGCCCTTCTATCTGTCGAAAAGTTTGCCTGGGGTGGCAACTCTTTAGTTGGTTTATGTGGACCCACTTGTCTTCCCCCTCTGTCAAAATGCCCTTGGGGATGTGGATTCTGTAGGCGACGGGTGAGATTCTGTCCACAATTTCAAACGGATCCCACCAAGTTGGGTGGAATTTGTGCTCTTTGGCTTGGTTCCTTTGGAAATTGTGCAAGTAGACCCGGTCTCATACTTGATATTCCTTTTTAGTTGTGTTAAGATCATAGTGGGTCTTCATACTGTCTGCAGATCTTTCTAGATTCCGCTGAGCATAGGCAAAAGCATGTTGAAGGTGTTTTCTCAGATTCCCAACAAACTCATAAATTGTGGAGGCATTTATCAAGGTCTGCTCTTGGTTCTGTAGAGAAGATGTTGGGGTAGCATCATCCTTCGTCCAGTCATCAGCTCAAATGGAGACATTTTTGTTGCAGAAGAAGTGGTAGATCTGATGGCAATTAGGACAAGGGGTAATCGAAGGTCCCAACTTGGCCCAGAATTTGCCACAAACTTTTTAATATGCTCACAATAGTTTTATTGTACCTCTCAACTCCACCACTAGAGTATGGCTGGTAGGCAATGTGTAGTTTCCTTTTTACCACAAGTATCTCCCACATCTTTGTCATCACTTTGCTATTGAAGTAGCTACCTCGGTCTGACGCAATCCTTTGGGGTAGTCCAAAACGCGAGAAGATGTGATTGATCATCAGGGCAACTTCTGTTTCCGCCTTGCAATATGGGGCTGGGAGACATTCCACCCATTTAGTAAACAAGCATGTCACGGTCAACATGTACTTGTTCCCCCTAGAGGATCAAATCACAGGCCTGATACAATCGACTTGCAAATCTGACCAAGGCAGGGTCATCCCCCTCTTTTGGAATGGGGCACGGTGTGTGAGTGATGCTGGATGAAATTGTGCACACACAAGACACCCCTTCAAGTAATGGTCGAGGTCCTGCCCCATGTGTGGCCAGTATGCAACCTCTTGCAAGATTTCTAATGTAGTATGAAAACCCCGATGACCGGCTGTGGCCGCATCATGGGCGTGACTTAGTATCAGGCTTCGGAATGAGGTAGGGACCACCCACTGGTCATGGCCAGATATGGATCTCCTCACCAACAAACCATCTTGTGTTTAGAACATTTTTGGACATTAAATCAATACTCTGAGGTCCTCTTTCCCAATGTAATCGGTATCCGTCAGGGGAAAGTGCTCAGGGTCCTCCATGTGTTGATAAAACTTACCAATTATTAGATCCCCTTTTTGAGCCGTAATCAAATCAGCATCTGGGGTCTCCTTACTCCATTGGGCAGTTGAGAGTTAATTGTGAGCATTTGTCTGGGACCTAGTGATAGCAGTGACCTGGATTTTCCCCAACAGGCACTCGATCTCAAGTAAATCCCCTTTGATGGCTCCAGTTTTGGCCAGCTGATCAGCTAGGTCATTTCCAGCTTTGTCTGGTCCCTCTACTTTAGAATGACCCTTAATATTTTTCCAGTAGATGGCCATCACATTCAAGGTGACCAGATCATCAATTTTCTGTATACATTTTCCATGTTTCAGTTTTTTATTGTTAGCGCATAGCATGCTTCTGGTTTTCCAATTAACCAGGTTCTCCACGAAACCGTTCCGCACATAATCTGAATCAGTGATTATGACCAGTTCGTGGAGTTGGTGTTGGACAGCAGTGAGGATGGCTTGATGCACAGCCATCAGCTCTGCCACTTGACTGCTCCGGGGACCGATTTTGTACCCAGCGGAGGGTTCTGGGACATCATTCAGCCATGCATTCCCCACGCCGGCCACAAGTTCCTTTTGCCCGAGGTTGTCAACATGGTAGGAGCACCCATCCACATAGACAGTGGGCATTCCCTCACACTTGTCTTCTTCACAGACGTTGTGTGGGGAATTAAGGTATGCCTCCATGTTGTCCTTGATTTTAAGACTTTCGTCCTCGAGACAGTTTTCTCTGGCACAATTATGCAAGTCAGCCAGACTTGCGCGAGGGGACTCTTCTTGTTTTGGCCATATCTGACATCCACAGGAAAGCCCTGCATTGACAGAATCCAAGAAACAATTCGGGAATTACTCAAATTTCTGGCCCGGATTCTGTCACTTTGAAGATAATGCAGAGGCTGGTGTGGAGTCTCCACTATGATGTGTTCCCCCCTGGATAAATGGGTGGTAATTCTTTAATGCCCACACCATTGCCAGGAGTGTCTTCTCACAATCAGTGAATTTTTCCTTCACAGAGGATAACGTCTTACGTGCATAGGAGATTTCTTTATTGACATTGTCATGCTTTTCGTATAATTCTGCAGTCAAGCATGTATTTGAGAACCCTGTCTCCAAGAAGAACTCCTTGTTTTTGACAGGGTAAGCTAGGCAAGGTGCTTGCGAGAGGATCCTTTTGAGTTGTCTTACTGCCTCAGCTTGTTCTGGTCTCGTGATCTCTGCGTAATCCTCTATGAACTTTCTGCTGTAAATAGTCAGTCCAAGGAGGCTCCTTAGCTCCCGCAGAGTTGTATGGTCTTTTAGTTTCTGGAGTGCTTCTACTTTCTTTTCCTGGGGACAGAGACCCTCAGGAGTTACCTCATGCCCCAAGAAATTGACATGGGTCCTGCACCACTGTGCATTTTGGAAAGAGAGTTTTGCTCCGGCAGCCCTCAACTGTGTCAGAGCATATCAGATTTCCGCTATGTGTTAATTCACAGTTGAGTTTTGGATTAGAACATCGTCTACATAGGCCAGGTTACCCCTTTCACCCGAAACTAACATGGTTGACACTATGTTTTAATTTTATTGGTCGGTTAGTCTGGGTCCAGAGGACCTTGTTTACACAATCTATGAGGGGAGACAATATACGCAGGATGTCTTTCCCTAGTAAATATGATGTGCCCTCTAGGGTCACAACTATAACCGGGTGCTGCACCTTGTGTCGCCCAATTTTAAGGTCCGAATCTGCAGTCCCCTCGACAGGAATTTCCTTCCCATCGAAGTTCTGAAGTTGTCCAGAAGAGGGGTGAGAGGGATTTGGTATTTCTCCCCCCTTCTCGAATTCAGCTGATCAAAGGCCCTTTTTGACAGAAAGGTGGCTTGGGATCCAGTGTCCACGAGTGCCAAAAATGTACATTGCCCCTGTATTTGGACCGGGGCATAACATCTTCCCTCCTTTTCCTCAAGGGGGCATAATGCGCATCTTTGGTAAATTGGTGGGTTAATTTCTTTGCTCTGGATTCTGACAGAGGGGTGATATGGGCAGGATTTTGTTTGAGATCTTGGCAACCTGTACGAAAAAGTCGACAGCTGGATATGGCAGGAGTTTTCGGCTCCCCTGGTTCTGATTCTGAGCTGCACCCCGCCCCCTTTTTGGAGGCAGTCATCAGAATTGGTTTGAACAAGGTGATTTTCTAGCTGGTCCTTCTGGGGCTCAATGATGGGCAGTTTTAGCTTGGTCCCCACATCTACCCAGTCTTGACCAGGATCTCTTGAGACCCATTTTTCTTTTTAGGAGTTCCCGCATCCCTGAAGGAGAAGATCTTTTTCCCAGAATCCTCTGAGGAACCCTCTTCTTCAAATTGGAAGATTCAAACCTCCTCCACAAAATGGGTCTTTTTATGCTCTTTATTTCTCCTACCCGCCCTCTGTTCCTTAGGTTGCAGACTTTCGGGGGCAGGAGATTCTGGTTCTGGTTCCTTGGTTTCCCGGGGCTTTTCACAAGTGGGGAAGGAAGCTTCCACTAAGGCTTTACACCCTTCTTCCCCCTGTGCCTCCTCCCTGGGAACTGGTGGGTTGTCGGGGTTCTCTCCCTGTCATTGCTCCGGAGTACCAGGCCCTTGATTTGAGGGGTTCTGAGTCACCATGTTCATCTGAGGGTTCTGCTGAGCCCTCAACATGTGACCCAGATTCTGTGCCAAGTTCTGGAGCTGGCGCTCCAGTTGGGACACCCGCTTTGGCTGGTACGGGGTACTCTGGTTTACCCTAGGTTGATCATGGGATGGGTAACTATCCCTTCTCCCATAATACCCTTGGTTGAGATAGTTTTGGTACCCCTCCACCCTTTTCTTCCCCTCTCCCGGATTGGGCTGTCTGGGCTCTGGAAAGTGGGCAACGAAAAAAGGGTTTTTTTGAGGGTTGATGTTTGGCGGGTACTGGGGAAAGAAACTCAACCCAGTATTCGGGGGATTACTGACCTCCTGGGGAAAATTAGGAGGGAAGTTAGGAGGGTTGGCAGCTGCCTGGTTGGATCCCCCCTCCCTTGGGCTGGGGGAGTTTACACATAACCCAGGATGGGTCAGCTGCCCTTGTAACGGGCACTGATGTAGTCAGGGGAGTTAGGGGTCCCATTTGTGGGGTTACCCCACTGATTTTCTTTTTGGGATTGGCCTGAGGGCCTTCTGGGTCTTTGGTTAGTAGGATTTTACGCAGGACTGTTTTAAGACCCCCCCCATCTCCAGATCTGAAATGGGGGCAACCTTTACCTCTGTCACCTTAGCAACAGCAAGGGTGTTGGTTGGTGTTGGGCTTTTATTGGCACTTTTATTTTCTACTGGTTTCTGCACTTCGTAAATGCAAGTTGCTTGTTCACTGACCCAGTCTAGTGATCTTTTCTCATGAAAGTCCCTCACCAGCTGGGACATAATGTATTTAGGGAGTGCATGAAAGAAGGTATTGAAGAATTCACTACTGTCTGTGCACACCCTCCTGGTGGTCTGCGCAAAGGCACGTTTTAGCTCTTGGACAAATTCTTGTGGGGTCTGGTATTCCCCACATTGCAGATTGTAGGCCGCCTTGCGGGTCTCTTGAGGTTTTCTGTGTATTGAGAAATGCTTTAAAATGGCCGCCCTATAGGTGGACCATCTTGAGTGGTTAAGATCATCCAGCCCCGCAAAGAAGCTTGAGTATTCAGGGGAAAATGTCCACTTGACATACTGAATGCAGCTTTGGCTGTCCTTCAGGTAGAAGGTAGCCATCATTTGCTCATATAATTCGAGGTGCTCCCAAACTGAATATTTGACATTTTTATGGTATGGTGTTATGACGCTCCTAATAGCCTTGCTTTTCTTCAGGGGATCTTTCAGTAGGGCCCTCTTTATTTTGTTGGCCTTTTTTGGTTTTGGTCACCCTTGTCCACTCATCCTCTGACTCAGAGGCACTGCTCCCTGATTCTGCAGGCTTGGGAATGGCTGGCAGAATGTGAGGGCCTAGTCTCTTGAGACCTGTGGTGCTCAGAAGACTCTCCCTTGTTCCCAGGATTGGCTGAGTACCCCCCCTCCACTGCCCTAGCTGGGAAGAGGTTTTTAAGATGCTCTTTGTGGGCCTAGTTTCATGGAATTCCCCACCAAGTTTGACTTACTGGTTCCTTGGTAGATGATGTTTTTGAGGATCCAGTTCTCTGATTCTCCCCTCACTGGAGTCTCCCTGATCAGAGAGGTTGACCCTAATACTTGGGAACCTGTACATAGATGCCCGCCCATCCATTTGTGGGAGGCACTGATCTGTCAGTCCCATATTTCCCATTGTGTTGAAGTCTACCATCCCGTGGCCCTTGGTTCATATGAGCCAGTGGGCATGAGGGTGGGAGAGTCCATGGAAATGAAGGGATTAAAGTCCCTGATGCCAGGGGTCCTGAGGGTATGCTCAGGAGTTTCTCTTTCCCATCTTACCTCATCTCTTTCAGCCCATATCCCCAGGTGACATGCCAAAATCTGACCCTTTTGCTCCTCTATTAAGGCCTTACTGGTCTCAATGATTTGTTCTTGCATGGCTATCTGTTTTAGGAGCATGTCATTCCTTTCATAGAGAGCCTCATTGTTTCTCTGTGCTTGCTGCCTGGATAGGGAATAATAGGCCAGATTTTGATGCAGAGAGACTCGCCTCCCGAGTTTGGTCCTTATTGGTCTGATTGTTCTTTGCCAGAGCATCCTCCCCCCACCTGGTGTGCTCTAAGAGCTTTTCAAAATCAGTTTTGATTTCAACAAACTCCTGAAGAGCCAGTTTTCTTTCCTCCAACTTAGTTTTTAAATGGCTGACTTCCTGGCCCAAAGCGACCCTCTCCTGACTTAGAGTGCCCCTCTGCTCAGCCAGATCGTCCCTCTGTTTTTTTAAATGCACCAGCTTTCTGGCGCTCCTCATCAAACTCTGCTTGGGATTGGATGTCTTTAATAATTAATGTATTATTTTCTTCTTTCAAGGATTCTAGGTGGTTCTCTAAAGTGTTCTGTGCATGCTCTGTTAAAAGTTAATTGCTGCGCCAGGTTCTGTTGGCTCTGTTGTAGAGAATCCAACCTTTCCTGACACTCTTTTTGTAGTGTCTGTACCTGGGTATCTTGCTCTGCATTCTTTTGCAGTAAGAGAGCCAGATCTTCTTGGAGTTTGGTGGTATACTGCCTAGCCTCTGTGCACAAATGAAACCCGTATTTATTGTATCTATAAGTTCAATATTCTGAACGATATATCACTCATATCACACCCTTCTCCTGAGACCCCCGCCCCCAGTCACACTGAACCAGGAATCAGGCTAGTCTGCAAAGGTAAATATTTATTTATGTATTTAAAAAATGTAAATCACAATGGGGGTCATTCCTTCCCCATTCCCATTGAGCCCTATGGGGGCTCAGATGGAAATGGGGAATGGTTTTCGAAATGAGGACTTACCGGGTCTGCCTAGGTCGGAATGTCCTGGTAAGTCCCCATTCCGACACCACGGACCCGGACCCAAGTTTGGAGGCAGCCATGGTGCTAATAGCACCATGGCTGCCTCCAAACTTGGACTGACCCCCAATATATTTTAATAGGTAACAACAATCACCAATGGGGTGACAGAACACTAAATAATGTCTTTAATGCACTAGGAGTCAAATAATGAGCACAACAACAAATGCAGCACAGAAAAGAATAGGGTTGTGTTGGTTCGGAACAGATAGCACTATGGTTAGAGTTTCCCCCTGCAACACCCCTCAACCCACCAATAGGCAATTTAAATAGATGTGAGGAGAGAGCTGGTATTCAGGAATAACATAAATCAAACAGAATAATACTCCCACCTTCCCCCTTTTAAACACAAGAGAAGAACGGAGTTGAATTTTCAACTGTAAGCATGGCTTTGAAATTGTCTGAGCAAAAACACCAAATGTGGTCAAAAATGCTTAAATTATGATAAATGTCTATGCAAGCCGCTAAGAACAGAGCACAATCACAAGCAAGGATTTAGTCAAACAAATATATTTGGTGTCTCAACGTCAAAGTAGGAAATAATTTAAAGCTAATTCACACTTGTAAAGTCTTTCAGAATGTCAAATCGCGGCAAGCTTTTCCATGTGCGATTTTCACTGTAACGGGCCAATCGCACTGTTTCGCACTGCTTAGGGTTATATGGATAGCCAAGGATGTTAGATACAAGTAGGAGTTGAAATTGCACTTCTATCATGAAAACTGAGAGAGTTACAGAGGTTTCAGTAAGAGTCGTTTTTGCGAAAGAGGCGCAAGAATGGAAAACAGAAATTCGGGTTAAAAATTACAGATACGTTTCTTATACTATGCTAAGTACTACAAAAAGGAGAATGCCACACAAGAATCAGTTATTCACGGCTGCTCATAACCATTCATGTGTTATACTCTAGTTTCCGTTTGGTTTGGGAATGAACTTTCTTTATCAAATCAATAAGAAGTTAGGGTTTAGTAACACAGATGAGAGAAAAGTCGGTGCAAGGATAGTTCTAGCAATACTATGGTTCTGAGTTAAAGAGGGGATGGGTTTGAGATTGAGATCATGTGCCCAATAGCCTCTGTGAAAAGTTGAACCTAGAAGTGTTCCCAATAGCCTCTCTGTGAAAAGTAGAATTTAGAAGTGTCCCCAATAGCCTCTGTGAAAAGTTGAACCTAGAAGTGTTCCCAATAGCCTCTCTGTGAAAGTAGAATTTAGAAATGTGCCCAATAGCCTCTGTGAAAAGTTGAACCTAGAAGTGTTCCCAATTGCCTCTCTGTGAAAAGTAGAATTTAGAAGTGTCCCCAATAGCTTCTCTGTGAAGGTAGAATTTAGAAATGTGCCCAATAGCCTCTGTGAAAAGTTGAACCTAGAAGTGTCCCCAATAGCCTTTTGTGAAAACTGACTATAGAAGTGGGCCCAATAGCCTCTTTGTGAAAGTTGAATTTAGAAGTGTTCCCAATAGCCTCTTTAGAACATTTTAGAAAACACTTGAATGACCATATAACCCACCATATGCTTACTCTCTCCTTTACACCACCACTCAACTAGAACACAGAGATACTATGACACCATTCGGTATAACTGTTCTCATACCAACATCCGTCTCATACTCCACATCACTCTATGTAAACCCTGCTGGTTACACACCCCCAGCCAGGCGTTCTCCTCAGGCCTAACGCAGCCACATCCGGTCTGGATTAATCCTGCCAGAACGAACACATACTCCTGACCCCTCAACCACCACACCTACCACTAAGAAGCAGCTATTACACGAATACCGCACAAGCTGCACACATACATGGTGCCCACACGCACCTTTGACTCTTTCCACTCCCTCTACTGATCTGAACTTCGGTTCCCAAGGGCGTTCAACCTACCAGCTCCTTCAGACCATACCAATGGTATATAAGGCGCTATATAAATGCAAAATAACAATAACAATAACAATACACTGCAGATATATTATGGGTCACTGTTCTTCCTACTAATACTTACAGTCTTTTGTAATTAAATTGGACTGTCAGTTCTGGTCATTGGAACGGGTCTATCAAGGAAAGGACAGCACATCAGGTGCTGGACTGGATCAGCTAGGCCGGTCAACGGATTTGCACAGGATCTGCCCTCCTTGTTTCTGGGTACTTCAAATCAGCTTGATAGCGAGTTCACCAGGCAAACCTTGTGATAGCAAGCCAGATAGTTTCAGGATACTGGTTCAGAAGGCCTTCCCACACCACCACACTCCACTGGGTTGCGAGAATAAGTTTGAGGATTTAGGCCTTGCTGAAAATCAATAGTTCTCTACTGGTTGGCAAGATTCTGGGCATCCGAATCTGGAAGGATGTTAAAGCTGGATGTAGAATGCTGGAACAAAGTGCTTCGGCGGAATCAGTAAAGTGAGTGAATCAGTCAGTCCCTATGTGTTGTCAGCTGTCTCTATTTATCCTTTTAAATGACAACACAAAATGGGTGTATGGTCCTGCTTAACTAAGCTTGCCCATGTGAGCTGGGATTGGATCAGGACCTCATCTCTACCTTGCATCTGAGTGATTGGATCAAGGCCAGATGATGTCACATTCATTGTTTAGCTTTACAGTCCTTACAAACTCCCCTCAGCCACTGGTGTCAAAATCAGATTTTATCCTAAATACATATTTCTACATTGGTCGCCTCTACACAAATCACACACAAAGATTCCATATTTTATGTAGCATCTGGTCATCAAAATCCTGCAGCTGTGGGATCTTGTTTCACCTTTCTACAGAATGTTGTCCTTTTTACACTGAACACATTTTCCCATTTGTCTGCAATTTTCCACAAATGGGTGCGTTTAACATAGGGATGTGTGTGTACATTTTCACAATTCTAGCATTAACACAGTTCACATAAAACCACACATATTGCCATTCCTGTACAGAATACGTTACACAGTTTACTGCCTCTTAAAACGTTTAGCCAAAAATTAGACTAACAACTCTATCCTTTTTATATTTTTCACCACTTTGAATAAAAATGTATGAGTCTCGAAAAATTGTTCATTGTTAATTCTTAACAGCAAATGGTCCGCCCCTTTGTCTCTCCCTGTAGTCCAGGAGTAACCTCCTCCTTTGGGGAATTCCTTCCAGTAGCAGTTTACAACCCTTTCACACGTCCGTTTCCTGGGCTGAAGGATCTGCCATTGTTCATTCTCTTTTTGTAGACAAAAGTCTGGCCTAACCCACAATTATCATCTACTAATGAGTTTCTGCTGAGAGGATTTCCCTCCCCTTGGGAGAAACCTGTTTTTCCACTTGTTGCAGCTCAGCCAGGCTAATTTATTCTTAATTTCTTAAATCCAGCAAAATCCAAACTTCTTGAATCAACTAACATACATACATTACTTTCTTATCTATAAACCTCTAGGATCAAAAACAACTGAGATCTGTATTATTTTTTAGCAACAATCCTTTTATGTTTGCTAATCCGGCAGACTTTTAGTTTAGATAATTTGAAGTTTCATCAGGAGCTCATCTGACTGCTGTCATTCACAGGTAGCCCAGTGTACTGCACACAGATTTTGACAGGAGCTGTCAGTTTACAGACAATCCAGTTTGTCTGAGGAAATGCTTTGCTCTTTACACTTTAGGACTTTGTATATTGTCCATGCTTCATTAGATTACATGAATTTTAGCACCAAGCAAGATTTTGAATGTTGAGAAGTGTTGTGTATAGGCATTTTGGAGTTTTTAGCAACAAAGCAAATGTCATTTATAGGCACATTTTGGAGTTTCATTTGCAAAGTGCTCCTTCTCTCTCTCTGCACTCTGTTTGCTGGTCATGGAGCCCACTGGCACATTTTCTGCAGTGTATGCTCTATCCCACCACATATGCACCATGAGTATCAGGTTGTGTATCCATCTTTTTGTGCATTTAAACACGCGGTTTTGGAGGTTTTAGCGCACAGAAGAGTTTTGCCACCATTGTTGCTGTTCCTTGTACCATAACTATCAGAGTGATGCCGCATAAGATAGCGGAGTGGGTCAATACATCCCACAGTTGCCAACTTCACTGCTAATGAAGTTGACATCTGTGGTGGAGCAAGTCCTGGGGCATTATGATGCCCTCTTCTCACCATCGCACGCCGACAAGGAATGACGGAAGAGGATCTGGAGGGACATAGTGGGTGCCATCAACGCAGAGGGGCTGGCACCCCGCGACATTAAACACGTCCAGAAGCGCTCGGAGGACTACAAGTCCAGGACCCTCAAGAATGCCCGGCACCTCTTGGACACAGCAGATGCAGTGGGACACCAGGGCCACCTTACCACCCAGCAGATGACGGTCCTGGAGCGCATTCGCCCAGTGCTTCACCACCAGATCCTCAGGAAGCAGGTCTGTCTGGAGTCAAGCGCTAAGTGCTCCTGCATTCCCTTTTAAAACAGTGCATGTTGCAGTGTGGTTGTAGTTAGCTACTTGGCTGTATGTGTGACATGGGTCATGTATGGATGTGTGTGTGCAGGGACATGATGGTGCTGCATGTGAGTCCAGTCAGGTGTGACCCACATGGATGGTGTGTGTGTTACAATGCATCATTCGCAGCAGCATGTGGAATGCACGCATGTATGCATGCCTGTGTCTGTACTTGGACATGTTTGGGGTGTGAGAAATGGGTGCTGTTGTCATGGACATGTATGGTGTACATGTCTGTGTGTCTGAGTAGTGTGTGAGTGACTGTTAAATGCCATGGATGCAGGACACATGTCCATGACAATGCGTTGATTCACGGATACCTCCAAGTCATCCTTGTATCCACTGTGTCTGGGGGTATACGGGGCCAGATGCATGACCCACCGATGATGTGTGTGCATGTGATCAGCATGTCCCATGATGCATGTGAGCTTCAGCCCACCATTGGATGTTTGTATGGTGCCTTGGACATGGATGCAAATGTTTGTTCCATGTGCCAGGGCTGTTCCTGCATGTGTGTTGCCTGCACTGACCCATGTGTTGTGGAGGGACATGATGGAAGTGACGTTTAACAGTGCCACTCATGTGCTATTGCTTTGTGTCTAGAGGACTATTGTACAGTACCCTGATGCTTGTGTTCAATGTCTCCCTTTACACAGTGGCAAGTTGTTAGGCAGAATCCTGTGCAGTGCCCTTAGGGACCACTACACACAATTAAGACTACAGGTGGCAATACAAGTTTTACCTTTGGTACAAGCCTGTACTACTATGTCAGAGTGGTAGACGTGGCGGAGCAGCCAGGCTTATCTCACAAGTATATGAGCAGTAGCAGAGATTACACAAAGGCGACCACAATTACTGTGACTCAAGCAAACACTCACTCAAGGTTTCAGGTAAAAAATATAAGTACATTTATTTTTAAACCATTCGTTATCAACACTACACTTCTATTAAACTCAAATAAAAACCACATGTTAAATATACTACAACTAACCAATTCACTTTGTACAGTAAGTCTCAAGGTAAGTACCCTGTGTTTGAAAGAACCGGTGTTAGTAACAAAGTACATTACCGCAAATACGATTGCAATCACTTTATGACAGTTCGGTCTACTAAATAAACGCGTATCCGTGACATGAAATGCTACCAGGGCAAAAAAACACTTAGCACCTGAGATACCCAGAGGGAGTTGGAGGCAAAAATCACAGGCAATATTTTGGTTAGGCAGGCAGAATTAAGAAACGCTTAGAGACAGGAGTTCAAAAGTCAAAGGGCCGGAGCCAGGGTCGAAGTACACCGGGGCCTGTTGCCGAAAATCACACCGTCAGACAGTTCACGATTCAACGTAGCCAAAAGTACTTCAATATTGTCAATGTTGGGAAGCAAAAGTTATAAGTAGGAGGGAAGACAAGGGCAAGCCTTGGAAAATGAAGAAAAGGGATTCACCCAGTTTCCTCAAGGAGAACACAGTACCTTGTTCCAATGGTGTAGCTGGTGCCCTGGCAGTTGTTCCTGTTGGTTTCCAACAGACCCACGATTCCTGGAGCTTCGTTGTGAAGGAGGACGTCTGAAGGGGGTCTGCACCACACAGGCATGAAGCCGGCAGCAGCGACGAGGAATAAAAGGTGCGCTCCTTAAAAACAGGAGAGGCTCTTCAGGTGGCAGCAATTTCGACCAAGGAAGAGGATCCTCTGGCTCTAGAAGCTGAGCTGGTTATCCCCACCAAGCTCAAGGGAAGAAACTCTGGAATGGAACTTCTCCAAGTCGTTGAAGGGAAGATAGCTCAGGACTGCAGCAGGGCTTCACCGGGATGGGGTAGTTGCAGCAGCCATCGTTCTCTCCGCTTTACTTCATTTCCTTGTAGTTCCAGTGGTGACTCTCTGACTTCTAGCCCAAGAGACCTGCCTTTTAGGTGAAAAACCCCCATTCACACAGCCTGGCTGTCAATCACCCAGCAGGGGGCTTGTACAGCCCAGACAACTACCCTGGCCAATCATGACAAAGTGCGACTTGGGTTTCCTAGGATACCCTGTGCAGGGGGTGACTACACCCCTCCCTCACATTCAGCCCACCTAGACACCCAGGCGCCTGAGGAGGGCTTCTGAGCAGAAGCCCGCCAAAACACAGTGAACAAAGAAGGCAAACCTAGTTTGCCTCGCAAAGTAACACAGAAGAAGGACTTTAACAAAAACAAATGGCGAATAAACCCAACAGGAGCCAAAAGAAAGACGATTTGGTCAAGCGGGTTTATGTTCGAGACTAATATATAAACCAAGAACAGTACCACGTTCATCTAATATAATCGCAGTAGAAAAGTTAGGGTAGATACCACTGCCACCAGCCATGTCTAAATGTTAAAAGAGCGAAACAATGCTCTAGGAGGTACAGATAAAAAGGGATAGGAGTTAACCCTTTCCAGTACTCCATGAAAATGGGGTGTACTGGATCTGTGGTAGATTGACTAAGTAAAGTTAATGGTAACTTTAACCTTTCCTGGGGGATGGTAGTCGCCTCAGAAATGGAGTCGAGGGAAGTCTCAAAGACATCCCTGTGCCACGGCACTGAAGGTGCTGTGTGACACACAAAAAGAACGGGGCTACTGAAGTGGTGTACTTCAGAGTCCATAATCACAAAAACAGGTAGAAACACATAGCAAAACATAGGTAAGAGTGGGGGAAAAGCTCTCACTCTTACCAAGTGGAAATTCTCCCTAACACTCGCCCTCCCCAGACTAATGGACATGAGGATTTAATCCACTCCTGGATTGACCTCGTGCCTCTAGTCGGTTACAAACATCCTAGAGAGACCATCAGCATTTTGGTGGTGACTTACTGCTCTGTGCTCAATGGAAAAATCAAATCCTTGTAGGCAGATTGACCGTCTGAGTAATTTTGGGTTTTCCCTTTTCATTTGCATCAGCCATATCAAGGGTTGGTGGTCACTCTAAATGGTGAAGGTAGATCCATACAAGTACGGTCTAAACCTCTTCAGTGCCCACACAATAACAAAGCATTCTCTTTCTATTGTAGCCCAACTTGTCTCAGGATCCTTTAACTTCCTGCTGATGAAACAAATGGTGCGTTTCCTACCTTTATCATCCAGTTGACTAAGGACTGCACCTATACCTACATTAGAAGCATCAGTTTGTACAATGAAGGGTTGGTGATAGTCAGGAGCTCTTAGCACTGGAGCTTGACAAAGGGCTTTCTTTAGACCTTCAAGGGCTTTATTGCACTCCTCATTCCACCTGACCTTTTTAGGAAATTTGGGAGAGGAGATGACATTCAAGGGAGAAGCTATGGTCCCATAATTCTCTATGAAGTTCTTATAATACCCAGTGAGACCTAGGAAGGCTCGCAGTTGGGTTTGAGTAGTAGGGGTCGCCCAGTTTTGTACAGCTTGTACACTGCTAGGCAATGGCCTGATTTCACCTCCTCCTACCCCATGCCCAAGGTAGACCACTGAACTCTGACCAATTTGACATTTGCTTGCCTTGATGGTCAGATGGGCCTGTTCAAGAGCCTGAAATACATAACCTAGGTGTTCAACATGTTCATTCCATGTAGGGCTGAACACTGCAATGTCATCCAAGTATGCCATGCAGAAGTCCTCCATCCAATTCAGAACTTGATTGACCATCCTCTGAAATGTAGCAGGTGCTTTCTTTAATCCAAAAGGCATTACCTTGAATTGGTAGAGGCCAGCTGGGGTGGAGAATGCAGTATTCTCCTTGGCATGGTCTGTCAGAGCTATTTGCCAATAGCCTGATATTAGGCCAAATGTGCTGAGGTACTTGGCTGCACCAAGTTTGTCCACCAGCTCATCTGTCCTAGGCAAAGGATGGGCATCAGTCATGGTGGCTGCATTTAGAGCTCTATAGTCCATGCATAATATCAACTCTTTGGATCCTGCCTTTGGTACAAGCACAACCCATGGGCTAGCAGAGGGTTCTATTATCCCGAGTTCAAGCATCTTGTTGACCTCATTGCTTATGTGGGTTCTGACATTGTCTGACATTCTGTACCCTCTGCTTTTGAAAGGCAAACAGTCACCAGTGTGTATGTCATGTTGGCCCCAAGGGGTCAAGCCTGGTGAAAGTGAGAACAGGGTGAAAACTGATTTAAGAGTAACTTGCACTCATCCTGCTGGTCAGATGTGAGACTGGAAGAGAGATTAACTGCTTCCGCTTGCTCATCTAAAGATAGGCCTCTGAGGAGGTCAGGCAGATGTTCACTCTCCTCCTCCTACTGAGCTGAAGCTAGAAGCAAAGCTCCTATGTCAGGTCTGGAGACATACGCCTTTAAACGGTTGGTGTGAAAGACTCTGGGAGCCTCCTTAGGATTGCCTAAGTCCACCAAATAGTTCACCTCTCCAAGTTTACCCACAACCTTGAAGGGTCCTATCCATTTGTCCTGCAAGGCCCTCTGCCTTGTGGGGACCATAACAAGAACAAGCTGGTCTTGAGTAAACTCAACCATGTTAGCCTTCTGGTCATGCCAATGTTTGACCAGAGCTTGACCAGCCCTCAGGTTATCACTTGCCTCTGCCATCATGTGTGACATTCTCCTCCGGAGACCTATCACATAGTCAGTCACTCTGACTGGCTTGGGGGAAGGAGCACGCTCCAACCCCTCCTTAATCAGAGCCAATGGACCTCTGACTGGATGGCCATAGAGAAGTTCAAAGGGACTAAATCCTACTCCCTCCTGAGGGACTTCTCTATATGCAAAGAGAAGTCATGGCAGTAGAAGGTCCCACTTTGTTCTAAGGGGTTCTTCTAAAGCACCTATCATGCTCTTCATAGTTCTGTTAAATCTCTCTACCAGCCCATTGTTTCGGGGTGGTAGGCAGTTGAGAACTTGTAGGTGATTCCACAGGTTTTCCACATGGTTTGCATGTAGTGGGACATAAAATTTGATCCCCTGTCAGGTATCACCTCCTTAGGTAAACCTATTCTGGTAAAAATACCAAGTAGGGCCTTAGCCACAGCTGGAGCGGTAACAGTCCTCATAGGTATGGCCTCAGGAAATCTAGTGGCATGGTCCACTACAGGAAAAACCTGTTGCCTGAAGTTGTGGGAGGGTCAAGAGGACCAACAATGTCAATCCCAACCCTCTCAAATGGAATTCCCACTACTGGGAATACTCTACTCTGTACTAAGGGTGCCACATTCTTGGGCCCACACTTGCCAGAGGTTTGGCAAGTGTGGCAGCTTCTGCAGAATTTGTCTACTTCTGTACCCATCTTAGGCCAGTAGAAGTGCAGAGATAGCCTTTCTTTTGTCTTCTTAAAACTTAAGTGACCAGTCAAAGGTACCTCATGGGCTAACTGCAGCAACTGGAGTCGGTTCGCTAGAGGTACTACAAGTCTTTTGTAGTCTCCAGGGGTTGACTCAGTTGGTTCACTGTAGAAGAGGCCATCTTCCCAGTGCAACCTATACTTCCCAGGCTCAGTCCATTGAGTTGAGAAGCTGCCTGTTGGCGAAGACCTTCCAAGGTAGGACACTCTCTTTGTACTTTACTGAAAACTTCTCTGGTGGGTCCACCTTCTGCCAGTAAAGACTGCAGCTCAGGATGGTCAACAGGGTCAAGATCTCCTACCAATTTAAGATCCTCTTCTAGATCTGATTCCTCATTATCTAGTTTGGCCATACATGGTTGAACCTCACACTCAGCCTCAGCTGGTGTAGGAGTCACAGGTGTGACTTCGGACAGTCTCGGAGATGTCCTTCTGGGCACAGGAGTGCTTGCTGTTTTCTTGCTGGCAGACTTAGGTTTCCACTTTGTCTTTTCTTGCCCTGCAATGGCAGTAAGTGAGTCCTGTGGACTTGGGGTGATAGCTTCCTCTATCATCTCCCCAGGAGAGCCTCTTAAGTCTCTCTCCCTTGCAGACCTTGTGAGCTCCTGCTTCCTTCTGCTGGGGGGCCTGGGGGTGCTGGACACAACTCCAAGAGTTTTGAGGTCATTACCCAACAGGACCTTCACAGGTATGTTATTCTGTACACTTACAGGTATTCTGACAGTCATGTCATTGCACTGGTTGAGAGCTGGTAACTGGGGAACAATTTGCACAGGGCCTACAGCTAACTTGGTTGAGTGTTTGGGTGCCTTAGCAACATCCTCCACTTTGAAAAAACATTGATCAACCGCAGTTATGCTGGCTCCAGTGTCTCTGATGGCAGGGATCTCCTGATCATTCACAAGAACACTATCTTTATAATACTATTTAGTATTATCTGGGATTGAGTTATAGACATCTAAGTTCTGTTGTTCCCAAAGACCCAAGGATACTAAAGAAACACTAGCTGAGACTCTCATGGGCTCATCAGCTAGCAGCTGAAATTTTCCACTGGTCATAGGTACTTCATCCACCTGGGAGAAGGCTAAGGAGACAGTGTTGATCCCTGAAGGTTTACCCTTACACTTGGGATCTCCTTTCACATGGCCAGGCAACCCACAAACAAAGCATTTCCCAAATGCTCTCTGGAATGGGGGTTTGCCCCCCTGGCCTCCATCTGGTGTGGAACCAGGTGGTACACTAGCCTGATTCGGTTTACCTTGTGGCTTACCCTGGTTATGTTTGGGGCCCTCTTTTGGATTGGAATTATTGGAATTCTCTTTGTTGTCTTTCTTTAGCTGCTTCCCCTCATCCTTCTTCTGAGTAGCCCCAGATCCTTGTGAGTGGCCCTGTTGGCAGCCCATAAGTCAGCAGCCTTAGCTAGCTTCTTATGATCTATCTCCTTTGAATCAGCCAAGTGCTGTCTAAGCTCAGGAGAGCAGATATCAAAAATAGACTCCAAATATAATATTCCTCAAACCTTCATAAGTGTTCACTTTGTAACGCTTAACCCGACCATCTAAGTTTTTCAAACATTCACACACCCAGGTAGCCCAAGGGGTACAATCATGCTTTCTGAGGGTTATAAACCTTTTAAGATACTGGGAAGGGGTCTTCCCAAACCTAGCTATTAATGCTGGTTTCACACACTCATAATCCTGTTTATCCACCTCCCCCATTTCCATTACAGCATCACTTGCAACAGGGGGGAGCCTATAGAAAAGCCAAGGAATCAACTGATTCCCTGAGATACCTTGAATCCCATGATTGTACTCAAACATTGCTAACCAATACAAAATATCAAGTTTAGTCTCATACATACCAATCATTTCCTTTGGCATACAGGGTTTCTTAGGGATGGAAGACTTAGAAGATTCTGGGAGAGAAGCATTTTCTAGAGACAGTGGGCCTCATTACGACCCTGGCGGAAGACCATGGTGCTGTTAGCACCATGGTCCATGCCGGTAAGTTACCGACTCTGCCATGGAGAAAGGGGGAATTACCACCCCATTACAAGATTGGCGGGACGGTAATTCCCCCTTCCTCCATGACCCTTCCCCATTCCCATTTTTGCCCCATAGGGCTCAATGGGAATGGGGAAGGCGCTAAGTACGGTGCTGCAAATTGCGGAACTGTCATTAGCACCAAGGTCCCTTTGCGGGTCCCTACTTTAACGTCTGGTCTACACCAGCCGTTAAGGTCGGGTCCCGCAAAGGGACCTCGTAATTAGGCGCTAATAGGTTAACGGCGCTGCATCCTTTTACGGCGCCGTTAACCCATTACACCTGGGTCGTAATGAGGCCCGGTTTCTTCATTTCTAGTTCATGGTTCAGCTCCATTTCTCGAAGCCTTAACTCTTGATGTTTCATGGCAGTTTGTGCATCAATACGTTTCACTTCCAATTCAAGTCTCATTTTCTCAAGTGCAATAAATTCAGGAGTAATTGTAGGACCTGTGGGAGTCCCTGTGGGTGAGGTTGTGCATTCTGAGCAGGTAAAGGAGTTGCAGGGTTTCCTAGCAAGGACTCATCTACTTCTTTACAATTAACACTCTCAGAATTAGAAACATCAAAATCCACATTTGCTGGAGGGGTAGGTCCTTCTGACCCACTCTCCAGACTTTTTCCCATTAACTTTGCAACCAGTTCAGATTTTTTTCCTTTACCAGAAATTTTCTTATCCCTACACAAGGTTCTCAGAACCTCAGCAGTATAGAGTAAAAGACTCTCTTCAGTGCAGTTTTCCATATTTGACATGATTTCTTAGTTCAATAAAATTAGTGGTGTTTTGTGGTTAGTTGAACCCAAGCAATAGCAGCACTCTAAGTGTAATCACTCTACTTCCAAATCCCACCGCTGTACACCAGTGTTAGGAAGAATACTGTGCAGTGCCCTTAGGGACCACTACACACAATTAAGACTAGAGGAGGCAATACAAGTTTTACCTTTGGTACAAGCCTGTACGACTATGTCTGAGTGGTAGCAGTGGCGGAGCAGCCAGGCTTATCTCAAGAGTATATGAGCAGTAGCAGAAATTACATAAAGGGGACCACAATTACTGTGACTCAAGCAAATACTGACTCAAGGTTTCAGGTAAAAAATATAAGTACATTTATTTTTAAACCACTCATTATCAACACAACACTTCTATTAAACTCAAATAAAAACCACACGTTAAATATACTACAACTAACCAATTCACTTTGCACAGTAAGTCTCAAGGTAAGTACCCTGTGTTTCAATGAACTGGTGTTAGGAACAAAACATGTTACCGCAAATACGATTGCAATCACTTTTTGACAGTTCGGTCTACTAAATAAATGCGTATCTGTGACATGAAAAGCTTCCGGGGCAAAAACACATTAGCACCTGAGATACCCAGAGGGAGTTGGAGGCAAAAATCAAAGGCCATATTTTGGTTAGGCAGGCAGAATCAAGAAACACTTAGAGACAGGAGTTCAAAAGTCAAAGGGCCGGAGCCAGGGTCAAAGGACACCAGGGCCTGTTGCCGAAGATCACACAGTCAGACAGTTCACGATTCAACTTAGTAAAAAGTACTTCGATATTGTCAATGTTCGGAAGCAAAAGTTATAAGAAGGAGGGAAGACAAGGGCAAGCCTTGGAAAATGAAGAAAAGGGATTCACCCAGTTTCCTGAAGGAGAACACAGTACCTTGTTCCAATGGTGTAGCTGGTGCCCTGGCAGTTGTTCCTGTTGGTTTCCCACAGACCCATGATTCCTGGAGCTTCATGTGAAGGAGGACGTCTGAAGGGGGTCTGCACCACACAGGGATGAACCCGGCAGCAGCGACGAGGAATAAAAGGTGCGCTCCTTAAAAACAGGAGAGGCTCTTCTGGTGGCTATCCGGACCCCTACAGCAGTGTGCAGCGATTTCGACCAAGGAAGAGGAGCTGGTTATCCCCACCAAGCTCAAGGGAAGAAGACTCCGGACTAGATTTTGTCTAAGTCGATGAAGGGAAGATAACTCAGGACTGCAGCAAGGCTTCACCAGGATGGGGATGTTGCAGCAGCCGTCGTTCTCTCCACTTCTCTTTCGATCCTTGTAGTTCCAGTGGTGACTCTCTGACTTCTAGCCCAAGAGACCTGCCTTTTATGCGAAAAAACCCCATTCACACAGCCTGGCTGTCAATCACCCAGCAGGGGGGTTGTCCAGCCCGGACAACTACCCTGGCCAATCATGACAAAGTGTGACTTGGGTTTCCTAGGATACCCTGTGCAGGGGGTGACTACACCCCTCCCTCACATTCAGCCCACCTAGACACCCAGGCGCCTTGAGGAGGGCTTCTGAGCAGAAGCCCGCCAAAAGACAGTGAACAAAGAAGGCAAACCTAGTTTGCTTTGCAAAGTAAAATACAAGAAGGACTTTAACAAAAAGAAATGGCGAATAAACCCAACCAGAGCCAAAAGAAAGACGATTTGGTCAAGCAAGTTTATGTTCGAGGCTAATATAATAGCCAAGAACAGTACCAGGTTTATCTAATATAATCGCGGTAGAAAAGTTAGGGTAGATACCACTGCCACCAGCCAAGTCTAAATGTTAAAAGAGCGAAACAATGTTCTAGGAGGTACAGATAAAAAGGGTTAGGAGTTAACCCTTTCCAGTACTCCATGGAAGATGGGGTGTACTGGATCTGTGGTAGATTGACTAAGTAAAGTTAATGGTAACTTTACCCTTTTCCTGGGCGACGGTAGTCACCTTAGAAATTGAGTCGAGGGAAGTCTCAAAGACAACCCTTGCCACGGCACTGAAAGTGCTGTGTGACACACAAAAAGAAGAGGGCTACTGAAGTGGTATACTTCAGAGTCCATTATCACAAAAACAGGTAGAAACACATTGATTTAAAATATAGGTACGAGTGGGGGATAAGCTCTCACTATTACCAAGTGGAAAATATTAAACTCCAGGAGTCCAGCAAAGCTGTGGGGGACTCACTAGGTGAGGGAAATCAGCCATAGAAGAGAATTCTCCCTAACACGAGTGATGACGAGGGCGGAGACGACGCTGTGGAGGAAAGCAGCAGTGATGCCTCCACCGGCCGGCGACGCATGGCCCAGTCACCCTCCCAGGTAATTCTATCATCTGGGAGCGAGGGGACTGGTGGCGCGTCCACCACTACAGCTGCAGCGAAAGGGGCGGGTGAGCCCCCACAGGGGCTGGCGATGGTGGAAGACGGTGCAGAGCCATCCAGGTTGGTGGTGTGTACAGTGGAGGAGGAGGCCGCTTCAGAGCCGCACATGGGGCCTGGTGGGGTGGTTCCACTGGTTCAAGTGGTGCAGTCCAGGGGCAGGGCACGAGGCAGCACAGGTTGCCACGGAGGGGCCTGTGCATGTCACTGTCCCTGACACTGTGACTGCATCACCATGCACCAGCAGGGCTGCCTGTCCCAGGCCTGTCCGCAGGTAGGGGGTAGGTCCACGTCATCTGGCACTCCTCTACCTGCGGACGTGGGGACCCATGACAGGATTGAGTCCGTCCTGATTGGTGTCGCGTTGCACACACCTGAAAATTCATGATGACGTGGGTGCTTCCTGGAGCGACCACGCACGTCATCACAAACAGATGTGTGCCAACGTGACCCCGCTGGGAGGGCTCATGGTCAGGCGTTTCCTCCATGTGTCACACTCTCTTGGGACCCTCTCCTCCTCTGTGCACACTATACGCCAGTCATTCTCCATTCCGTCTTCTGGCCCAGATGTCACCAGGGACCCCTGTGGACCTGCCCCAACTAACAGAGCCAGGCTGGTGGAGATCCAATCCCTGCCACAGTCAAGAGTCGGAGCTCCAGCACAGGTGGTCACCCCAGCAACTGGACCCCTGGCAACGGATGATGTGCAGGCACATACAAGCAGGGCACCTGCACAACGCCCCCAGGTGTTGCCATCTACCCAGAGTCAGTCGTGGTGGTGGTGGCACGCAGCAGAAAGGTGGCGGCAGGCTCGGCGTAGGAGGCATGAGGCCTCGGGGCCCTCTACATCATCGGGGCAGGCATCGGCCGGCGGGCAGGAGGACCCAGGATTTGGAGTATCTTCCGTGTGGCAGCGGTTGGGCCGGCGAATAGATGCGGAGTGGCGACGGGAGGAGAGGGCATGGCTCACAATGGTCAGGGCGGAGAACTCCATGCACCGGGCTTTGAGGCGGGTGGAGAGCCTCGAGGCAACTCACAGGGAGGTGGAGGAGTCCATGGCTGCATCCCTGTGAGACTTCGATGCCAGGGAACATGCCCGACTCCGGAACATCGACATTGAGTTCAATGATGCCCTGGCCTGGGACATCAATAAGTGAGCCATCTGACTAGCCTGTCGCCTTTGTATATAGATAGTTAGGTTTAGGTTTCATTTGGTTTTTATTATGATTTGGAGTACGCAGACTTTGCTACACCTTTTGTATATAGTTGTATTTTAGATAGGGTTTTAGGTAGGTTTCCTTTTGTTTTGGGATCACGGACCCTTCAGACTTTCGTTTACAATTTTTCCGGACATGTACATATTTTCTTTTTTAGATGTTCACATTGATTAAGGTTTTTTTAATGCTTTTCAACTTATGACTTCTTTCTTTGGACTTTGGGAATGGACCAATTATAATTTTTCATGTTTTGGATTTGTTTTTTTCCTTGGATTTGCCTTTCTTTTTCTTATTGCACTCATTATTTCTTCTGGAACAATGGGTATTCTCCCATTATGGATGCGCTGCCAGCAAAACAATTATGAAATAGAGAAGTCCTCTCGCACACTTCCTGTGCGATAATTGATCTGGTTAACACAATAATGAAAGTTTTATAAGTTTAATCTTCATCACATCCAATGTGTGTTGTGGCGTGACAGAGTGATATGCCAACACGTGTTTCGACCTCTCTCGGTCTTTCTCAAGGCAAAACTCTGTACAGCAAATGAAATATACAATTTTGTAATGCATAAAAATCCCCATTAGTAATCCAGGACATGAAATACAGTGAGCACAACAAACAAGGGTAATGGCAAGTGCATATATACATTACCAGCAGGATGGATGTAGCAACATTGTCACAGGGAGCATATAAAGAAAAAATTCAAGAAAAAGGAATACAAAATAAAAGAACATATCATTGTTTATATGTATATGATTGGAGTAACATGCGACAATATTCTAAACTAACATCAATATGCAGTTAATACAATTGATGTGCTACCCAGTGCTTGTCCACAAGAAGTGTAAATGTTGTGCATGTGGATCTCCATGCACCATAATAACAATGTGTATATCTTCTGAATTTAAATTCGTGCATGCCATCGCCAGGTGCCAAAAAACCACCAAAACAGCACACATAACCGAACCCATTGGTTCAAAGCTAGAATTAGGTCAAAGATACCCCATGCAATGTTGAAATAAGAAACCAGTTAAAATTGGTAAACACCAGAAAATCCCATTCCCACACCCTGTAAGGGTAACACGATGCCAAACTCGAATTTAAACGAAATTACCATAGATTGATTGGGTAGTATTAAATGTCTTGGGTTTATTATCACGCCTGAAAAATCTAGAGAAACAAATCATGCATAAGTCAAAGTTGTGAAACCGCTTGAAATCAATAAAAATATTTCAAAGGGTGAACCATTACCTTCCTTACCAAAGTTTGAATTATGTCAATGCGAGCAATCTAATTCAGTAAAAACGTCCCGCCTGAAATGGCATGTCTGTTAGAGTAAACCACAACATCCGTTAATATAAAACAGTTCGCGATGGGCCGATTCTTGTTTCATCATAAACACTGAGAATTAAAAGTGTACGAGCCCCTTACCGTCATTAATCTCTCGTCTACATTGAATCGTGTTATGCTGTGTATATCTAAACGCGGTGCGATCGGCATACCCATTTAATGAGAAAACGAAAGAATTTAGAAAAAAGCACCCTCCGAACACGTGATGGATAATCACGTGTGCGGCGCCGTGCGCGAATAACACATCCGAAGCAAAAGAAGTCGCGATCACATGGAGATTGATCACGTGTGCAAACACGGATCACCTGCAACATTAACACAAAGACTAGAAGGATAACATTGAGGAAAACCTCGATGAGATGCATGAAATAAAAAGAGAATTATATATACCAATCCACACCGTTTTATAAAATGAAATAAGTATAAATGCAGATCGCCAAAAACAGTAACCAATTGGGAATACAAAATAATAATAATATTGTATAGATTAAATTAGCCCATGGGTCAAGCGATAGTGCCTGGCCGGTCCAAATAACTCCTGCAATGACACGCACAAACAGAAATTCCCCCTTATGTCACATACCCTCACCATCTACAAGAACACATGCAGTTCCGTGTCGCTGTTAAGTCCCAGGGTAGTACAACGTAACCTACAGATGGTGCGTGCTTCTAATTGCCGCAATAATGCTGAGCGGTCCCCACCTCTAGGATGAGGTCTTGCCTGCATAAGTCCTATGAACCTAATATCACTCACATTTTCCATTTGATGCTGTTCCTGCCAATGTATGGCTAAAGGTAATTTGGAATCAAACTTTCTCAAGCTTGCGAGGTGTTCCCTGAAGCGTATCCGTAATTCCCTAATGGTCGAACCCACATATACTTTGCCACAAATACACAAAATGGCGTAGACCACATATTTCGTCTTACAATTCAAGAAGTCGCGTATTTGAACTGATAGGCCATTATGACAGACAAAATTATCAGCCTGTATGGCAAATTGACAAAAATTACATGAGGCACATTTAAAGAAACCCTTGGGTTTGGGTGGTAACCATGATCTGGAATTGACCGAGTGGGTTGTGGGAGCTAAAAAAGAAGGACATAGATACCCCTTCAGTGTGCGATTCCGTAAGAAAATGAATCTTGGATGATCAGCTATATAGGGTGTGATGTTGGGGTCCAGTTGTAACAGGTGCCAATGCTTATTCAATAATTTGTATAACATCTCTGAATTGTGAACATATTTGGTAAAGATGCGTACATCAGAGAACCCAGCAGGTTTTTGCCTCCCCTGGTCCATCAACATCTCATCTCGTGATATAACACTCACCCGATTTATGCCATTTTGAATACAACGATTTGAATAACCTCTTTGTTTAAACCGTGTTTGAATTTGGGACACCTCGTCAGTAAATTCCTCCAAATTACTACAATTACGTCGTGCACGATAAAATTCTCCAAAAGGTATGTTCTCTATCATTGTGCGTTTGTGGCAACTAGTAGCCTGCAGAATCGAATTCACGGCTGTTGGTTTTCTGAAAGTGTGAGTCTGTATTTGACCATTTATAATCGTGATGACGAGATCCAAAAATTATTGGTACTAATATGTCCCACAAATTCGATCCCAAATGTATTGTTATTCAGATAGTCAGTAAATTGTAGAAAAGTTTCTATTGACCCACTCCAAACCAACAAAATATCATCAATGTATCTTTTCCATAGTACAATATAATCTTGAAATATATGAGTGCTGTATATATAATGATGTTCAAAAAAACCCATGAAGAGATTGGCCAGGGAGGGTGCATATTTGGCCCCCATGGCCACTCCTCGAGTTTGTGCGTAATATTGACCATTAAATAGAAACTGGTTATGTTTGAGTGTAAAAGCCAAGAATTCCTTAATCATTGATATATGGTCAGCATGAGAAGCCAAATGATTTCTGAAGGAAAAATCAATGGTTTCAAGTGCCAGGTGATGCTGGATAGCAGTGTACAGTGATTTAACATCATAAGTTACTAACAAAACATTCTCTAACCATTTAATGGAAGCTAAAGACTGTAGAGTATGAGTAGTGTCTCATAGATAGGAAGGCAGTGTAACAACCAAGCTTTTAATTGCGGTATCGATATATTGTGAAAGCCCTTCAGTGGCCCAACCTAAACCGCTTAAAATCGGTCTCACTTGTGGTAGCTGAGTGTATTCTTTATGAATCTTGGGTAGAAAATACATGGTCGGCATAACTGGAGCCGTCCGATGCAGAAAACATTTTTCATCATCAGTAATGAGTCCACGTGAGTGCCATTTTTGAATTAGGTCAGACAAATTGGCCACCGTTTGGGAAGTTGGATTCCCTATCAATAATTGGTAACAACCAGGAGTAGCAAGGTGATCGTTAGCCATCTGAATATAGTCATCTCTGTTAAGTACAACAATATTGCCGCCTTTGTCGGCTTCCTTAATGACTATACCCGGATCTAACATCAGTGTAGTTAACGCTTGTTGTTCTACCTCAGATAGATTATTATGGTGTCGCAATCTATTCTTGGGATGATCCATGAGGAAATACAAATCTTGTAAAACAGCCTGATGAAAGGTGTCTATTACACTCTCATCATGTGATGGTGGTACGAATTTGGATGGCTTCTTGTGTTCTACCATTTTAAGTGGTAACTGCTGTATGCCTAATTCCTGTTCTAATTGGCCTTTCTGAAGGTCAGAAGCCTCTGACAAGGACAACAATAATGCCGTATCCTCAATGTCTTATAGCGTGATATGACTAGGAGAGCTGGGAATATTCCTAGGTGTAAATTGCTTGACCTGTGTATGAAAAACATTTTTGAGCTTCAACTTCCGTACAAACTTAAACAAATCTATTTGAAAATCAATAAAGTCAGGTTGACAACTTGGCGCAAATGAGAGACCTTTATTCAAAAGAGACACTTCAGCTGTGGTGAGAACTCTGGAGGAGAGGTTATATACTAAGTTTTCAGAATTGATTTCGCTTGAAGGTTCCTGAGACTGGCCCTGGTTTGGCGTTTGTTTGCAGTGTGCCCTGTACCTTGCCCTGGATCCTCTTCCTCTTCTTCCTCTGATGATATGTTGGGTGTTGCGATAGCTCGCCCTAAAGGGACAGTGAATCTGACATGTTTGTTTGTGGGAGCATTGGAGTTGGAGAAATTTCCTTTTTTGTACCTTTTAATTTCTGCCATGAATCCCCTCCTGCGATATGTTGAGGAGGTGTTTGGATTCTCTCCCACTGCACCTTCTGTAATGATCACGGGTTCTTCCTCAGAATCAACCTCTGAGGAGGCTGGACTTCCTGTCGGTATTTTAACTAATGGACCTGTGTTGTCTTTATCAAACTTGGCTTGGAACGTATACACTCGATCGTTCTTGTAATCTCTCTCGTCCCTGAAAAATTTTCGAAATTTACGAATTTTAATCTCATCCTGGTAATCTTTCAATAGATTGTGCATAGTAGTATAATTGTTATCTTTAACTACCTTTGGATTGCCCATTGCCTCCATTTCTTTGTGTAAAGACTCAATTTGAGTGGAGACTCTTTCATGTTCACGTTCAGCATGTGTGATCAGAAGTTGCAACATTTTCTCAGAACTAACCGTGAGATTTTCTTCCCATTCACGAGCTAGATCTTGATCAGCATCATTGGTAAAATCAGGAAAGATGAGAATTCTCAGTCCTCTAGGTATCATATTATGCTCTAAATAGATAGCAAGTGAGGCTTTTTCCCAATACTTGTTGGTTTCTCTCTTAGCTAATCTTTCTAGTTTAACAAATTTATTCGCTAAAGTTTCTGGCTGTGGATTACTCCCCGTGAAAGCGTTACCTGGGGTGCCCTTGGGTGAGAACAATGCCATCCTGTCTCTTTCTCGATTGGCTAAATAATCAGCCATCGTAATGAGAAGCAATACATAATGTGCTGTGTGGCTCAATTGCGCCCTACCTGGTATGTAGAAAGCAAAATAGAAAAACTGAGGTGTGCCAGGTTAAATAGCGCTTGAGTAATTGAATATTACAAAATCAAATCGATTGAACCTCGAAGGATTGGCTGCAGCACCCTGAGGGAAAAGCGGGCACCTCAAACCCACTTAACAAGACAAATGGAACAATGGTTATTCCCCCATTATGGATGCGCTGCCAGCAAAACAATTATGAAATAGAGAAGTCCTCTCGCACACTTCCTGTGCGATAATTGATCTGGTTAACACAATAATGAAAGTTTTATAAGTTTAATCTTCATCACATCCAATGTGTGTTGTGGCGTGACAGAGTGATATGCCAACACGTGTTTCGACCTCTCTCGGTCTTTCTCAAGGCAAAACTCTGTACAGCAAATGAAATATTTAATTTTGTAATGCATAAAAATCCCCATTAGTAATCCAGGACATGAAATACAGTGAGCACAACAAACAAGGGTAATGGCAAGTGCATATATACATTACCAGCAGGATGGATGTAGCAACATTGTCACAGGCAGCATATAAAGAAAAAATTCAAGAAAAAGGAATACAAAATAAAAGAACATATCATTGTTTATATGTATATGATTGGAGTAACATGCGACAATATTCTACACTAACATCAATACGCAGTTAATACAATTGATGTGCTACCCAGTGCTTGTCCACAAGAAGTGTAAATGTTGTGCATGTGGATCTCCATGCACCATAATAACAATGTGTATATCTTCTGAATTTAAATTCGTGCATGTCATCGCCAGGTGCCAAAAAACCACCAAAACAGCACACATCACCGAACCCATTGGTTCAAAGCTAGAATTAGGTCAAAGATACCCCATGCAATGTTGAAATAAGAAACCAGTTAAAATTGGTAAACACCAGAAAATTCCAATTCCCACACCCTGTAATGGTAACACGATGCTAAACTCGAATTTAAACGAAATTACCATAGATTGATTGGGTAGTGTTAAATGTCTTGGGTTTATTATCACGCCTGAAAAATCTAGAGAAACAAATCATGCATAAGTCAAAGTTGTGAAACCGCTTGAAATCAATAAAAATATTTCAAAGGGTGAACCATTACCTTCCTTACCAAAGTTTGAATTATGTCAATGCGAGCAATCTAATTCAGTAAAAACGTCCCGCCTGAAATGGCATGTCTGTTAGAGTAAACCACAACATCCGTTAATATAAAACAGTTCGCGAGGGGCCGATTCTTGTTTCATCATAAACACTGAGAATTAAAAGTGTACGAGCCCCTTACCGTCATTAATCTCTCGTCTACATTGAATCCTGTTATGCTGTGTATATCTAAAAGCGGTGCGATCGGCATACCCATTTAATGAGAAAACGAAAGAATTTAGAAAAAAGCACCCTCCGAAAACGTGATGGATAATCACGTGTGCGGCGCCGTGCGCGAATAACACATCCGAAGCAAAAGAAGTCGCGATCACATGGAGATTGATCACGTGTGCAAACACGGATCACCTGCAACATTAACACAAAGACTAGAAGGATAACATCGAGGAAAACCTCGATGAGATGCATGAAATAAAAAGAGAATTATATATACCAATCCACGCCGTTTTATAAAATGAAATAAGTATAAATGCAGATCGCCAAAAAGAGTAACCAATTGGGAATACAAAATAATAATAATATTGTATAGATTAAATTAGCCCATGGGTCAAGCGATAGTGCCTGGCCGGTCCAAATAACTCCTGCAATGACACGCACGAACAGAAATTCCCCCTTATGTCACATACCCTCACCATCTACAAGAACACATGCAGTTCCGTGTCGCTGTAAAGTCCCAGGGTAGTACAACGTAACCTACAGATGGTGCGTGCTTCTAATTGCCGCAATAATGCTGAGCGGTCCCCACCTCTAGGATGAGGTCTTGCCTGCATAAGTCCTATGAACCTAATATCACTCACATTTTCCATTTGATGCTGTTCCTGCCGGGTGAGTGTTATATCACGAGATGAGATGTTGATGGACCAGGGGAGGCAAAAACCCGCTGGGTTCTCTGATGTACGCATCTTTACCAAATATGTTCACAATTCAGAGATGTTATACAAATTATTGAATAAGCATTGGCACCTGTTACAACTGGACCCCAACATCACACCCTATATAGCTGATCATCCGAGATTCATTTTCTTACGGAATCGCACACTGAAGGGGTATCTATGTCCTTCTTTTTTAGCTCCCACAACCCACTCGGTCAATTCCAGAACATGGTTACCACCCAAACCCAAGGGTTTCTTTAAATGTGCCTCATGTAATTTTTGTCAATTTGCCATACAGGCTGATAATTTTGTCTGTCATAATGGCCTATCAGTTCAAATACGCAACTTCTTGAATTGTAAGACGAATTACTCCATTTTGTGTATTTGTGGCAAAGTATATGTGGGTTCGACCATTAGGGAATTACGGATACGCTTCAGGGAACACCTCGCAAGCTTGAGAAAGTTTGATTCCAAATTACCTTTAGCCATACATTGGCAGGAACAGCATCAAATGGAAAATGTGAGTGATATTAGGTTCATAGGACTTATGCAGGCAAGACCTCATCCTAGAGGTGGGGACCGCTCAGCATTATTGCGGCAATTAGAAGCACGCACCATCTGTAGGTTACGTTGTACTACCCTGGGACTTAACAGCGACACGGAACTGCATGTGTTCTTGTAGATGGTGAGGGTATGTGACATAAGGGGGAATTTCTGTTCGTGCGTGTCATTGCAGGAGTTATTTGGACCGGCCAGGCACTATCGCTTGACCCATGGGCTAATTTAATCTATACAATATTATTATTATTTTGTATTCCCAATTGGTTACTGTTTTTGGCGATCTGCATTTATACTTATTTCATTTTATAAAACGGCGTGGATTGGTATATATAATTCTCTTTTTGTTTCATGCATCTCATCGAGGTATTCCTCGATGTTATCCTTCTAGTCTTTGTGTTAATGTTGCAGGTGATTCGTGTTTGCACACGTGATCAATCTCCATGTGATCGCGACTTCTTTTGCTTCGGATGTGTTATTCGCGCACAGCGCCGCACACGTGATTATCCATCACGTGTTCGGAGGGTGCTTTTTTCTAAATTCTTTCGTTTTCTCATTAAATGGGTATGCCGATCGCACCGCGTTTAGATATACACAGCATAACAGGATTCAATGTAGACGAGAGATTAATGACGGTAAGGGGCTCATACACTTTTAATTCTCAGTGTTTATGATGAAACAAGAATCGGCCCCTCGAGAACTGTTTTATATTAACGGATGTTGTGGTTTACTCTAACAGACATGCCATTTCAGGTGGGACGTTTTTACTGAATTAGATTGCTCGCATTGACATAATTCAAACTTTGGTAAGGAAGGCAATGGTTCACCCTTTGAAATATTTTTATTGATTTCAAGCGGTTTCACAACTTTGACTTATGCATGATTTGTTTCTCTAGATTTTTCAGGCGTGATAATAAACCCAAGACATTTAACACTACCCAATCAATCTATGGTAATTTCGTTTAAATTCGAGTTTGGCATCGTGTTACCCTTACAGGGTGTGGGAATGGGATTTTCTGGTGTTTACCAATTTTAACTGGTTTCTTATTTCAACATTGCATGGGGTATCTTTGACCTAATTCTAGCTTTGACCCAATGGGTTCGGTGATGTGTGCTGTTTTGGTGGTTTTTTGCTACCTGGCGATGACATGCACGAATTTAAATTCAGAAGATATACACATTGTTATTATGGTGCATGGAGATCCACATGCACAACATTTACACTTCTTGTGGACAAGCACTGGGTAGCACATCAATTGTATTAACTGCGTATTGATGTTAGTTTAGAATAATGTCGCATGTTACTCCAATCATATACATATAAACAATGATATGTTCTTTTATTTTGTATTCCTTCTTCTTGAATTTTTTCTTTATATGCTGCCTGTGACAATGTTGCTACATCCATCCTGCTGGTAATGTATATATGCACTTGCCATTACCCTTGTTTGTTGTGCTCACTGTATTTCATGTCCTGGATTACTAATGGGGATTTTTATGCATTACAAAATTGTATATTTCATTTGCTGTACAGAGTTTTGCCTTGAGAAAGACCGAGAGAGGTCGAAACACGTGTTGGCATATCACTCTGTCACGCCACAACACACATTGGATGTGATGAAGATTAAACTTATAAAACTTTCATTATTGTGTTAACCAGATCAATTATCGCACAGGAAGTGTGCGAGAGGACTTCTCTATTTCATAATTGTTTTGCTGGCAGCGCATCCATAATGGGGGAATACCCATTGTTCCATTTGTCTTGTTAAGTGGGTTTGAGGTGCCCGCTTTTCCCTCAGGGTGCTGCAGCCAATCCTTCGAGGTTCAATCGATTTGATTTTGTAATATTCAATTACTCAAGCGCTATTTAACCTGGCACACCTCAGTTTTTCTGTTTTGCTTTCTACATACCAGGTAGGGCGCAATTGAGCCACACAGCACATTATTTATTGCTTCTCATTACGATGGCTGAATATTTAGCCAATCGAGAAAGAGACAGGATGGCATTGTTCTCACCCAAGGGCACCCCAGGTAACGCTTTCACGGGGAGTAATCCACAGCCAGAAACTTTAGCGAATACATTTGTTAAACTAGAAAGATTAGCTAAGAGAGAAACCAACAAGTATTGGGAAAAAGCCTCACTTGCTAACTATTTAGAGCATAATATGATACCTAGAGGACTGAGAATTCTCATCTTTCCTGATTTTACCAATCATGCTGATCAAGATCTAGCTCGTGAATGGGAAGAAAATCTCACGGTTAGTTCTGAGAAAATGTTGCAACTTCTGATCACACATGCTGAACGTGAACCTGAAAGAGTCTCCACTCAAATTGAGTCTTTACACAAAGAAATTGAGGCAATGGGCAATCCAAAGGTAGTTAAAGATAAAAATTATACTACTATGCACAATCTATTGAAAGATTACCAGGATGAGATTAAAATTCGTAAATTTCGAAAATTTTTCAGGGACGAGAGAGATTACAAGATCGATCGAGTGTATACGTTCCAAGCCAAGTTTGATAAAGACAACACAGGTCCATTAGTTAAAACACCGACAGGAAGTCCAGCCTCCTCAGAGGTTGATTCTGAGGAAGAACCCGTGATCATTACAGAAGGTGCAGTGGGAGAGAATCCAAACACCTCCTCAACATATCGCAGGAGGGGATTCATGGCAGAAATTAAAAGGTACAAAAAAGGAAATTTCTCCAACTCCAATGCTCCCACAAACAAACATGTCAGATTCACTGTCCCTTTAGGGCGAGCTATCGCAACACCCAACATATCATCAGAGGAAGAAGAGGAAGAGGATCCAGGGCAAGGTACAGGGCACACTGCAAACAAACGCCAAACCAGGGCCAGTCTCAGGAACCTTCAAGCGAAATCAATTCTGAAAACTTAGTATATAACCTCTCCTCCAGAGTTCTCACCACAGCTGAAGTGTCTCTTTTAAATAAAGGTCTCTAATTTGCGCCAAGTTGTCAACCTGACTTTATTGATTTTCAAATAGATTTGTTTAAGTTTGTACGGAAGTTGAAGCTCAAAATTTTTTTTCATACACAGGTCAAGCAATTTACACCTAGGAATATTCCCAGCTCTCCTAGTCATATCACGCTATCAGACATTGAGGATACGGCATTATTGTTGTCCTTGTCAGAGGCTTCTGACCTTCAGAAAGGCCAATTAGAACAGGAATTAGGCATACAGTAGTTACCACTTAAAATGGTAGAACACAAGAAGCCATCCAAATTCCTACCACCATCACATGATGAGAGTGTAATAGACACCTTTCATCAGGCTGTTTTACAAGATTTGTATTTCCTCATGGATCATCCCAAGAATAGATTGCGACACCATAATAATCTATCTGAGGTAGAACAGCAAGCGTTAACTACACTGATGTTAGATCCGGGTATAGTCATTAAGGACGCCGACAAAGGCGGCAATATTGTTGTACTTAACAGAGATGACTATATTCAGATGGCTAACGATCACCTTGCTACTCCTGGTTGTTACCAATTATTGATAGGGAATCCAACTTCCCAAACGGTGGCCAATTTGTCTGACCTAATTCAAAAATGGCACTCACGTGGACTCATTACTGATGATGAAAAATGTTTTCTGCATCGGACGGCTCCAGTTATACCGACCATGTATTTTCTACCCAAGATTCATAAAGAATACACCCAGCTACCACAAGTGAGACCGATTTTAAGCGGTTTAGGTTGGGCCACTGAAGGGCTTTCACAATATATCGATACCGCAATTAAAAGCTTGGTTGTTACACTGCCTTCCTATCTACGAGACACTACTCATACTCTACAGTCTTTAGCTTCCATTAAATGGTTAGAGAATTTTTTGATAGTAACTTATGATGTTAAGTCACTGTACACTGCTATCCAGCATCACCTGGCACTTGAAACCATTGATTTTTCCTTCAGAAATCATTCGGCTTCTCATGCTGACCATATATCAATGATTAAGGAATTCTTGGCTTTTACACTCAAACATAACCAGTTTCTATTTAATGGTCAATATTACGCACAAACTCGAGGAGTGGCCATGGGGGCCAAATATGCACCCTCCCTGGCCAATCTCTTAATGGGTTTTTTTGAACATCATTATATATACAGCACTCATATATTTCAAGATTATATTGTACTATGGAAAAGATACATTGATGATATTTTGCTGGTTTGGAGTGGGTCAATAGAAACTTTTCTACAATTTACTGACTATCTGAATAACAATACATTTGGGATCGAATTTGTGGGACATATTAGTACCAATAGAATGGAATTTTTGGATCTCGTCATCACGATTATAAATGGTCAAATACAGACTCATACTTTCAGAAAACCAACAGCCGTGAATTCGATTCTGCAGGCTACTAGTTGCCACAAACGCACAGTGATAGAGAACATACCTTTTGGAGAATTTTATCGTGCACGACGTAATTGTAGTAATTTGGAGGAATTTACTGACGAGGTGTCCCAAATTCAAACACGGTTTAAACAAAGAGGTTATTCAAATCGTTGTATTCAAAATGGCATAAATCGGGTGAGTGTTATATCACGAGATGAGATGTTGATGGACCAGGGGAGGCAAAAACCCGCTGGGTTCTCTGATGTACGCATCTTTACCGAATATGTTCACAATTCAGAGATGTTATACAAATTATTGAATAAGCATTGGCACCTGTTACAACTGGACCCCAACATCACACCCTATATAGCTGATCATCAGAGATTCATTTTCTTACGGAATCGCACACTGAAGGGGTATCTATGTCCTTCTTTTTTAGCTCCCACAACCCACTCGGTCAATTCCAGATCATGGTTACCACCCAAACCCAAGGGTTTCTTTAAATGTGCCTCATGTAATTTTTGTCAATTTGCCATACAGGCTGATAATTTTGTCTCTCATAATGGCCTATCAGTTCAAATACGCGACTTCTTGAATTGTAAGACGAAATATGTGGTCTACGCCATTTTGTGTATTTGTGGCAAAGTATATGTGGGTTCGACCATTAGGGAATTACGGATACGCATCAGGGAACACCTCGCAAGCTTGAGGAAGTTTGATTCCAAATTACCTTTAGCCATACATTGGCAGGAACAGCATCAAATGGAAAATGTGAGTGATATTAGGTTCATAGGACTTATGCAGGCAAGACCTCATCCTAGAGGTGGGGACCGCTCAGCATTATTGCGGCAATTAGAAGCACGCACCATCTGTAGGTTACGTTGTACTACCCTGGGACTTAACAGCGACACGGAACTGCATGTGTTCTTGTAGATGGTGAGGGTATGTGACATAAGGGGGAATTTCTGTTCGTGCGTGTCATTGCAGGAGTTATTTGGACCGGCCAGGCACTATCGCTTGACCCATGGGCTAATTTAATCTATACAATATTATTATTATTTTGTATTCCCAATTGGTTACTGTTTTTGGCGATCTGCATTTATACTTATTTCATTTTATAAAACGGCGTGGATTGGTATATATAATTCTCTTTTTATTTCATGCATCTCATCGAGGTTTTCCTCGATGTTATCCTTCTAGTCTTTGTGTTAATGTTGCAGGTGATCCGTGTTTGCACACGTGATCAATCTCCATGTGATCGCGACTTCTTTTGCTTCGGATGTGTTATTCGCGCACGGCGCCGCACACGTGATTATCCATCACGTGTTCGGAGGGTGCTTTTTTCTAAATTCTTTCGTTTTCTCATTAAATGGGTATGCCGATCGCACCGCGTTTAGATATACACAGCATAACAGGATTCAATGTAGATGAGAGATTAATGACGGTAAGGGGCTCGTACACTTTTAATTCTCAGTGTTTATGATGAAACAAGAATCTGCTCCTCGCGAACTGTTTTATATTAACGGATGTTGTGGTTTACTCTAACAGACATGCCATTTCAGGCGGGACGTTTTTACTGAATTAGATTGCTCGCATTGACATAATTCAAACTTTGGTAAGGAAGGTAATGGTTCACCCTTTGAAATATTTTTATTGATTTCAAGCGGTTTCACAACTTTGACTTATGCATGATTTGTTTCTCTAGATTTTTCAGGCGTGATAATAAACCCAAGACATTTAACACTACCCAATCAATCTATGGTAATTTCGTTTAAATTCGAGTTTGGCATCGTGTTACCCTTACAGGGTGTGGGAATGGGATTTTCTGGTGTTTACCAATTTTAACTGGTTTCTTATTTCAACATTGCATGGGGTATCTTTGACCTAATTCTAGCTTTGACCCAATGGGTTCGGTGATGTGTGCTGTTTTGGTGGTTTTTTGGCACCTGGCGATGACATGCACGAATTTAAATTCAGAAGATATACACATTGTTATTATGGTGCATGGAGATCCACATGCACAACATTTACACTTCTTGTGGACAAGCACTGGGTAGCACATCAATTGTATTAACTGCGTATTGATGTTAGTTTAGAATATTGTCGCATGTTACTCCAATCATATACATATAAACAATGATATGTTCTTTTATTTTGTATTCCTTTTTCTTGAATTTTTTCTTTATATGCTGCCTGTGACAATGTTGCTACATCCATCCTGCTGGTAATGTATATATGCACTTGCCATTACCCTTGTTTGTTGTGCTCACTGTATTTCATGTCCTGGATTACTAATGGGGATTTTTATGCATTACAAAATTGTATATTTCATTTGCTGTACAGAGTTTTGCCTTGAGAAAGACCGAGAGAGGTCGAAACACGTGTTGGCATATCACTCTGTCACGCCACAACACACATTGGATGTGATGAAGATTAAACTTATAAAACTTTCATTATTGTGTTAACCAGATCAATTATCGCACAGGAAGTGTGCGAGAGGACTTCTCTATTTCATAATTGTTTTGCTGGTAGCGCATCCATAATGGGGGAATACCCATTGTTCCATTTGTCTTGTTAAGTGGGTTTGAGGTGCCCGCTTTTCCCTCAGGGTGCTGCAGCCAATCCTTCGAGGTTCAATCGATTTGATTTTGTAATATTCAATTACTCAAGCGCTATTTAACCTGGCACACCTCAGTTTTTCTGTTTTGCTCATTATTTCTTCATTTGCATGTGTTGGTTTCATTTTGTCATTTGTTTTACTTTTTAATACATTTCATAATTCAATATTATTGGTGTGGTGTACTATGATTTATTTTGTGCATGTCTCCATGAGCATTGGCTAAATCATGTGTTGCCACTGTGTGGCTCTGTAGGACATTTGTTGATGGGCATGCTGGTTCTTTTCATACTATCATGGAATGTAATTTACTAGGGAGTGGGTGCAGTGGATTGTTGGGTGTTTGTACTGGGGGGTGGGGTGTGGGATGTGGGTTGGCATTTGGGCCATGGGTCTGTATAGTTATGAAGTGGTGTTGGGGGGACATGAGTCGGGGCCTGCTGGCAGGTGCCCGTCAATGGGGGTAAGGGGGACATGAGTCGGGTCCTGCTGGCGGGTGCCTGTCAATTGGGGGGGACATGAGTCGGGGCCTGCTGGCAGGTGCCTGTCAATGGGGGTGGGGTGATATGAGTCGGGGCATGCTGGCAGGTGCCCGTCAATGGAGGGGCATGAGTCGGTGCTCCCAAATTCATGGTGCCATGTGCCCTGCCTGCAGGGCATGGTCAGGGTGGATGGGCTGCGTGTGGGGCATGGTCAGGATGGATGGGCTGCCTGCGGGGCATGGGGAGGGTGGATGGGCTCCCAGTGGGGCATGGGGAGGGTGGATGGGCTACCTGCGGGGCATGGGGAGGGTGGATGGTCTGCCTGCGGGGCATGGGGAGGGTGGATGTGCTGCCTGCGGGGCATGGGGAGGGGTGATGGGCTGCCTGCGGGGCATGGTCAGGGTGTATGGGCTGCCTGCGGGGCATGATCAGGGTGGATGGGCTGACTGTGGGGCATGGGAAGGGTGGATGAGCTGCCTGCGGGGCATGATCAGGTGGATGGGCTGCCTGCGGGGCATGGAGAGGGTGGATGGGCTCCCTTTGGGGCATGGGGAGGGTGGATGGTCTGCCTGCGGGGCATGGGGAGAGAGGATGGGCTGCCTGTGGGGAATGGGGACGGGTGATGGGCTGCCTGCGTGGCATGGTCAGGGTGGATGGGCTGCCTGCAGGGAATGGGGAGGGCATTCTCAGGGTGGATGGGCTGCCTGCGGGGCATGGTCAGGGTGGATGGGCTGCCTGTGGGGCATGGAGAGGGTGGATGGGGTGCCTGCAGAGCATGGGGAGGGTGGATGGGCTGCCTGCGGGGAATGGTCAGGTTGGATGGGCTCCCTGTGGGGCATGGGAGGGTGGAAGGGCTGCCTGCGGGTCATGGGGAGGGTGGATGGGCTGTCTGCGGGGCATGTGGAGGGTAGAGGGGCTGCCTGCAGGGCATGGGGAGCGGTGATGGGCTGCCTGCGGGGCATGGTCAGGGGTGATGGGCTACCTGCGGGGCATGGGGAGGGGTGTAGGGTGGACCCCTGTGGCATGATCTGGCTGCAGGGGGTGCATGTGGCTCCTCACCACACTGCTGCGTGAATCTGGTGGTACGGAAGTGAGAATTACACATGATTCCGCTTGCACAAGCGGGGTACACGTATTCCGAGGGGTGCGCAGGGAGTTTTACATGTGATTTTGCTTGCGCGAGCAGGGTACGTGTATTCCGAGGGGTGTGCGGGGACTTTTACACGCAATTTGCTTGTGTGGGCGGGGTATGCATATCCCGAGGGGTGCGCAGGGTCTTTTACACGCGATTGGCCTGGTGCGAGCGGGGTACGCATATTCTGAGTTGTGCACTGGGAGTTTTACACATGATTGTCCTGGCACGAGCAGGGTACACGTATTCCGAGTGGTGCGCAGGGAGTTTCACGTGCGATTTTGCTTGCGTGAGTGGGGTACGCATATTCCGAGGGGTGCGCGGGGAGTTTTACACGCAATTTCACTGGTGCTAGCGGGGTACGCATATTCCAATTGGTGAGTAGGGAGTTTTACATGCCATTTCGCTGGCGTGAGCAGGGTACGCGTATTCTGAGGGGTCGCAGGGAGTTTTACATGCGATTGGGTTGTCGCGTGAGGGCTAAGTGGCGTTTTTAGCATGTTTTCATGGTTGTGGGGCTGTATGCTGGTCCACTGGCCTTTGCGCCATTTAGGGGATTTGTGTGATGTTTTTGGTGCATGGGGCAGGGTTGGGGGCCTAACTGGCATTGCTGCAGGGTCGCTGCGCCACGCTGCGCCATGTCCGGTTATGGATGTTTAAATCCATAACTACGCGGTGCATCAAAATGGGTTTTGGCGCAAGCGGCTGGCGCAAGCTGGCACACGCTCCCTCTGTGCGCCAGCTGCGTCCACCACTTCTGCCCTTGATTCCATGAATTACCCCTAATGTCTTTAACCCTGCCCCCTTCTCTGTGTGGAACACAAAGAGGGTAGGACTATTTCATGATCAAGAGAAAAATGGGGAAACATCTTGGACAAGACTAAGGCTCAATCACGGTGCAACGGAAAAACCCCAAGATATGCGGGTCGATGATACAAAGCACCAACCCTGTAATTTCCTAATGAAGAAATGGCAAAATGAAAATAACTCTAAAAAGAAAACCATTTTAAGTGAATTTTCCTCATGAGCTCAAAACAGAGCACAGTGAATTGCATTAAAACCACTTAACGGTGGAAGTCGGCGGACCACCAATGATTCCTTATGGAATGCAGGACTAACATACTTGCCCTTAGCACTTACCAGGGAGGAATAATATCCTTCCTGTGAGGATTCTACAGAATGAAAACTCTCAACAATTGTTGAACCTGTTCACTACGTAGTACAAATGCACTCCAGGGATGTCTGAAGCTCGCTAAAGATTCCAGTTGGATTTTCTGGTACCACCTGCCGGACTCTTCCCAAATCCATCCAGTAGAAAATCCCAAATCCTGGGAGTCTCATGCTGTAAGGGATACAATACCGTAGGAAAACATAATTGGTAGATTGTTGTCAAACTGTGGGGATCAGCCCTAGAGAAAAATGGTCTCCTAAACGCCTGCACAGCCTCCTCCACGTCTACTAAAAGCCTTCATTACTTCTGAAAGCGCAACACAGGGATCATTATTTGAGAAAGAATCAATTGCAGAACAAGGATGCTTATCATAGACATGTCCTGAAGGACAGCAGAATCATGACCTCCTGAACAAAAGCAGGACCACAAAAATCACTTTTATACATGTGATCTTGGTCAAGAGTCGAAGAATCAGTGGGAAAGCAGGGAATGCATAGAGAAGAACATTTGGTTAAACAAGGAAAATGCATCTAACTATTTGCAAGTACATAGGGTGCCTTGAAATTAAACTTTTCCCAGGATGCAAACGGGTCAACCTGCAGACTGCTGAATGCTGTGAAAATATGTTGACTGACTTAGTTCCAGGGAGCAGAGGAATTCTCTGGTCATTCTGTCTGCTGATATATATTGGTTGTGTTTGTCACAATATATCATACAGCACAAGCAAGTCAGGGATCTCTTTCCCCTGCAATGAATGTGAGCACAATAAAACCACTTTTTATTTTTACAATCTAGATTCTTTTTAAGGAGGCCTCCAACCCGTCTCACACCCAACCTCCACAAGCACCCCGTGTCACAGTAGACTAGGAACAAGGGCGGCGTGTTATCAATTAATATTGTATTAATTTATGATTTAATGAGATATTTGAATAGTTACAATAGCCACCAAGGTGTGGCAGCACACATTTCAGAGTCATTTCAGGTCAAGAGGCACATGGATACAACTCAAACATGTATAGCACACATAGCGCAGGGATTTCTACATGCGATTGGCCTGGCGCGAGCGGGTATTGCATATTCTGAGGGGTGTGCAGGGAGTTTTACACATGATTGGCCTGGCGCGAGCAGGGTACGTGTATTCCGAGGGGTGCGCAGGGAGTTTTACACGTGATTGGCCTGGCGCGAGCGGGGTACGCGTGTTCTGAGAGGTGCATGGGGAGTTTTAGACAGGGATTTGTGTGGATGTTTTTGGCACAAGGGGTGGGGTAGGGGCGTAACTGGCGCTGCTGCAGGGTTGTTGCACTACGCTGTGCTACGGCTGGTTATGGATGTAAGTATCCATGAATACACTGTGCGTCAAAATGGGTTTCGGCGCATGCAGCTGGCGCACGCTCCCTCTGTGTGCCAGCTGCGTGCCCCACTTCTGCGCTTGATTCCATGAATTACCCCCTCGGTTTGTTGGTGTCACCAAAATCGTTTTTGGTTCACCAGAAGCGGCTCGCTGACAGCTTTTCAGAAATCCGAACATAAATAGTGTGCAATCAATATTGCCCAAGTTATGCCATAAACAGCACATCTCCAATTTTGTACAATGGTAGTGAAACCACATCTTAGCTCTGCCCCCCACCTTTGGGATGGATCTGTTACTAGCTGTGACATCAAGAGGGGTTCCTGTGTTTAGATTAGCCCAAGGCTTCAAGGGCTAATGGCCAGCGTTATTACGGCCTAAGTGGTTTGAGTGATAAAAGCTGGGGAGCAGGGCAATTCCTCATCTCGCCGCCTCATGTTTGAAGGGGTAACCAGACTCCCATTCCCATGACAATGGGCTTTGAAATCTACTTTCACATTTGCGGACTCACAGCAGAGAAACAAAACCAGAAACCAAGATTTGGGACCTACCTCAGCTGAAAGCATTTTACTTTTAACTAACCCTTGAAAATGCACACAATCTGAACATGTAAACCCTTGCAAAAGTAGTTTCCTGCAACAGTCATTACAGTAGGACAACATCATTATATATTTAGATACTTTAGCTGTACGTCTGAATGCTGAGAGTGTTCATTTTAATGGCACAATTGCAATCTCACTGGGGGAAGTCTGGGGGATGTTCCAGCTGTGAAGCATTCATTCTGCTGCAATTCACATCTACTTGTAGATTCTGTGAATTATGGTTTCCTCTGTGATGGGCTCCTGATGGACATGACTCCAGTTCATTTATTACAACTTTCACACACATTTTGAGGAGCATATCTGTAACTGGAAGGGAAAAACAGATTTTTAATAATTTCTGTCACAGTAACAGGCTCCATTCTGCAGCGCAGGCTTGCACACAATCTTGGCATTCTCATTTAACATTCTGTATACTGCTATTTCTGACAATATGACTTCAGCTCTCCAAAACCTTTTGCAAAGGTTTTTGCGTGTCTTTCTCTTATGTAAGGCAATTAAAATATATATGCATCTCCATGTTTTGATGCTCAATTTCACCCCTTTTTGCTTTGAAATTTCAAGGCCTTATTTCGATGTTAATTCAAGGCAGGCATTTCATTTTGGGGGAGCCCTCATACTGACTATGGCCTTTAATTATGGCATTCAGGGCTCTTTCACCCCACATCTGTGTATGAATTGCAGACAGGGAGGTCAAGTTTTGCTATGCTAAAAGTGAATTTAGGATCACTATGTCCAGCATTGTGCTCTGTGCCTTTCACCGCCTTGGTGATTGATGTAGGTTTTCACAGAAATGTTATGCACTAAATCCACATCTACTTTGCTCTGAGAAATAGTGAAGTCCCTATCAGTGTCTGAACAATTGCTTTTAACTCTCTCTAGTTGGATGACCATTTCCTGTTCTCTACTGACCATTGACCCTGTGTGGTCTACTGATAAAAGGTAGTCGTACAACTTGTGAGACTGACGATATTTGTCACCACTTCTGGATTTGTAGGGATTTTTTACCACTGGAGAAGGTTCATGATTTGGGAAGAGACCATCATCTAGGCGTCTTATTTTTCTGAAATGGGATTCCATTGTTCTGACACATGCATTTAACAGAAATGTTATATCAAAGTTATCACAGGACATAAGAAGAACCATATTAGACAGTTCATCTGATTTCTTAGTTATTCCCTCGCAGTTAATTGATGGTACAACAGAAGAGATTACAATTATGCTCGAATATTTAAGTGCTTTACAGTGGCAACGTTGCCATATGATAAACACATCATCATGCCATTGTTTTACACTATCTGCCCTGGCATGTATTATGGGCAGCGCAACATGAAAGTGTTTTGCAATGGCAATTTTGGCATATGTTGTGGGCATAACATGAGGAAAGTGTTTTTCCATACCCATTTTGGCATACATTGTGAGCACATCATGAAGAAAGAGCTTTAGAGTGGCAAAGATGAGGTTTATTGTGGCATCATATTAGTATTTTACACTGGGCATGCTTTTTGATACATTGTGGGTGCATGCATCATGGAGTGTGTTTTCCAAGGACAGGTATCTCATATATTGTGCCCAGGCGCATTGAGAAATGGTTGTAATATGTCCCTGTGGGTGGCTGTTGAGCTGTCATGCATTGCCTTGCGTTGTGCTACCCTACAGACATGTATTCTATGGCTTTTCACCCACATTTCTCAAACATTGCGTTGTAAAATTCTTCAACCAATTATTGAAACAAATATTCTTGGGGGCAGGACTCCCCTACATTGTTTAGGTCTATCACAGTACACTCAGTCACTGACACGCACTGTTTCATGGAAAACATTCACACTGCCACTTAATAAAATCACCAACCACCACTGAACCTTTAAACATTTAGAAAGTCAGTGCCCCCTCAAGCTCCAGGGCCCAACCTTCGGCATCAAAGGTTGCCTCTGCCAATTAGATTAAAATATTAATTATGCTCTTTTGAATTAATTGTATATCATTTTTCTTAAGCAGGTGTACTTATAAACATGTTGCAAATATCTAGAGGGGGGGCATTGAGCTTCCTGAATGCTTTTTCTTTGCGTCATGCATTTAACTGCAAATAAAAATAAAAATGAAAACTGCCAAATATGGAAGCACAATAACTTGCCTCAGAAAACTAGTAAAGGCAGTGAAATGGAACCAACATTCCAAGAAAGGCCAAGTCTAGTGAAACATTTTCTCCAATATGAACTGAAAAAAATCGTTTTGTACAACACACCGGTGGGCCTCATTAAGAGTTGGGCGTTATTGTGTCTCAAAGTATGCTGGAATACCGCCCAACTGAATTATCGTTACCACCACTTGGTCCAGCAGGATTACCGCCAGATTACAAGCGGCGGTAGCAGAGTAAATCCCCATTTTTTCGGAGTCCCTGGGGCTTTTTTGGCAGAATTACCACCAGTGAAATTCCCACCAGTGAAATTACCGCTGGCGAAATTACTGCTGCAGTAATTCCACCGATTTAGCTGATTTTTCACCGGAGAATTGGAGGATTTACCTCCAGCATGATGCTGGAGAAAAATCCTCCACTCCAGGGCTATACTCGTAGTATGACGGTGCGGGAAAAGTGGCAGTAATTCCGTTACCACCAATTTTTGCCTGCACCGCCATGTTTGGAATGAACCCCCTCTATGTAGTCCTGCGTATTTAGCATAATGGCCACTGGCTTGCTGTCAAGATGGCAACTGGCAGGGCCCAAACAACATAGAGAAGCGAGAGATGCTCTCATAGGATACATATTGACACATCCTTGGTGCATGAAGGATTTTCTTGAGTATGGCAGTCCTTGTTTGCAAAGAGTTTGGAGATGAGGAGTCGGGATAGGAGGTGATGGATGCACAGCGCAGTCGTCCAGCAGAAGTGCTGCTGGCAATTTCGCGGTTAGATCGCATCAATGCACGGGGGGAGTCTCGTTTGATCGAGCAGTGAAGGTGCAATTAAGCTGTGTGCGGCCAATATCATTGGAGCAGATAGAAAACCCGCCAGATTGGGCGTTTGTCAGTATCCTATCTGACATCAACGTGTATATTTCACTCACGCCTTTTCGTTATTGCTGTGCCACTGAAAACAAAATTGCATTTTTCTTATCAGATGAAGCCGACATCTAAGCATGTGATGTGCAGTGAAGCGTGGGGCAGCTCGCCTGAATAGGGTCCTATAACAGCAGCAGCTCGTAGGTTTGCCCATTTGCAAGGTCGCTTCCATAGACAGCGGTAAATTGCACTTATAAAAACCTCAATTCAGTTGACGATGGCAGGAAAAATATTCCCATATTGCATGTTGACCAATTCCTGCATGGCAAGCTTAAAACGCATTCAAGCTGGGGTTTCATTCGATTTGGGAACTGGGAGCATCATTTTAAAACATGCTTGCAATAAACTTTTTCACAGTTCTATTCAGTTTTCTATCATCCGCTGGCCAGACTACAGCACATAAAAATACATTTTGCAAGGACATCATTTCTATATTATGTATTCATGAAATGCGAAGAACTTTTGCGAAGCACATGAAAAACAAGCACTGGCAATGCCAACTGTTTGTTCTTTTGTGTAAGCAGGTAAAAGGCATTTGCCAGGCACTGCCGTAGTGCTATTAACTGCCCATTGACGGTAGCAGGGGCAACATGGTGAGAGTGCCCGGGCCTCTAATAACAGTGCCTGGCAAATGTATTACACTTACACACAAGCCACAATGGTTGGCTCGGCCAATGCTTGTTCTTAACAGTACAGGCATAGTGCTGATAAATCGAGTGGCTGAAGGCAGACCTGGCCAATACATTTTTATTACATCAGTAGCAGGTTTATAACTCCAATTAAGTGATCAACTCTCAGAAGACTGCTCTGAAAAAAACACAGGCAGACACTTGGAGCACAAAACATTTGCACCACCTAACAGCTCAAACTAGAAATGCTCTCCAGACTGAAATAACAACATTGGGCATAGCTTTTGCAATTATATATCGTACATAGTGTCAAGGAACTCGTATGGTTTATACTAATATATGTTATGTTATAGTATGTGAGGAGACCTGTATAATTTGCCCACCTGCCATTTAGATGATAGTTTGATATGATTGGTTGTTTATAACGCTCTTAATACCCAGAGGTTTTTAAACACGACCCGGGGATCGAACCTGTGTTGTTTTACTTCCAAGGCGAGCATGTTGCTCCTGAGCTATCCACCCAAGAGAACCGTAGAACTGATCACCATCTGGAGTGACCACTGCTCTGCTGGATTGTCATACATATGGCAGGATATAGGTCTGTGGAGTCAGTAAGTGAGGTGAAAGGTCCTGAATGGGGGAAAGGAGATTGAGTCTTCATAGCCCCTCTGCGATGATTGAGTTTAGGTGTGATTCCTGTTAAATGCTGTCAGGCAGCAGGTTTTGGGGTCTGTCAGCCTTTCTCCTCTGCTGCAAATAGGAATACATTGGGGTATGTTTGCGGGGTCAGTGGGGTCACTTTAGGTTGTCCCCATTGTCTGTCTCCTCGGGTTAGTATACTTGGTAGCTGTTTGTCTGTGTGATTCCTGTTAAATGCTACCAGGTAGGGTGGTTAGGAAACTATAGCCCATCCCTCACCTCGTATCCATAGGAATGACGTGGGGCGGCTCAGCGGGGTGAACAAAATGAGCAGTGCTAGCATATGCCTTACTTTTCAGCAAGTGAGGACAAATAAAAAATGAATGCCAAAAAATGAAATAGAATATTTTTGTGTCTCTTTTGACATAAAATGAAACAATATTTGTATTCATCCCATAGAAGGGCAATTTCATATGTACAATATTTCATGAATTCTGTTGATTATGTATCAAGGGCGTGGTATGGTATTTGCACAAACTTACATGTTTTGGGTCCTGCAGGAGTGGGGGATGGGGCAGTTGGTTGATTGGAAGGAGGAGGTCAAGGTCTGTGTTGCTAAATTGGTGGTGCCAGTGAAATCCATGAAATAGCACTCAAGTGTAACAAACCAATTTATGTATTAGAAAACAGTGAGCCTCATCACAAGTTTGCCAGTAAATGTGCTGGTTTATTGCCTAAATCACTTACCATTACTACGACTCTCTCCAGTGGCACAACCAGGGGGTTATGAGTGGTGTTATGGAGGTTCAGATCGCCATTTCTGGAGTCCGTATGGCTCCACGGGGATTGATGGTAGATTTATTTTAAGCAGTATTTCTGCACGGTCAATCAGCCATTTTCTTTTGGGTAAGGCAACAGATTCACATCTAGTTTTTTTCTGGAGGTAGATCTTCCACTTTTTCTCCGAGGTCAGAATTCAGTGGTGCGATAAATGTGGTGGTAATTCTGTTATTGGCCAAAACGTGTCCAGAGACGCTGCGCCGCCTCGCCTAGCCCAGACGAACACATTAAAGTTCGAATATACTGTCACGTTTCGACAATCTGGGATAGGAACCACTATCCTCAGTGGGTGTCTCCGCCATTTTGAACCAAGAAGACACATCTTACCATTTGAGGTAAACATTTGTTCCCTCAACCGCGCATTGAATGCCCCAAAGATATCTATACCCATGATGGATTATCTTACTTACCCTTGCACTGGATAAGTCTTTGATAGAGACCCCGGGACTACCATCCATTCCATCACACATCCTGATGAAGGCCTGCTCATAAAGCTGCACTATACAGCTCTTCGAGGCTGAAAACACCTTTGTGTCGACGATATCACCTTTTAAACAGTGCACAATTGAAGCATTGTTAATGTGCTTTTTGTATATATGTCCATTTATGTGGGTTTATGTTTATTCCTGTGACTGTACAATTGAAATGATCAACCAATAGTAGCAGTTTTCCCGTTGTTGTTATTGCATTGAGATCCAGCCTGTCTTACTGGATCATACCTATATGTATTGTTTTTTCTAAATATCTCTGGGTGCTCTATCCCTACCAACATTATCCAGATGCCATTAAAATACATTTGTGAAAAGAAATGCAGTAGGAAATGACTGTTATATTTGTTATAATGTTGGAACTGTGTGACCTCTCACCTTGAAGTTTTGGTTTTGTTTATTCAAGTATACCCACCTAGGTTTTTCAGGGCTCTGCCAGGTGCCCTAATTTTCAAACCAACCAAAACAGGGTCAGCAATGGGATTGCTGCCACTTTTATACGGGGCTACTGAATTCGTAATGGGATGAAGAAGGTCTTGGGTGAGATTGGATAATTGCTCTACTTGAAGCACAAAGCCAGGTGGAACGATGGTTGCTAGGACTGAAGGGTCTCTGATCCCAGGGGCTGGCTGATGGCGGATGGATGACCATCACACTTTGATGAAACAATGAATTGAGTTTCAGAAGGGTCCTTTTTGGTGCTGCCTGATCTCGAGTTTTCAACTATGATACAGAATGCTGCTTCTCAAATGTTGCAAGAGGGGAACTTCCTTCTCTATCAATACCTAGAAATCCAAAATTGGGGTGCTCCAGACTCGTTAAAAAAATTATCTCTGATTGCACAAGCTGATTATCTATAGTGACAATTGGAAAATGGAGTATGCTCTATTTAAGACCCATGATGCCAAAAGATTCTGTCATTTATATCAAGGTCATCTCTGTGCACATTCTCCTGTAAGTGACTCCGATCAAGAAATCCCACTAAGTCAGTGCCTTGTCTGGAATGCCCAAGGCAAGCCCTTATTTATGTATTTTTATGGCAAGTTATAATCTGGATGATGAACCCTTGTATAACACCCCTCTCTTAGAATCCCCCTTGACCTCACTGAGCCAAGAAGTAGGCTTGTTTTGCAAATTTAAAAGGTTTATTTGAAAAATTAAACAATATATATATATATCACACTTCTATAAATAAATTGATAATGGATAGGACACTTGTGAATATGAGCAGTAATCAGCAAGAGGTAATCCTACAGTAGCACAGTTCTTGGTTACTTATGAATAGGAACAGAAGAATAAGGTGGGAAAGAATGTTTTATATGGTTCAAGGAAACGCAATGATGAATGAAATGCAGTACAGAAAATAACTTGATATGGCTTCATAAAAGACAATGTAATCACTTTTCCTTGACAATTCACTCCCCCCCTTTATGCAATATAAGGAGATGGAAAGAAGAGCACACAGTTCTCAGGAATGTAATCAAGTACCATATGAAATTCAGTTCCCCCCCAGCAAACTTAGAGGAAAACAGGTAGAAGTTTGAAACACAGGCCCAAAATGCTTTGAATGTGATGACAATGAAGTGAGAAATGTGCTAAAATGCTTTTAATTCCCTCTAGAGGTTCAGGGTGGGTGATATCTAGTTTATATTAGTTCAGGGTCACTTTAGCAATGCTCTATGAGTAACTAGCAGGTTAAAACGAATTTTAGCAAAGGAAAGCAAGGAGCAGCTGATGTTTACACGTGGCTGAAATTGTGCAAAATGTCAAATCGCTGCAAATTTAATTGCTCCTAGCACAAACGGTTCCGGAGATACGGACGATTTTGTGAAGGTAGTTTTTTGGATTTGAAATTTAAAAGTTCAAAATGACAGGTGACAGTTTTCAGCTTTAAAAAGGACAGAATGACACACACGATTCCTATGAGGTAGTTCTAAATAGGTTAAAATAGTTTTAATTAGATTATTTTACACTAAGAGATTGGTTTTGGCACAGTGCTAGCTGGGTACTCACACTAGATTTTGGACAGGATTGGGCCTCGTCACGGATCGGGTCAGGATTGACTGCGGTCCTCTCGCCACTTATTCTGGTTCTGCGCACAGCACTTCACAGCGATCTGGTCTGGGTCTGCTAGCCGCACTGCGCAGCGATCTGGTCTCTGGGTCTCCGGTTCTGTTATCGGTTCTGGATACAGCGTCTCTTGTTCTGGCAAAAGTTCTTGGCACTGCTTTCTGGATACTGCTACAGGTTCTTGCAAAAGTTCTTGGCAAAGAATTCAAACAGCTCGCCCGGCTGTTGAATAGTTTGGTTGGTTTTGAGGCCTGCTGAAGAGGATTCAGCTTGTGGATTCAGGCATCTCTGCTACAAATTCTGGAGTTAATTTCTGGTCTCTGGAGATTGATGGATTTGAAGTCTGGATCTCTGGATGTGAAGTCTGAATTCTCCCGGCAAAGCGTCCCGCAAGAAAGTGGAAAGTGAATCCCTACCTGGGTTTCAATGTTCCTTTTATGTGTTTTGAAAATGGGTGTGTGCCTGGGCCTAGCTACGCCTGCCCCTCTCACTTATCATTGGCCAACCGTTCCTCTCTCCCTTGATTGGGGGGAAGAAATGGAGTGTCAGAGTGATGCTGTAGGTTTTATGGTCAGAGGAACCTCCCTTTGTCAAATTGCCACAAATCTATTTCTGACCCAAATACATATTTCCTAGATACACAATTTGTTGAAATTACATGTACATATTACAGATTCCTTATGGTCCATGCTTGTCCGACTCTGATCTTCCTGGGGGCTTGCATTAAAAAATGACAACTTAATTTTGTTTTTAATTGGTTTACCAATGTTAAATCTGTATCCAAAATTACACCAATGTACACCCTCCTTCTACACACATTCCAGCTATTTACTAGGTTTCTAGCATAAACCCGGTGTCTGTAATATCAATAAATAGTGGGGTTTGGTCCTAGAACCCCGTAGAAATTGGAGTTTGTACTCAAATCGTGAGGGCATTTTTCATACTAAGAATCTCAAAGTTGTACATTCCTGTCATTTGGTTACAATAAGTTAAAATGTTTCTATAAAATATTTTTGCTGCAATAGGAATCCACACTCAAGTCTGGCCTGCCCCTTGAAGCTGGGTGGGTCAGGAATCACATGTCTCTACTCACAGGCAGCTCTCTGTTTACAGTTAACATTCAAAATTAACATACCCCTTTCAACTGAAAGGGGCTATTGTCTCTCTCCTCCAGGCTGAAGGGGAACCCCCCTCCCTCTCACTCAGAAGGGCCATGTGATATCCTGCCTCCTGTTGTGAGTCTCTGGGGTATTAAGAGTTCTCAGCCTCTTGGCCTCTGGGAACAGCAGGTGGCTAAGATTTTTAATTAACCAACAGGCTTTGAAGTCCCTGCCCCTCTTGCAACTCCTAAATACAGTTTCCCTGTCAGAGTTTAGACCGCTAGCGCCGGTTTGTGGATAAAGCTGGTACTGCACCCATTTTTGGGATCTGTCTTTAAATACTGCATTCCAGCCTCAGTTGTTATGCAAAGTGCGATTCTACTTTACAGGAAAATACGGATCCCTGACTCTCTGCCGATTTTTCGGATATTAGAAAACGAACTGGAAAACGGGAAGTGCACACCATTCACCAACTGGGCGAAGAAAATCGGAAACAAATTAGAAGAAGTCCACTGCACGGACGACCTCCTCATCTCTAATCCTGGGCGTGTGAAGCAAAAACTTTTAGAACAAGATTGGATACGTACTAACGAGAAAATCCTAACGGACACATCCCTAAAAGACTTGCCACCCACTTACAACCGCCCAAAGGTTCCGCTGAAATATTGCGAAAAAGTTCCCGAAAAAAGGCTGAGAAAAACTCTTCTATGGGCCCGCCTGAATCTTCTGCATACGAGAGAAATTTTGGCCAAAAGAGCGCTGGCAAATTCTCCTCACTGCCGGGTCTGTGGTCTAGTTGACCAAATAGAATCTGTCCGTCATCTACTCACCTCATGTCCTGGATTGGCGCACGAAAGAAGGGCTTATTTGACACCACTCATCACGTGCCCGCTCACACTCGACGAAGAGACAAAATGGTTCCGGCTAATTGCAGGCGATTCCACTAGATGGTCCAGAGCGGCAGCTAAATTTCTCGAAGTAGCTCTGGCAAAAGCTAGTGACATTGCTTCATCACCTGCAACCGCAGCAAGAGACCTTCAAGAAAATTCGAGAGTGGTGTCGTGAGTTCTGGGTCAAATTTCATAGAAGTAGCACAAACACAGTTCACCACAGTACAGATTTGTAAAAAACCTTAACAGGTTAATAAACAGAAAAAAGAAAAAAAAAAAAAGAAAAAAAAATTACTGCATTTCAATAGAGTGGTCTTTTGCTTGATAGTATAGGACCCTTGCTTAACATTGTTTTGATGGCATCCTTACAGTAGAGTGGTGATGTGGAACCCCCCACAAGAAGGTTGTATCTTTAGAGTGGTCTTGTGCCCATGATTTTAGCAACTTTTTGACATAAAAAACGGATTTCGAACAGAACCACCTTTCTTTGCACTGGTGGGTGGCAGATTAGGTGACCATTTTGGTGTGCGCAAACTGCGCAGTTCTCCTGGATTCTGGCATGAATGTGGGCGGCGACAGCTCAACCCCACATCCACCCAGTCTATTGATTTAGTTTGTTCTGCGATAGAATAATGGGCGGCGACAGCTCATCCCCAAATCTACCCAGTCTATTGATTCAACATGGGTCAAAACCCTTGACAAGCCCCCCCGCCCGACTGCACTTTGATTTCTAGTCGAGGGGGAGTCGGGTGCAAAGGATGTTTTGATCCATGCGCTTGTATGTCCGCATCATCTTCTTCCAATTCCGTAGGTGGCACAGTTCAGCATCTTTTCCTCCATCCGGTTGGATCGATCGGTTCTCCTCGCCTGTCCTGATGGGAATATTGGGCGGTACTTCGGGCCCCTCGGGTCTCTGCTCCCGGTCCCCGGTCGTCCTCCTTGGTCAGTCTCCATGGTTTCCTCTCTCCTAGGATGATAAAGCAAAAGCGGCAATACCTATTGATAGACATTTTTCCACCACTATTGATCTAGTGGGGTGGCATGTACATTTTATAACTCAAGAGACATAGCATTCTTATTTTGGAAAACAAGATATAACATGAAACATTTTTTTTTTCAAATCATAATATTTTAGAGACTATATGTGGGATATTTTAGGATGGGAACTGAATTAATCTGGAGCGGTCCCCTCTGGTATTGCAGCGGACTCCTCCAGTTTTTGCAGAGTGTGCCTGGGATGGCAACACTGTAGCTGATTAATATGGACCCACTTGTCTTCCCCTTCCGCCAGACTACCTTTGGGGATACGGATCTTATAGGCTACAGGGGAGATTTTGTCTATAATTTCAAACGGTCCCTTCCATTTAGGCAAAAATGTTCACTGTTTGGCCTGGTTCCTTTGTTAATTGTATAGATAGACCCGGTCCCCCACCTCGTATACTTTCCTGGTGCTTTTCAGGTCGTAGTGGGTCTTCATGCTATCAGCTGATCTTTCTAGATTCCGCTGAGCATAGGCAAAAGCATGTTGGAGGTGTTTCCTTAAATTCTCCACATACTCATGAGTAGTGGAGGTATTTATCAACGTTTGCTCTTGGGTTCTTTAGAGCAAATGCTGCGGAAGCACCATCTTGCGTCCAGTCATCAGCTCAAATGGTGATCTTTTAGTTGCAGATGAAGGGGTAGATCTGATGGCCATTAGGACCAGAGGTAGTCGGATATCCCAACTTGGCCCAGAATCTGCCACAAACTTTTTTAAGATGCTCACAATAGTTTGTTTGTATCTCTCCACTGCTCCAGAAGAAGCTGGCCTGTAAGCAATATGTAGCTTCCTTTTGACACCCAGTATCTCCCACATCTTTGTCATTACTTCACTGGTGAAATGGCTACCCCTGTCTGACTCAATCCTTTGAGGTAGACCAAAACGGGAAAAGATGTGGTTAATCATCAGGGCAGCTGCTGTTTCTGCCTTGCAGTTTGGGGCCGGGAGACATTCCACCTACTTGGTAAACAAGCATGTAACGGTCAGCATGTACTTGTTTCCTCTAGACGAGCGAATTACATGGGCTACAAAGTCGATTTGCAAATCTGACCTTGGCAGTGTCATCCCCCTCTTTTGGAGAGGTGCACGGTGTGTGAGGGATGATGGCTGAAATTGTGCACACAAGACACCCCTTCAAGTATTGGTCGAGGTCCTTCCCCATGTGTGGCCAGTATGCAACCTCTCTTAAGATTTCCAGTGTTGTGTGAAACCCCCATGACCAAAGGTGGCCGCATCATGGGCGTGACTTAACATCAGGCTTCGGAATGAGGTAGGGACCACCCACTGATCATGGCCAGCTTGGGATTTCCTTACCAACAAACCGTCTTGGATTCGGAACCTTTTTGGACATTTCATCAACACTCTTAGGTCCTCCTTCCCAATGTAACCGGTATCCTTTAGGGGAAAGTTCTCAGGGTCCTCAATGTGTTGGTAAAATGTACCAATTATTGGATCCCCTTTCTGAGCTGTAATCAAATCAGCATCAGGGGTCTCCTTACTCCATTGTGCAGTTGAAAGATCATTGTGAGCGTTTGTCTGGGACCTAGTGATAGCAGTGACCTGGATTTCCCCCAACAGGGACTCTATTTCTATTAGATCCCCTTGGATGGCCCCGGTTTTGTCCAGCTGATCAGCTAAGTCATTTCCAGTTTTGTCTGGTCCCTCTACTTTGGAATGACCCTTGATCTTTTTCCAGTAGATGGTCATCCCATTCGATGTGACCAGATCATCAATATTTTGGATTAGCTTCCCATGTTTCAGGGGTTTGTTATTAGCACATAACATGCCTCTGGCTTTCCAATTGACCAAGTGCTCCACAAACCCGTTGCGTACATAATCCGAATCTGTGATTATGACCAGTTCGTGGAGTTGATGTTGGACAGCAGTGAGGATGGCCTGATGCACAGCCATCAATTATGCCACCTGACTACTTCGGGGACCAATTTTGTATCCAGCGGAGGGTTCTGGAAACTCCTTCACCCATGCATTCCCTACGCCGGCCACCAGTTCTTTATCCCCGTTGTTGTCAACATGGTAAGAGCATCCATCCACATAGACAGTGGGCATTCCCTCACACTTGTCTTCTTCAAAGACTTTGTGTGGGGAATTAAGGTATGCCTCCATGTTGTCCTTGATTTTTAGACTTTCGTCCTCAAGACAGTTTTCTCTGGCACAATCATGCAAGTCAGCCAGACCTTGCGCGAGGGGACTCTTCTTGTTTTGGCCATATCTGACCTCCACAGGAAAACCTTGCATTGACAGAATCCAGGAAGTAATTCGGGAATTACTCACATTTCCGGCCCAGATTCTGTCACTTTGGAGATATTGCAGAGGCTGGTGTGGAGTCTCCACTATGATGTGTTCACCCTGGATAAACGGGCGGTAATTCTTCAATGCCCACACCGTTGCCAGGAATGCCTTCTCACAATCGTTGAATTTTTCCTCCACAGAGGATAAAGTTTTGCTCGCATAGGAGATTACTTTATTGACCTTGTCATGCTTTTGGTATAACACTGCCGTCAAGCACGTATTAGAAAACCCTGTCTCCAGGAAGAACTCTGTGTTTCTGACAGGGTAAGCTAGCCCAAGGCGCTTGTGAGAGGCTTCTTTTGAGTTGTCTTACTGCCTCGGATTGTTCTGGACCCCATTCCCACTTGACCCCCCCCCCTTCAAGAGATGAATCAGGGGTCTGGTGATCTCTGCGTAGCCCTCAATGAACTTTCTGCTGTAATTAGTCAGTCCAAGGAGGCTCCTTAGTTCCCGCAGAGTTGTTGGGTCTTTCAGTTTCTGAAGTGCTTCTACTTTCTTTTCCTGGGACAGAGACCCTGAGGAGTAATCTCATGCCTCAAGAAATTAACATGGGTTCTACACCACTGTGCTTTCTGAAAGGAAAGTTTTGCTCTGGCGGCCCTCAACTGCGTCAGAACATAACGGATCTCCGCTATGTGTTCCTCCACAGATGAACTTTTGATGAGGACATCATCTACATAAGCCCGGTTACACCTCGCACCCAGGTCGGGCATAGTCTTATGTAGGAAAATGTTGAATTCATTGCCGGAGTTGAGGTATCCGAAGGGAGTCCGGGTCCATGTGTACTGCTGGCCCCCAAAGGTAAAAGCCAGTTTGTAATGGTCCTCCCTACTGACAGGCACGGTCCAGTATCCATTGGTCAGGTCTATTGCTGTGAATACCTGTGACCCCTGAATCTGGGCAAGCCCTTGGTCAATGTAGGGCAGAGGCCATCGGGAAGTATGGACCCGTTTGTTGAGCTCCCTAAGGTCGGCGCAGAGTCTCCACTGCCCATTTGGCTATAATATTTCCAGCACCAGATTATTGAAAGTGCTGTGGACTGGACAGATTATTCCCCGGGACTCAAGGTTCTTAATTATTTCAGTAAGGGTCTCCATGGATGCGAGAGGCAAGCGATATTGCTTCACAAACACTGGAGTCATGCCAGGGTCCGTGGGAATTGTTGTTGTGTGGATATCGGTGCGACCACAGTCATATGAGTCTACTGCAAAGAGATCTTGGAAATCCAAGAAAACTTGTTTCAACTTTTGCTTCTGTTCCAGAGTCACGCAGGCATCAGCTAGGTTGACTCTCTCTTCCACCATCTGCCTGAAGCCTGGAAAGACTTCTGGTTTGGCTATCTCAGCGGCCTCCTCCAGCTGGGTGGAGAAGTCCCTGGTCAGAGTGCTGATTTGGACTGGAGGCCTCAGGTGGGAAAGGCAGCCCTCATGGACCTGGAAAATCACCTCATCCCTCCTGAAGTCACAAGTCACATCTTCCTTACCATAAGGGCAAGAAGTGTACACAAGGAAGTTCCCCCCATGCCGGGTGAAAATCCTGTCTGGTATTGTATTGTCATCACTGTCACTGTCAAAACAGTCCTTGGGGATTGGTCCTAACAGGTCATTTCCTAAATCAATGGAGAAATGTCGGTCATCAACCGCCATTCCAATAATGGGGCCTGCGGCTAGAGTAATACTCTGTAAGTCGCTGTTATCCACCTCTATTGGAATGGTGTCATGTTCTATGTTGACTACTGGTGTTGGGTTTACCCCTAACCCTTGTTGTTGGAGAGGAGCATTTAGATGAATATAAGCATAAGGGTTTATCAATTTTTGTCCTCTTTTAACTTTCACTTCCAGGGAGAATTGTTGGGTCCTTTCTGGGATGGTGACTCCCTCTTTAATCTGAATTTCAACTGCATAAGGTAGCAATTGAGCTGACCCAAATGCTTATTCTTGATCATCAAAGCCCATGGGATTGTCCGCTAATCGGGACCAAGCTTTGAAATTTATTAGGTCCAAACTAATGGCGAAGCGATTGAGAATGTCACTGCCTAAGTAAAAGGCAGCAGTGACGTCTCGCACGACCCAACAATTATGGACTATGCTCTTGTTGCCAATGGAGATTTTGAGCATACACGTGCTTGGCAGGAGATGTTTCGAATTAGGTGCTTCCAGGTGTCATGATGCCTACCTCCAAGGATCCATGTCCGACCCAGCAACTCCAGAGGCAGGCATCATTCCCCCCAGGGAAGTGCCAGCGGGCCCAAGCTGGGGCCCTTTGGACACAGTCCTGGCGCCTTAGGCACCAGGCTCATGTTGGACCCCTGTCCTGGCGCCTTAGGCGCCAGGCTCATAAAGCTAGACATGTGGTCAAGTGTTTTAATGTGCACTTACCTGATGCAGACCATGCTGCTACATCCAGGCCCTCTTGAGGCCTGAATGGAACTACTTTCCACCTGGGTGTGGTCGGGGAAGGATACATACCTGATCGGTGGAAGGATACATGCCTGGAACTTCTTCCAAAGCTATTTAAACCACGCCCGATCAGCAACTCACGCTTCGCGTTGTTCTGCTCCTCGCAGCTGGACGCTCACCGTGTCAGCTCCTGCATCTGGACTTCAGCCACGCCTGTCAGCATCCTGGGTCGCCTGCAAAAGGAGATAACAGAGAATTGGGGAGAAAGAAGACCTTACCTGCTAAAGCTGCATCACGGGGACATCACACCGACGATCCTGAAAGGGAAGACATCATTTTAAAAGCATTTCGCTTCAATCGCTGCAGCGCTGCATTTCACTCACCTTTCCTGGGCGCCTCCATCTTCAGCAGCGATCATCCGGATCCGCACCCACTTCCCAGAGCCTAGAGAGAAAAGACAAGAAAACAAGGTGAGAGAAGGAAGGGAAATAGGAAAAGCTCACTTTCCTTCTAAGACTTACCTGTTGGGTCATTCCCATTTAATTTCGGGTCCTGCCGCTTCCTGCCATTCCAGACCCCGGCCCCAATGGGGAAAAAAGCCAAAGACATTGAATGAGCGAATGCAAAGACATTACCTGAACGCTCATCCGGAACTTACACTTCGGGTCAGCGCCATATCTCCGGCATCCCGAACCCCGGCCCCTAAGGGGAAAAAGACATAAGCATTAGCGCTTGCTGCAATAAGACAATGAACATTATTATTAAGCTTGAACTTTTGAACTTGCAACAGAACTCTTACAGCGCCTCACCTGAATAGTCAAGCTTATTTTGAACTCCCATCAAACCTCAAACCAGTGAAGTAACTGGGTTTCAACGCGCCCCTGCATCAGAAGCAGGATGCAGAACTCATCCTTCCAGACCCTAAGGTGAGACTTCACAGGGAATCGTGGAAGGGTATCGAGGAGGGTTGGAAGGGAGTGGGAGGCTTGAGCATTATTCCGTCAGTAGGTAATACTCCCTTTTCACGCACAGGGGAATATTCCTGTGAGCCAGAAAAGCCAGAGTAGAGGGGCCCTTCCTGTCCATCATCAGAGTCCTGCGCTTCACCATTGAAGAAGCATCAGCACTCGAAGCCAGACCTGCGCCTCCGTGGGAATCAGGTGAGCGTGACACCAGGTCCATTTGCCATTTGTCTATCAGTTTGAATGTGGGAATGGCTGGATCTTTTGGGAGTTGGCAGAACATGGCTTCGCTGATGAAGCTCTTACCGTTGTTCACACACACTCGAGCGAGAACAGAGTCCTTCCCATCATTTAACTGAACAGGGATGAACAACTGATCTCCAATTTGCTGAATATCAGCCAGGCTCTGAGCTGATTTCACATCTTTCTGGACTATAGGAGTGGGAGTTTCTGATTGTGGATTAGTAAAGAATTTCAGAGTGTTTCCTTCCAGTGTGGAATACCAGCTTAAACTGGAAGGAAGGTTGATTTTCAGAAATAGAGAGGACCCCCCATCACCATTCTGTTTTCCTACTGCTATTACTGTCACGTCTGGAATTTGGTTGTTCTGGAAGTGAAATTCTACTTGGTCAGATTTTTGTTCAACCATGTGGCAGGTGCCATTTAAACTAACATGGTTGACACTCTGTTTTAATTTTATTGGTCGGCTAGTTTGGGTCCAGAGGACCTGGTTTACACAATCTATTAGAGGTGACAACCTTCTCAGGAGGTCATTCCCTAGTAAACAAGGGGTGCCCTCTGGAGTCACTACTATGACCGGGTGTTTCACCTTGTGTCGCCCAATTTTAATGTCCAAGTCTGCAGTCCCCTCGACGGGAATTTCCTTCCCGTCAAAGTTCTGCAGTTGTCCAGGAAGAGAGGTGAGGGGAATTTGGTACTTCTCCCCCCTACCTGAATTCAGTTAATCAAAGGCCCTTCTGGACAGAAGGGTAGCTTGGGATCCAGTGTCCACCAGTGCCAAAATTGTACCCTGTCCCTGTACTTGTAACGGGGCATAATATCTTCCCTCCTTCTCCTCAAGATGGCACAGATAATGCACATTTTTGGACAACTGGTCGGCTAACGTTCTGGTTTTGGACATTGCTAGAGAAGAGATGTTGGCAGAATTCTGTGAAGAGCCTGGGGAATCTGAAAGAAATTGACAACTGGAAATGGTTTCGGGTTCTGGGCCGCCCCCCCCCCTTTTTTGAGGCAGTCATCAGGATGGGTTTGACCCATGGGATTTTGGTATTGTTGGTTCAGGGATAGAATGATGGGCGGCGACAGCTCAATCCCCACATATACCCAGTATATTGATTCGGTTTTAGGTTCCCCCGGTTCCGGTTCTGGGCCGCCCCTACCTTTTTGGAGGCAGTCACCAGGATGGGTTTGAACCAGGGAAGTTTGGTTTTGTTGGTTCTGTGATAGGATGATGGGCGGCGACAGCTCAATCCCCACATCCACCCAGTCTGGATTGTAATCTCTTGGGACCCATTTTTCCTTGGGAGGAGTTCCCCCATCTCTGAAGGAGAAGATCCTTTTCCCAGGATCCTCTCAGGATCCCTCTCCCTCAAATAAGAAGACCTGCACCTACTCCACAAAGTGGGTCTGTTTGGGTCCTTTGTTTCTCCTACCCCCCCTCTGCTCCTTGGGTGGCAGACTTTCAGGGGTAGGAGATTTTGTTTCTGGTTCCTGGTTTTCCAGGGGCTGTTTACAAGTTGGGAAGGAAGCTTCCTCCAAGGCTTTACACCCCCCTTCCCCTTGTGCCTCCTCCCTGGGAACCGGTGGGTTATCAGGGTGCTGCCCCCGTCATTGTTCTGGAGCACCAGGCCCAGAGTTTGGGCCATTCTGCGGTGGCATGCTCATCTGAGGGTTCTGTTGAGCCCTCAGTATGTGACCCAGATCCCGTGCCATATTTTGGACCTGGCGCTCAATTGTGAAACCCGCTCAGGCTGTTACGGGGCTCTATTTTCTCCCCTGGGCTGATCCCGGCAAGGGTAGCTATCCCTTGTCTGGTAATACCCCAGATTGGGAAGATTTGGGTACACCTCCACCCTTGGCCTCCCCTCTCCTGGATTAGGTGGTCTGGGCTCAGGGAATTGGGGAAAGAAGGATGGATGGTTTTGGGGTTGGAAATTGGGTGGATACCTAGGAAAAAAGTTCTGCCCAGTGTTTGGGGAATTTCTGCCCTCCTGTGGGAAGTTAGGAGGGAAGTTCCCTGGGTCAGGTGCTTGGCTGGATCCCCCCCTTGGGCTGGGGGAGTCCACACATAACCCAGGATTGATCTGTTTCCCTTGTAGCGGGGACTTACATACTCAGGGGAGCGGGGGACCCCATTTGTGGGACTACCTCCTCGACTCCCTGTCTGTGACTGGCCCGAGGGCCTTCTGGGCTGTGAATTATTTGGCGCAGGCAGGTTTTTAGGCCCCCCCATCTCCAAATCTAAAACGGGGGCAACCTTTACCTCTGCCACCTTGGCAGCAGCAGGGGTGCTGTTGGTTTTGGGGTTTTTCTGCGCATTACTTTTATTTTCTATGGGCTTATGCACATCATAGATCTGGGTAGCTTGCTCAATGACCCAGTCTAAAGATCTTTTCTCGTGGAAATCTCTCATGAGCTGGGTCATTATGTACTTGGGAAGAGCATGGAAAAATGTGTTGATGAATTCTCTGCTGTCCGTGCGCACCCTTCTGGTGGTCTGCGCAAAGGCACGCTTCAATTCTTGCACCAATTCTTGTGCGGCCTGATCTTCCCCACATTGCAAATTGTAGGCCGCCTTGCGAGCCTCTTGGGGATTTCTATGTACAGAAAAATGTTTCAAGATGTCCGCCCTATATGTGGACCATCTTGAATGGTTTTGGTCCTCCAGCCCCGCGAAGAAACTGGAGTATTCAGGGGAGAATGTCCATTTGACGTACTGGATGCAGCTACTGCTGTCCTTCAAATGGAAAGTCTCCATCATTTTCTCATAGAGCTCCAAGTGTTGCCAAACAGAATACTTGGCGTTCTTATGATAAGGCGTGATGACACTCCTGATTGCCTTAATCTGTTTTAAGGGGTCCTTAAGCAAGGCCCTTTTCACCTTATTGGCCTTTTTGGTTCGGGTAACCCTGGTCCATTCATCCTCTGATTCAGAAGCACTGCTCCCAGAGGTGCCCGTCTGATCTTCCAGGTTTTCCCGGATTCTGCGAGCCTGGCAATAGCTGGCAGAATGTGGGGACCTGGTCTCTTGTGTCCTGTGACGCTCAGAGGAGTTTTTAGATCCCTCCTTGCTACCAGGATTTGATGGGTACCCCCCCAGTGACCTAACTGGGCAGAGGCTTTTAGGATGCCCTTAGGGGGCCTAATTTCCTGGGGTTCCCCACTAAATTGCACTGTACTTAGGTGCCCATACCCAGGTGCCTGGCCTATGAGCCCCATACTTTTGGCTGGATAGTAACCTGTCATTTCTGTGGCCCTGTGCTCATGCGCGCCAGGGGACATGGGGGTGGCAGAGTCCAGGGACTGAGAGAGATGAAGGCCTCTGGTACTAGGGCTTCTGAGGTTATGCTCAGGTGTTTCCCTTTCCCAGCGAACTTCATCTCTGTCAGCCCTTGCTCAATGTTGCAATGCAAGAGCCTGCACTTTCAGTTCCTCAGTTAAGGCCTTACTAGACTCTATCAGTCTCTCCTGCATGGCTACCTGTTGCTGGAGCCTATCATTGTGCTGACAGAGAGCCTCATTTTCTCTCTGTGCCTCCTGATTGGTCCTAGAGTACTGGGCCAGTCTCTGCTGCAGGAGGGTTACCTCCTCAGTCCCATCCCTACTGGCCTGCTCCTTTCTTGCCAGAGCCTCCTCCAACCTCCTGGTGTGATCTAGCAAGCTCTTTTTGGAGGTCACCCAGCCCCTAGAGGACCAAGTGATTTTCTTCAATTTTTCTTTTTAAATGGCAGACTTCCTGGGCTAAGGTATCCCTTTCCTGACCAAGAGCCTGCATTTGTGACGCCAGGTCGTCCCTCTGCCTTTGAAAGGCACCAGTTTTCTGGCGTTCTTCATCAAACTCTGCCTGGGTATCCAGGTCTTTCAAAATCAATTTATTGTTTTCCTCTTTCTCTCTGTCTAGTTGGATTTGCAGGCTGGCTACCTGCTCTGTGCATGCCCTGTTGAAATTGATCTGTTGCTCCAGCTTTTTCTGGCTCTGCAGTAAGGCGCCCAAACTGTCTTGGTGCTCCTTCTGCAAAGCCAGAATTCTGGTATCCTGGTCTGTCTTTTCCTGTTGCAGTATATCCATGTCCTCTTTTATTTTAATGATATACTGCCTACTATCCTTTTCTGACTCCTGGCTCCTCTGCAGCCTCTGATCAGAAGAGACCAGGTCAGATTGGGCCTTTCCTAACGCCATCTGTTGCCTATTTGCCAGATCTTGGCCTTCAGCACATTTGTCCTGCATGGCTCCCATATATAGATACAAATATGCCGCTATCCTGGCAATCTTATTGTGTTCATCTTTGGCCTTAGAAGCCATATATAGTTCACTCAGGGCCACATGTAAGGGACCCTGATCTCTCCACAATCTGACCCAGTTGTAGTGACCTGTTGTGTGATCGCCTGCAACCATACATTTTGGTCCTGCTCAGACCATTCACCTCTCACAAACAGTTTATGTAAGAGGTGCTCCCTAGCTATCTTCATATCTACCAAGGTCGTCATTCTGGAATTTGAGTTCCTTCCTGATTTACAGAAGTTTGTATTTTATTTTGCAAAACAGACCGTTTCCTTAGAGAGTTCCTTTGAGGTGTGCTTTACAGCGTACCACAGCGTGGTGATCCGATCGGATGTATGTATCCCGTCAGTTAGCACACTGTATTAAGCTGCACAAGTGGTAATTCTAACCCAGAATATCCCGGACGAGCCCCCACTTTGTAAGTGACTCCGATCAAGCAATCCCACTAAGTCAGTGCCTTGTCTGGGATGCCCAAGGGAAGCCCTTATTTATGTATTTTTATGGCAAGTTATAATCTGGATGATGAACCCTTGTATAACAGCCCTCTCTTAGAATCCCCCTTGGCACCACTGAGCCAAGAAGTAGGCTTGTTTTGCAAATTTAAAAGGTTTATTTGAAAAATTAAACAATATATATATATATATATATATCACATTTCGATAAATAAATTGATAATGGATAGGACACTTGTGAATATGAGCAGTAATCAGCATGAGGTAATCCTACAGTAGCACAGTTCTTGGTTACTTATGAATAGGAACAGAAGAATAAGGTGGGAAAGAATGCTTTATATGGTTCAAGGAAACGCAATGATGAATGAAATGCAGTACAGAAAATAGCTTGATATGGCGTCAACAAAAGATAATGTAATCACTTTTCCTTGACAATTCACTCCCCCCCTTTATGCAATATAAGGAGATGGAAAGAAGAGCACACAGTTCTCAGGAATGCAATCAAATACCATACGAAATTCAGTCCCCCCCCAGCAAGCTTAGAGAAAAACAGGTAGAAGTTTGAAACACAGGCCCAAAATGCTTTGAATGTGATGACAATGAAGTGAGAAATGTGCTAATATGCTTTTAATTCCCTCTAGAGGTTCAGGGTGGGTGATATCTAGTTTATATTAGTTCAGGCTCACTTTAGCAATGCTCTATGAGTAACTAGCAGGTTAAAACGAATTTTAGCAAAGGAAAGCAAGGAACAGCTGATTTTTACACGTGGCTGAAATTGTGCAAAATGTCAAATCGCGGAAAATTTAATCGCTCCTGGCACAAACGGTTCCGGAGATATGGACGATTTTGTGAAGATAGTTTTTCAGATTTTAAATTTAAAAGTTCAAAATGACAGGTGACAGTTTTCAGCTTTAAAAAGGACAGAATGACACACACGATTCCTATGAGGTAGTTCTATATAGGTTAAAATAGTTTTAATTAGATTATTTTACATTAAGAGATTGGTTTTGGCACAGTACAAGCTGGGTACTCACACTAGATTTTGGACAGGAATGGGCCTCGTCACGGATCGGGTCAGGATTGGCTGCGGCCCTCTCGCCACTTGGACTGGTTCTGCGCACAGCACTTCACAGCGATCTCTTCTGGGTCTGCTAGCGCCACTGCACAGCGATCTGGTCTCTGGGTCTCCGGCTCTGTTATCCATTCTGGATACAGCGTCTCTGGTTATGGCAAAAGTTCTTGGCACTGCTTTCTGGATACTGCTACAGGTTCTTGCAAAGAATTCAAACAGCTTGCCCGGCTGTTGAATAGTTTGGTTGGTTTTGAGGCCTGCTGAAGAGGATTCAGCTTGTGGATTCAGGCCTCTCAGCTACAAATTATAGAATTAATTTCTGGTCTCTGGAGATTGATGGATTTGAAGTCTGGATCTCTGGATGTGAAGTCTGAATTCTCCCGGCAAAGTGTCCCGCAAGAAAGTGGAAAGTGAATCTCTACCTGGGTTTCAATGTTCCTTTTATGTGTTTTGAAAATGGGTGTGTTCCTGGGCCTAGCTAAGCCTGCCCCTCTCACTTATCATTGGCCAAGCTTTCCTCTCTCCCTTGATTGGGGGGAAGAAATGGAGTGTCAGAGTGATGCTGTAGGTTTTATGGTCAGAGGAACCTCCCCTTGTCAAATTGCACACAAATCTATTTCTGACCCAAATACATATTTCCTAGATACACAATTTGTTGAAATTACATGTACATATTACAGATTCCTTATGGTACATGCTTGTCTGACTCTGATCTTCCTGGGGGCTTGCATTAAAAAAATGACAACTTAATTTTGTTTTTAATTGGTTTACCAATGTTAAATCTGTATCCAAAATTACACCAATGTACTCCCTCCTTCTACACACATTCCAGCTATTTACTAGGTTTCTAGCATAAATCCGGTGTCTGTAATATCAATAAATAGCGGGGTTTGGTCCTAGAACCCCATGGAAATTGGAGTTTGGACTCAAATCGTGAGGGCATTTTTCATACTAAGAATCTCAAAGTTGTACATTCCTGTCATTTGGTTACAATAAGTTATCAATGTTTCTATAAAATATATATTTGCTGCAATAGGAATCCACACTCAAGTCTGGCCTGCCCCTTGAAGCTGGGTGGGTCAGGGATCACATGTCTCTGCTCACAGGCAGCTCTCTGTTTACAGTCAACATTCAAAATTAACATACCCCATTCAACTGAAAGGGGCTATTGTCTCTCTCCTCCAGGCTGAAGGGGAAACCCCCTCCCTCTCACTCAGAAGTGCCATGTGATATCCTGCCTCCTGTTGTGAGTCTCTGCGGTGTTAAGAGTTCTCAGCCTCTTGGCCTCTGGGAAAAGCAGGTGGCTAAGATATTTAATTAACCAACAGGCTTTGAAGTCCATGCCCCTCTTGCAACTCCTAAATACAGTTTCTCTGCCAGAGTTTAGTTGTGGACAAAGCTGGTACTGCACCCATTTTTGGGATCTGTCTTGAATTACTGCATTTCAATAAAGTGGTTGTTTGCTTGATAGTATAGGACCCTTGCTTAACATTGTTTTGATGGAATACTTACAGTAGAGTGGTGATGTGGAACCCCCCACAAGAAGGTTGTATCTTTAGAGTGGTCTTGTGCCCATGATTTTAGCAACTTTTTGACATAAAAAAAACGGATTTCGAACAGAACCACCTTTCTTTGCACTGGTGGGTGGCAGATTAGGTGACCATTTTGGTGTGCGCAAACTGCGCAGTTCTCCTGGATTCTGGCGTGAATGTGGGCGGCGACAGCTCAACCCCACATCCACCCAGTCTATTGATTCAACATGGGTCAAAACCCTTGACACTCCACAGGAGCTTTGTAGCATTTCAGAGCGGGATTGGCTCTCCGGTATAAAAGCTCTATATTGGAACTCAGCAGGTGCGTGCGAGGAGCGGGTATGGCAGAAGTTGGTGGCCTGTTTGGGGGATGCCCAGGTTGACTCCCTAGACATACAAAACATCATTATTAAGCTTAAGGCCTCTACGGCCCCTGGCCCGGATGGGTTGGCCAACGTATGTCGTGGTTTATTGTATGGTCACAATCAAGTCAGGGAGCTCCTTCCCCTACAATGAATGTGGCGCACAACAGCTCGCTATGAGTTTTTATTTGGTTCACTGTGGTGAGGCCTCCAACCCATCTCGCACACAACCTCAACAAACACCCCATGCCATAATGGACTAGGAATCAGGCCAGTGTGAATTAATATGCTATTTATGTATTTATTTAAGCAAATTAGAACCAACCGATTACAGCAGCCACCAATGTTGTGGCAACACAGACAACATATTTTTATTTCTTTGAATGGAAGGCAGTGGCAGGGAGTGGGGAACACAGGGGACAAATCGGATTTAGGACTTGTGGGTCACAGAACCAATAGGGAAGAAAGAAAGGCAATGGAACACATTTGTTTTGCTACACCTGATAATAACACACAGGGCTTTAGGATTAGGGTCAGAACAGGATGGAAAAACGGTTTTCAGTTACCTAACATAGTTGCAATGGGAAAGCATAGAAAGAAATGGAAAATGTGTTTTGTTACACAAAAAGGACAAGCAGGGCTTTGGTGTATATTCTTCAGCACACAATTGAAAAATCATTTTTGGGTTGTGATTCACAGAAAAAACATGACAGTAAGAAAGATAAGGGGAAAATGTGTTTTCCTTCACCTGACCATAACACCCAAGGCTTTAGGATGATGGTCAGAACAGAATGGGAAAATCCGTTTTGTGTTGGGATGACAGATGCAATGGGAAAAGGAAATGCACATGAATATTTGCTTTGCTGAGCACAATTGAAACACAAGGACAGATTCATTTTGCAGATCACAATGGGATTAATTATTTTGGGCAACTCTATACCCGCTCACAATACACTGGGAAAATATGGTTGGTTTCAGATGCCAACAATATTGATCATGTGAAAGAAATGGGGGAATTGCTTGATTTACTTAGATAAATATGCTAAAGATCTACACAGGCCAACACAGGATTTTCCAATGGGGAAATAATTAAATACACAGGCAAACAGGGGATTTTTCAATGGGAAAATGACTAAGACACTGGTGAAAGAATACAGGGTCTACATATGCTATGGCTTTTGGGGTTTAATTCTACTTACAGAGGAGTTAAGGATTGGACATCTGAGTGCATCAGAGCACACTGCTGGGGACAACCAAAGGGGATCAGTCAAAGGCCTCCTCCAATGGCTCCAAGGGTCCCAATCCATCTCTATGTCCACTGGAAGCTAGGCCTCTCTCTGTTGGGATGTTCCTGACAGATTTTGACAGCAGGTCACCTCATGGGATTAGTGGCAAGCGTCCTGCTCTGAGGCAAGATAGCTTAGTTATAAGGCAGATGACATCACATTTGTGTCATGATTCTCGTGATAGGGATTGTCTAGCCTCCACTACCCCCTTCCCCTCTGGGTTCTCATAGGACAAGCGAATAGAGGAGTGTTTTGGGACACCAGGGGAGGAGAGCTCTTCATCATCCCCCTTCGATAGGTGGACTCGGTCATGTTTTTTAACTCAAAATCTCACAATATGGCAAGTGCCCTTCATTTTAACATCTTGACAGATATGAATATATTTTTTAAAACTACATTTGATAGCGAATCATCACTTTTTGGAAATCTTTGAAAACATTCTTATTTCAGTGAATTCCAAGGCAATAGGGCACTCTCTAGACATAGCTATGGCTAATCTAGTACCTAAAACTTCCACCCTTTCATGCAAATCTTATTCTTTCGGTTCCCCGCACCCTGATGCCTCCGGGCTTTCCGTGCGTTACAAGCACATAGAAATAGAAATAGAAGTCTGTAGGTCATTCCTGTGCAAATATACATTTTTTTCCATTTACACTAGTATGATATCTGTGGAAAAATATGCTGTTTTACTGGCATCATAGGAATTATGATTGCAATGTTTTATCACATTTTCGCCTCACTGGTAACCACAAGGAGGCCCACATTGCATTTGCATGAATAACTTTAGTTGAGTTTATCTCAGAAAAATCGTTTTGGAATAATCAGAAGGAGTTTACTGCCATCTTTCCAAAAATCCTACAATAACTATTGTGTGAAGTATATTGTCAATTTTATGTGATAAAATGCATTTCTTCCACTGTAGTCAATGTGTAATCTCACTCCTCATCTGACTAGGCCCCCACTCTTCTGGAGCACATGACAACATCAGAGGGTCTGTGTTTAGATTACCCTACCGATTCCAAGGGCTAATGACTAAGCTAATGCATTTTTTTACTGAGACTTGTGACCTGGGGTCACAAAGGCCAGAGAACAGACCCACTCTTACCTGGTCCACCCCAGGTCTCCCAACTTAAAATTATTTTCTTGTATTTTTAAGGGAGGCACTGACAATTAAGTTGGAGGCTTAGATCTCCAGGACAACCGAGACCCTGGAATGTAGTTCCATATCTTGAAGAAATGGCACGTAGCACAAGGCCTTTCAAACTCAGTCGCAAATTGCCTTTTAACCATATTTCATTTTTAAATAACTCTTAGAATTCACACAATTTCAGCATGTATATATATATACAAAAAAAGTAACTAATAAGGTGTCCCTTTCATACAGCTGTTAAATGAGAGCATCATAATCACATGTTTTGCGGCTTTGGTGAACATTTTGCTTTGCAGATTGTCACTTTGGAGGAAAACCAAAATGAGATTTTATTTATTTGCCATGCAAAATGCTTTGTTTCACTACGGTGGCTTGAAACACAATTCTGGCATTTCACTTGAGATGCTGGGTACTGCTGTTTCTGGGATTTTCATTGCAACTCTCTAAGTATTTGTCATACATTGCCACGTGTCTTTCCTTCATGTGAAGTTTTGTGCACATTTAAGCATATTTTTGCATCTGGAAGTTTTTAGGGCCAGTTTCTCCCCTTATTACTTTGGTTCATAAGCCTTTTGCTGGACACCATCTCATTTCAGGCCTGTGAATTTGGTGAGTCCTCACAATTGACTCTGGCCTCTTTATTCCTCACATCCAGGGGCCATTTCACCCCACACATCGTGCTGAAGTGTAACCTGGTCAATTAGGCCAATTTATTAGTGCTAATGTTTAATGATATCAATTGCACAGGTTGAATTCTCATTAGTTGGCATTGGTCCATACTTTATGAACAAAAATGGTATCAGGAGAACAAGAGAGACTGAAGAAGGTGGACAGACAAATATAAGCTTAAATCGATATATTCATTTTATTAAGATTTATCTAAAAAACACTTAAACATATATTAATTTAATTAATTCTAAAAGACATTTTGCTAATCATACAACCATACATACATACTCTAATGCAATATTTGAATAATATATTGACGTGCTGAGAAATTAAAGAAGCTGATCAATTCATTAAACCACTTCTTTTCCATTGAGTTATAAAACATTCACAATGTTATAAACCACAGTTCATTCCTAAATGTAATATCGACTATTGGTGCCTAAGACTATTGGTGCCTAACAATATCATTCTTCTTTACAAAAAGGCCTCCCATTTGTTTAATAGTTTCGACTTCGACAAGTTGTGTGTGTCTTCATCAGGATTGGATGAACAGTAGCAACATTCTAAAAATAAACAAACATACAATTAAGACATAGTTAAAATACTGCTGTCAACCTTCTATCAGTAACTCTCTCTCATGAATTGGATCAAACATTGAACACTAGAACAAAAATTGTCTCTAAGTACAAGTGGGTATTCCCTTACCCATGATCCCATAAAAGCTGGTCAGTGCAGCCAGTTTAAGTGAAGCCGACCAAATCAGCTATTTTCATATCCCCCTATGCAGTCCCCCCAATTTCATTCAGGGCTCCAAGGTTCAAAAAGGGAAACTCGGCTACTCCCATATTCATGCTTAATGGCACATATCCCTTTAAGTGCTGAGTATACCCCTACCGCCCCCACTGTAATCTGCTTCAGAGTTCAAATACAGGTGAGAAAACATACCTGCGAACCCCATTAGGTTCGCCTAGTGACTTGTATCCCAGTAGCTTCTAGTATAAGTCTAGTAAGATTGGATTTTCACGAAAAGCGAAATCTGTGACAAAAACACAGGAAACAATAAACCAAACTTATTAGTGTCACACAATTAAGAATGCCTATGTTAATCTCTTTGTAGGCAACGCATGTTCTATACCTAGGCTGATCCGTTCACAGCACAGGTCAGAAACACTTCTTGCGCCAACAGAATGGAAGAAAGTTAACTCTTCTCAAAGTTTACAAGGAAACCGCCTAAGAAACAAATTGAATCCTTTTAGAACTAACGAAATGCAAATAAGGCATGTACACTGTTGCGGGCCAAACCGCCATCTCTTTAATACAAAAAGCCTTTCACCTTTGTTATAGTAACGCTGTCCAAAATAGAATAGCCCTTATCTCCCTTCTAACCCGCAGCATAGTTTATACGCTCACGGTCACGAAATAGACAATGACACACCTCTCCGCTGACGGGCGTGTACGCTGATGCGTGAATCTGTAAATGAATAAATAGACAGATCCCGTCAACAGCAGACCCAATAAACCGTATGGTAAACAAACGCCTACTTCAAACCTGCTTACCTTATTTACAACAGTGGTAACTCGCAGTCTAATACCGTGTGCCTCTGAAGAGCGGACGGACAGAACAATATTCGTCATGGTCCCTCTTTTATTTCCAAAATAAAGACATAAATACAAAAGAAGGACCAAAAACGACATTGTGTCCTACAAGGCATGGACACAAAGGAAGGACTAAAAACGAAATAGTGTCTTACATGACATAAACACAGAAGATTTCGAAAAAACGACCTAGTGTCCTTCATAGAAAATAAAGTGAAACGAACCCTAGGTGAATTGGGATCCCAAGCTGAATTGTACCGATGTTAAAAAGCAATATAGTCTATCGTGGGGGATAAAAACTCACCCCATGACTGCCCTACAGAACCTGTAGTGTAGTAAAGATAGATGATGGAAACAAATTAAATTAAAACAATTCAAAAAATAGAAAAATAAATAAAAATAAAAATGATGGTGGGGAGAAGTGGAAAAAAAGAAATCAGTTCCATTCTTCTCATTGATTCAGGCCCCTCTCTAGACTATTGGTCTGGTATATCCACCATTGTTCTTTTTGCGCTAGGCGTGCAGCGATGTTGGCCGCATCAGTGCCCGACACTTTCTCAACTGCCCACCATTTCAAATCTTCTGGCCTATGTTTCTGTTCTAAAAAGTGCATTGTTAGTGGAGCATTCTGCTGGCCCGTTCTAATCTTAGATTTGTGCTCACTTATGCGTAATTTGACCGCTCTGGATGTCTTCCCAATGTAAGCCTTTTTACAAGGACATATAATAACGTATATTACATTGGTACTGAGGCAGGTGGTGTGGTGCCTCAGATCCCAGATTCTATCATAAATCTCAATCGAGGCAATGGCCGAAGTGGTGGCACAGCTCGAACAGTTGCCAAAGGGGTAGTGACCCTTAATGGGCAGCATACCCCAAGAGGTGGTGATGGTAGGTTGACTATCTTGCGCCGTATTTCTGTCGGCTTTGGATACCCAGTTCTTAATGTTTCTGCCTCTTTTCAATGCATAAATGGGTTTGGCCATTTTCGGCATGTTGAGCTGAAGTAAATGCCAATGATTGGATAGTATCTTCTTGATTTGATTGTGTTGAGTGCTGAGCGTGAGAGCACATACAAGTTGGTCTCCCCCCAGCTTCCTTTCTTTTATGTCCCTTTGTAAAAGGACATTTCTATGCTGGTACCGTGCGCGTTTTTTCGACTGTGTAAGTAATCTTTTGGGGTATCCTCTCTCTATCAGCCTTTCCTCGATGACAGAAGCTTGCTTATTAAAATCTTCTGTTTCAGTGCAATTTCTCCTCGCCCTCAGAAACTGACCATAAGGGATATTTGATTTCAAAGACTGAGCATGAAAACATTCGTAATGCAGTATAGTGTTTCTATCGGAGTCCTTTCTGTAAAGGTCTACTGCAAGTACATTTGTATCCACTTTAATAAGGAGGTCTAAAAATGCGATCTCCTTATTACTCGTTTGCATAGTAAACTTCAAATTAGGATTTAGGTTATTAATCCAAAGGAAGAACGCATTAAAGTCCCCTTTGGTGCGATCCCAGATGATAAGTATGTCATCAATATACCTTTTATACAGTTTGAGAGCTGATCTAAACGGATTAGCATCTATCAAAATGTTGGATTCCTCGAAATCCCACATGTAGAGGGTGGCATAGTTGGGTGCAAAGGATGCCCCCATGGCCGTCCCCTTAATCTGCATGTAATATCCATTCTTAAATCTAAAGAAGTTTCTCGTAAGGGCAATTTCCAATAGTTCAATTAGGAACTCGCTAGGGACAGAGATGATATTGGTCCTAGTTTGTAAAAACCTGTTCATAATCCCCAATGAGTCCCCCTGGGGAATGTTAGAGTATAGTGACTCAACGTCTAGAGTGATAAGCATATCGTGGTCGCTATCAAAAGGAAAAGCCTCCACAATTCTAATGACATCAGTAGAGTCAGATAGATAAGTGGGAGTTTTTTTCGCCAGAGGTTTCAAAAAGTGGTCGAGATATTGTCCCACGGGTTCAAGGATAGACCCACTTAGGGAAACAATAGGTCTCCCAGGTGGTGTAATCATGCTCTTATGAATTTTGGGCAGCATATAAATCAAGGGAGTCCTGGTGTTCTTAGGGACAATGAAATTAAATTCCTTCTGAGTGATGATTTCCTTTTCTAAAGCATCCTTGGCCAAACTTTCTATTTCTTTCAATATACTCTGTGAGGGGTCTCCCTGCAGTTTGACATAAACCTCTCGATTGTTCAATTGTCTCATGACCTCACAGTCATATTTGACAGCGTCCCATACTACAACTCCACCTCCTTTGTCAGCTTTCTTGATAACAATTGATCTGTCCGATTGTAAATTCTTTAAACATACCCAATCATCTTTGGTGAAATTAAAGCATTTGGTATCTCGTCTCTTTTTCTCTCTGTTATCATAGAGAGCATTGAAGTCTCGAAGTACTGCCTTTTCAAATATGGCTGTTTCTTTAGAAATCATACTAAGGGAAGGAGTAAAAGTAGAAGGGGGTTTAAAAGGCGTATTGGCCCTCCTTTCAATAGATTCAGGAGGGGAATCATCAAAGAAATCTTTGAGCCTAATTTTGCGAAAGAAACTCCTCAACTCTGTTTCAACATCCATTTTGCTAGGGTCCTTCATCGGAATGAAGGAAAATCCTTTTTCTAATATGGATATTTCTTTGGTAGTCAAAATTTTGTCAGACAGATTATACACAGCTGAAGGGGAATTTACCTTCTGTATGCTCGCCTTCTTGTTTCGAACATATTTCCTAAAGGCGGTGGGTCTGTTTGAGGTGGAGGAAAAGGGAGTTCTTGCGATGGATACGGTTGCAAGGGCCCTGGGGGGACAAATCCTTGTGGATAGAAATAGGGGGGGTATTGAAAAAACATGTTTTGTCTCCCTCTTCTACCTCCTCTTTGGAACCCTCTGTTTCTTTGCCTTTGTTGATTTCCTCTCCTCTCTCTTTGGTAACCATCACCTTCATCTGAAGAAGTGTCTGAAAAAGTGACCTTTTTTCGAATCGGTGTTCCTAAGGTGTTGTCTGGATCTCGCCAATTAGATGGGCCTTGGTAATCCGCATGTAAATACGGATATGCCTTCTCCTTAGAGAAATTTTTCACATCCTTGATCAATTTCTCCATTTTCTTAGAGGTGGTAATTTTAATGAAATCGATAACTTGATTCTCAATTAATTCCATCTTTTCTTTAATGTTTATAATGGTAGAGTCTGCCTTAAATGCCATACTCATTCAGGTCCAGAAAAAAGGGTGCCTATACAGAGCCGACCAATTTTTGCCTTATCGCAATGCTCGACACAACCAGTAAGATATTTGCAACTATACTTCGGCAAATGCTTAGTAAATGGGCTGAGACAGAGATATTGCTCAAGCCACAACAACTTGACTTCAGAAGGGGGCGCAGCACCACAGAAGCTATGTGAGCGCTGCAGCTTCTGTCTGCTGATATTTCGCATGGCACTGATGGTGGGCTATACCTATATTTTGTGGACTATTCTGCAGCGTTCGATGGGGTTTCGCACACTAGGTTGTGGGACAAACCTGAACGTAGGGGTATCAATCCCAATCTCCTTTAATATTAAAAAAAAACTGCTCTATACTTACACGCAAGAAATTGTAAGATTTACTCAGGAACGCTCCATCTCTGCAATAGTTACCACGAATATAGGGTTCAAGCAGGAGTGGATATTTGTGCCCTTATTGTTCAACCTTTATGCGGCTGACCTGGATGACACCCTGTCTATGTGTGATAACTTTCCAACTAGCCTAGGCAGGGTCTGAACATGCTGGATCTCCTATGCAAATGATACGGTGCTCTTGGACCATACACCGTTGTGGATACAGTGCTCTATGGATGCCATATTCATTATGCTACAGAGAACAAATTGAAACTAAATCAAAATAGGACAAAGGTCCTCCAGTTGAAGGTAAAAGGAAACAGCCTATTGAACACATCTGGCACATGGAAGGAGACAAGCTAGACAATGTAGACCAGTATTTGTACTTGGGCCTTCCTTTTTTACCGTACGTCTAGTGCCCTTCTGTACAAGAATTATATCTCCCTCAAAGCTACCAGCAAATGGCTTGAGATCAAAGGTTTTATTTCAAACTTAGATGGGAAATCTATTGAGGGATATTTGGAGCTTTTGTGCCATGTATCTTGTATGGGATGGAGGCTGTTTCCAAGAGAAGTGAAGTGAAATTGACATTTTGTAACTTTCTAGACCCAGCACACACTATCTTACCATAGGGTGCTGGAGGGGTTACTTAGTATCCCCTTTGTCTAGTTTTCCATGTAACAATTTTATGTTACCCTTCCTACTATTAATGGCTGGTGGCAGTGGTTTACTTTTTACTACCACTGTGTGTTTTTAACGCGGTCTGCGTTCACATTTGTCAAATGGTGCCAGTCTTCTTTTTTGCCATTTCTTGTCAGGAAGGTCCTTTTTGAGATTAAATTAGCACACCAAACCAGGTTTGGTCTCTTTGCTCATTTTGTCTTTGGTGGGATACATGCGTGAAGCCCACCTCTGGCTCCAGTATGTCTGGCAGGGGCAGGAAGTGAAGGAGGTGCCCGGAACTCACTGTGCTGAATCCCCTTGGTTGCAGGAATGCACCCAAAGATGATTGGCCGGCTTGCTCTCTGGCAAGGACAGCCACCCTGCTGTGTGATTGACAGCTAGGCTGGAATGAATGGGAGAAACCTGCATAAAAGGCGAGGCTTTTTGGCTTGGAAGGCAGACCACTGGACGAAGGAATCCGAAGAAGAACTTGGAAGAGATGCCTGCTGCAACTCCTGGACCGTTGGTTTGCCCAGTGAAGCCATGCTGCTGTGCTGAAGCTCCGAATTCGCTTTGACTAGAGAAGCCCTGCAAAGAAGACTTCTCCCTCTGAGTTGGTGGGACCAATCAACTCCAAAGTAAGCCCATCTGGACATCCTCTTGAGCTGGTTACATTTCCACTGCTGCTGCTGGAAGCGAAGATCCACGGAGAGGAACAACAGATTGTGTGTGTTGCTTTGAAGTCGGACCGGAGCGCTAGGAGGATACTCCAGACTTCCCTGTTGCAGGAGTGACCAAGCCTGAGCCACCTCAACAGAGTGCTGCACCCCAGAAGCAAGGAAAGTCTGAAGTGGTATCCTAGAACCGCGGTGTTGCTATCAGACGCGAGGAGCTGAAACACTGAAGGACCGCTGAATTGAATGTTGCCCATTGCTGCCGACTACCGTCCCATTGCAGAGCAGGAGTCGCTGGATGTCCTCCCTCTTGTCCTCAAGACTGAGGCTCAGGAACAACAGGATCTGCAGAGCTGCACAGGACCAGAAGCCAGCTGGAACCATTTCTTCTAACCACAGGTACTGTAAAGTCTAAGAGAACATACCTCTTGTTGTGTAGCCTTACTTGCTCTCAGTTGAGACCTGTCTTAGTTACCTTGGAGAGTTGCTAAAACTTTGCCACTCACAAGCCTCTCAGCTTGTGGCCCTTCAAGTGTTCTATTTTCTACAAACATTTCTATAAACATTTCGCAAGACTTTTTACCCACCTGCAAAGAAAATCTTCAGCTCCCCTTGGCACTGTGCAATTAACATTGGCTGTCCTGGCTCACTGAGTGACTCTTCTTTCCTCTGACTCTGTGCTTTACATTTTCCCCAATAAAGGGTTAATTTACTGAACATTGAAGGTTTCAAGAAGTACTTACCTGTTTATGAATTATTTGTTAACAAGTGTTTTATTCCTCCATTCTATCCTTTTCACCAAACTCAGTATTGCTCTTAATGTACCAGTGATAAATCAATGTCCACAGTGTACCAGCTAATAAAGTCACCTGAGGGTGTAGTGAGTATATGTGTGTCATCTGATTTAGAGAAAACAAGAGTGTGAGTTTGATGTATATTTAAGTGTTACATGTTTTGCTCCCTTTCTGAAGAAGGCTTAGATAACTGACTGTGAAATAAATTAATAATTGTTTTATCAAGAAACCTTGAGTATAAGTGTTTATTTGGATAACTTTACTGTGAAACTCTGTGTCACAACCTTACTGCTCACATTGACCCCTCTTGAGATAAGTCTGGCTGCTCGACCACACTACCAACCTGTGTGGTTCATACTTATACCAAAGGTTGGTCCCTATTTCCAGGAGGTCAGGTTGTTGTAGTGCACCCAAAGGGTACTGCATACAATCTTGCCTAACAGAGTCAGTTGAGAGCAGGCATATAAATTGGCTCAAAAAATGGAAGTCAAGCTGTTGAGAGCACTTGTCGGCTTCCCTACAGTGGTTCCTGTTGAAGCCTTACGGCTGGAGCTCTGGCTGTCTGTAACAAAGTGGATATCCGGGACATCAAAGGTAAGTTATGATGATGTTTTGTCCTGGTCCTGTACTCCATCAGTAAACACAGGGATGGTAGGGGACACAGATGACACAAAATCACAAGGGAAACACCGGGCTAACCCCCACATCCATACTTCTTAGCTCTCAGCTCTCTCTCTGTCTCTGTCTAACAGTCACCCAGTAGAACATTCCGACCCTCACATTCCACCAGGTCATGACATCACTCACTGCTACTCCAAGCCACATTACAACCCCTCTCCCTCCCTAGGGAAACACAAGAGAATGACTAAGATAATGCGAACAGCACCAAAACCCCAATCATCCAAACACAACACGGTACCAGAAATCCTGTACACAGCGGCCGCCTATGCCCAGAACCACTGGCAACCCAAAACATATAAGGAACCACACGCATAGGGAACCATTCACAGGCTAAACCGGACCACATAGAAATTGCCAACAGCACACTAACTCCCATGACAACAACATGCCCAACCTTTGACCTTCAACACCAACTCCCCATGTCCCTCACCTCTCACCCTCGAGAACTAAAAACAATAAACAGTGCACTTACACCTGTCCCGAGCTGCCCCTCAGAACCTACAGCTGGCACCCCTAGACATACTATTGTTAGGGAACACTAACACAACTACCTAACCGACTCACCCACATAGGCACCAAACACCTTCCACTCCGGTCTGCCCCCCAGAGTCTCAGAGCTGCCCCTCTGAGCACAAACCAACCGCCGCCTAAACAGAGCGACAAAAAATGCCCAACAGCAACCGAGGGACCCACAAACCACAACTCTGATTGGTGTACCACAAAAAAAATCACAATCACTATCCAGCACCACAACCATTAAACCATTGGCCATTTCCTCTTTCTTATGCTACACCACCTCTAGACACATCAGTAAAACAACCTGGTTTACCAAACTAGGAATCAGGAGGATAACTGCACTACCTCAGATCCAACATAGTAACCTACCCCAGTCCAAAACCAGGTACTATGGAAACACTGGCAAAGCCGATAAACCCTCAACCATAGCGACTTATCTAGGACCCTAGACTAAGCGCTACGGAACAGCAAGAAATTCAAATACATACTCAGGCATAGTGAACAAACTGGACTTAAACCAAACGCTATGAAACACATAAGCACAACACTTCCCTGAGAACAACACCATAGCGACACGCCCTGATTTTGTACCAGGCACTATGACCACAGAACAACACTGCATCAACTGCAACCACAACACTCAGGAATCAGGCACGACAGAGATACAAAAAACACCATAGCGACCTACCCCGGCAATGAACCAGGAACTATGGAACAACAGAAAAACACTGCCCTGAGATACACCACAAGCATAGTGACATCCTCCAGCACTAGACCAGGCACAACGTACACAACAGAACAACACTCTGGAAACAGGCACACCAAACACACTCTGAACCTTAACAGGACCACACACAATAAAATAGGTCCATCACTAAACACAAATGGGCAATCCCCCTCAACCCACAGACCAATACACATAGCGACCTACCCCAGAACCAGAACCCGGCACTATGGGAAAAGACAGCACCTCCCACTTGAAATCGCTCCAATGCACCCTCACACACAGACATAGCGACCTACCCTGGCACTAGACCAGGCACTACGGACCCCAAAGCACTCTTAAAACATGCAACCCCACACGTCCACCTACTCATTGTACTCACACCTATACACTACACTCCACACTCCAACACACACAATATAAAAAGCTATGAAAATGCCGTTAACATCACATTAACACATGGCAAAAATATAGGTGCAGACAAAATTGAAAATCTCACCGGGAAGGATTACCCAAAGGTAGATCACAAACTACACTGCAATACAAGGTCATATCCAATATAACGGACGTTATGCTGCAGAAAAAAATTATGTTCACAATAGTCAGATCACCAATACTCAATTCAGAAGTAGCCCTGAGTCCAAACATCTTGAAGTAACATCTTCAGTAGGAGAGGCGTTCAGTCCCTTGAATGGAACACCACGTAGTGGTACAGTAACACGTTAGTTGAGAAAGTCATTTATGAAAGGACATTAGAATTTCACCCACCACACTGATAATTTAGGGCTTCCCTCTATGCAGGGTACCTAGTCCCACAGAAGGCCACAACAAAAGACACCACAGGCAACAGACAACGGCCTCCAGTAACGCCCCCAACCCCCTGGCATTACACCCAGGGTCTACTACGTCTAATCCTAAACGCGGGCCACAACATATACAAATAACACTATCACGTATACGGCCCATTACACCAACCTGACCAGACTCCCCTTAGTCAAACTCCTCAGGAAAAACACTGGAAATTCCCACATTTCATCCGGGAATCAGCTGTTTAAATCACTGTTGCACTGGACGTGCCTTCCGGGCTCGTAGATGTCGACTCCACTACAGCCAGTTTTACATTAAGCCAGCCACGATCATCAGTGCACAGGCGGAAAGTCAAAACATGCCCCTCCTTGATGGATGACGACTTCCTGTTGACCCGTGGCCCTGCCAGCGCGAGGAACTTCCATGGCAACACCACGATCACAAGGCACAACCATGGAAAAGCAACACAGCCACGGCTCACATGACTGGCCGAGGACCTGCAGGGCTGCAGTGACGTCACCATTCCTCCTAGGGACACTGACCCTGCAGCACGGATGCTCCACACAGAGCCGGACCCAACTCCCTTCAGCCGGCATCGAGGGGTCGTGGAAAGGGCAAAAGTCCACCCCATGACTACAGCTGCTGGCGCTCCTCACCTTGCCGCCGCAACAACAGAGCCGCTCCCAGTCCAGAGACACTCCGGGAACATGATCTCCTGCAGCGGCGGACCACTCTTTTTCTTTTTTTTTTTTTTTCTGCTGCTGCTGCACTCAGACCTCCTCCTGACTGGGAACGCAGCGGCACAGGTCCGATCTCCAACGGTGGCACAACGGGTTGCGCAGCTTGCAGCACTGCCCTCAGTCCGGGACACTGGCTGTACACAGAAACAGCACTTGACTCCATGCTGTAGAGAGGAGCTCCAGTCCACTGCAGATTCAAAGCGCTGCCTCCCAAAACTGGAGAATAGCCGCCCAAGACTCCAACTATCAGAGACAGCAAACACTGTCCCACGTAACATGTGATGCGCTCCGGACACGGACCTTGCCGGAGAAGCCAAGTACGGCGGGCCAACTCGACACGGACCCACCTGGGTGTGGGGGACTACCTCGGGGGCGGTGTTCCTGAAGTGCTGCACCCCCCCCCAGCAGCGCCGATGGAGAGGCTCCACCTATCATCCCATCCTCATCGCCAGTGCAACAAAGTGGATATCCGGGACATCAAAGCTAAGTTATGATGACTTATTTTCCTGGTCCTGTACTCCATTAGTAAACACGGGGATGGTAGGGGACACAGATGACACAACATCACAAGGGAAAAACCGGGCTCACGCCCACACCCATACTTCTCAGCTCTCAGCTCTCTCTCTGTCTCTAACGGTCACCCAGTAGAACACTCCCACCCTCACATTCCACCAGGTAATGATATCATTCACTGCTACTCCAAACCAGATTACAACAATATCCTCTCTTTTCCACTGTTGCTGCTACCATGCCTTGTTTGCTGCACATCCACGCTGTCGTACAGGCAACACTGCTCGCATGGATTTAGTCAATATTGTAATAAAACGTCTGGAGATTATTGGGTTACATTACAGCGATATGCTGGACACTAGCAACTTTCATTCCAACTTTAAACCCAAATCCACAGACTGGGTTTGTGTATCCTCTATTGATTACCTTGCGATTAAGAAAACCTATATTGGCTACTCAAGGCAGGGTTTGTCTGATTTATGGAGCCCTGCAGTTATCTCACAAATATCTTTTCATGTTATAATTGCTCCCGGTATTAGAATATACTGGGACATGGACCACCACTTCGCGTGAGCTCAGTTTGTGCCGTCTCTGCCCAGGTTCTGTATCGACAAGTCGCCATATAATAACTGATTGCTCATTTTGTGGAGAAATAGAAGGCGATGTCGATTTCTGTTCCTCTTTTGACAATAGTTCCACCGATCAATTCTGGCCTAATATTTACTCAACAGAGTCAATGGCCATTGTTGCAGCTGACCTTCATGTATGGGAATGCATTCTCCCCAAACATATCCTATTGTAGCTACTGGTTATGGGAGGGCAAGAGTTTTGTGAGTAATAACTTGGATATTATGCCTATTATATTTGATATTGTTATATAAAATATGTGTGTCTTATGTTATGTATTAATGATGTTTTCTTGTTACAATTGTATTTGTTTGATAGATATGCAAAATGATAGTTTTGTTAGCCAAAGCATTCCATAAAAAAATGATATAAAATGTTGCAATGTGTTTCACAATTCAAGCATACAGTCTTTGCCCTATTTACTTAGTGAAGCCCAATGGGCCACAATATATGCATTCTCATGTGGTAGAGCTGAGCCGTACTTCGCTGTATCAAGGGTGCTTCAACACCCTGGCATGACAGCTCGCCTTTTTAAATGTTACTCCTGAGGCAAGGAATGCTCTGTGACATAATCTACCATGCACAGCAATCATATCCATTTGTGGATCTACTTTAAAACACATGTCTTCTGCTTATTGCCAATTATTTTATTTTATAGTAAAATATGTTATTCATGGAACTCAAAAACAAACCTTTAATAGATCATCAATTCAGCAAAATAATATTAAAGTTGTGTTCACCTGTGAGAAATTGGATTCTGCTCAGCAAAATTACAAGGAGGAGTAGGGGTTAAATGGCCCACTGAGCCCTCACACGTCTACAAACCAAAACACAATGCAATCATAAAGGTAAAATAGGACAGTTAAGAGACATATCTCCTTCTCTTTGTGTTGTAACATGGGATGACGGAATGCTATGCTCTCAAAAGGGGTGCAAAGATGAACCAGTAGTGACCCAAACATCACAGCATCACAGTCCAAAATAAAGGGAATGCCCAATCAAGGTTCTAAGAATATATATATATACACTTTAGTCAAAAGCACCATATGCAAATAGAAAAAATAAAAAATACTGTTCAAAAACCCAACCCGAAGGAAGAACAGAGATGATGTAACAGACTGGGGAAAGCTGCACTCTAAGCATAGTTCCAGGGGTTGTGGGTAAATCACTAACCATTAAAAGGATATATCTTGGATGAAAACAGGAGCAATTGCGAACTAAGCCATCTCTAGTGGACCGAGGGGACAGTTCAGAGTCAACAGTACCTGGATTAACTCCTTGATTGACTGACAATTTCAGACCCAGCGTCGCATGTAGATGTAAGTGGACCAAGCTCAGTTCGGCCACGTTGGATGGTATGGGCTTAAGCGGCAGGCGGGCATCGAGTAGAGGTCAAAGCGGGTGCTCTGTGTGGTAGAAGGGCAGTTCTCAAAGATTCAGGTTGGGGCAGTCCCACAAATGCTTTGCAGTAGACCTGCTGAGTCGGGCTTTAGTCACTGGGAGGGGTCAATGAGTGATGCTCCAGCAGTTCGAGTTGTCAGGCGTTGGTCGGCGAAGTGGTGATGTTGGTGGTGTCGATGTTGCAGGTCGATGAGACAGCAGTTCAAAGGTTAGTAAGGTAGAGTCATGGTCTTAACTGCTGGTTACAATCAGCATATGACTCTCCATGATTCGGTGTGGGTCCCTGCATTGTGCAGTCTCTTCGGGTCTAGCAGGTTTTGCGTTTTGGCTATGACACAATACAGTGTCGAGCTGGTTCCAAGTGCAAGCATGTATGATGTGTTGGAGGAGCGCAACAACCAGCGCCTGTGACATCCCTCTTGTTCCAGGTGTGATGAGCACAGAGAGACTTGTTTACTACAGTAGAACAGGGAGTTTCAGCTGGTATGCCCCTCCGGTTGCTGTGAGGCTCACTCAGGGTGACTTGAGGACATGATGGTTCCATTCAGGGTATTCTCTCCCAGCTCTAAGAGAGTCTAGTGCAAAATGGTAGGTCATGGTCGACAGCAGAGGCCACTCCTGATGTGCCCTGAGATTGGGTAGGGGACAGATCTGTCCTTCTTCACCTCAGTCTGAGTACAACTTTCCCAAAGGAAGTCCAGTGAGTTCTTTAGAGCGACTCTGCAGCCTTAAAGGAACTGAGAGGGGTGGGACTGGGTCATAGTCCTCATGTGATCGGACTGAAGCTAGCCTGCTTTAGTGCCCCAATCCCTGCTCTTGGATGGTGTGGAGTTTGCTCTTCTGATGTCACACCCAAAGTGCTTTGCTCCAGAGGAAGTTGAGGAGACAGGAAAGAGAGAGTGGGACAATGATAATCAAGATTCTGAAAGTTTTATTTAATTGACCAACCTCCTATCCTGCATATCATAAACCCACCCCCTTCCCTTCTCACTGAGAACAATGTCCTTTAGTGATGCAGAACCCTAGTCTGAGGTTACTGCTTTTGAATGGGTGTGCTCTTTTGATTCCCGGGCCTGGACAGCTGCCTCCTGTGAGACTGGCTCAGGCGCATGGTGTTACCTACCCTGACAAAGACTTCAAAAAGGACACCTTCCACAGCAGAGCTGACTCACAGGAGCTGACCTACATGCTATATAAATTGGAATGTTTCGGCCATGATCATAAGTAGCACCATGTACTATGCCTAAACTAAGACATAGATTAATTGTAGAGATGAATCTGTCACCTTCCTGGGTTCCTTATGATCATTGTAGTTTTGGTACAGGGGTGCATGTCTTAAGTGCAGACCTTGCATGGTAGAGACACTCTCAGGTGGGCATCTGCAACCTCACACCCTGTCATGTCTCACTGGTAGAGCAGGTGCTGTGGATCAGGATACCGATGCAGCAGGACCCTGATACACACTATGAATTTTGACATCAGCCTTTTAAAGGGGAATCTGATGACCACATTTCCCTTTCCGAGATGGAACGAGCTGCATCATTTTATTATTCAGCACACATTTAAAAAATACATGGCTTTGCACCCTTGCCTGATTGCAATTCCAGACACCACCAAATTAACATTGTAATTCATTGTTACTTAACTATTAATCAACCAGCTTGACTAGAATTGCAATAGAGAAAGCCTCACATGAGGAGCATGTGCATTCGCTCAGATCTTGAAGAAGTAATTTGGGTCCCACCTCTTCCATGGAATTGTATCCATGGACTGCTAAGTGTCTCCTCTGGGTGAGACCGCAACATGCCACATTACAGAGGCCGATACTTGACCTTGGACCTTTCTCCACAAATGAATGTCACAACACCATACACACTGGGACATTACACAGGGGGCTATATGAACAAAGACAAACACAAACAGCCTGGGTACAGAAACCCAAACACAACTAAAAGACCTACAATCACATTACATACTAGGTTTAATTGCTATGGAGAGAGACACATTTCCTAGCTTCTGAACTCTTACAGAGCCAACCCAACATATCCTTCCACTCACAAGACTTTGACAAACAATTTATTACAACAATGTAGCATGTTTTGGAGGGAGAAAGGTGCACATCATACAGAAGAGGCATGACTCCAGTATTTGTTGACCATCGCGACTGCAGTCCTAGGTAGTCTCCCCCTCCTTATTTGATATGGATTTAATCTGTTGTTTTATTCTGTGTTTACTATTGTACAGTAACCACACAATTTCTTCAAATCGTGTGCCTTAATACATTGTTGTGGACTGGCATTGCACTACTTTCCAGTGGGTGAGAAAATATCCTTATACTGGGTGTGCAAACCTGAAATGAAATGGTAGATACAGAAAAGGAATTTTTACTGTGAGGTATGCAGCAGAAGTGAGAATGCAAGGGGTGACTTCTCACTGTCCCCTAAGGAAAACTAGAAAACATGTAAAGGGTATCCTCACTAACTGCACTGACTCCTGAATTATAAAATGTTAGTTGTGTAGGTCTACTGTATACTTCGGGTATTCATAATGGCCAGGTTTTGCAACCAATATTCAAAATAACATATTCTAGAAAAAAGGAGCACTGTACATACACCATTTTAGTTTATCTGAACATTTCAAACAAACTAAAACGGTGTTTGTACAGTGCTCCTTTTTTCTAGAATATGTTATTTTTAATATTGGTTGCAAAACCTGGTCATTATGAATACCTGAAGTATACATTAGTCCTACACAACTAACCTTTTATAATTCAGGTGTCAGCGCAGTTAGTGAGGATACCCTTTACACGTTTTCTACTTTCCAGTGGGGCTGCTTATGTTTGTGAGGCCTAATTCTCTCTAAGATGGCCGTTGCTACTGAAGTGCTACCAAGCACCGGAGTGCCTATTCAATCTTCTTCTGCATTGCAGAGATTGGCTGATCCTCACAACCTAAGCCAATCGGATAACTGGCAGGTGAGAGCTGGCCCACCAACAACGTCTGCGCTAAGGTCCCTGTCTGGCCCTGCTGTTCACATTCTCTTCCCCTGTCTGTCTGTGCATGCAGGCGTTCTTTCTCCTCTCCTTCATTGCAGCTACAAGGCAGAAACCACAAAGGACATTCTCAACATCGCCAGGTAAGCCCTATGGGCTATATTGAAATGCTCTGAACATCAATCCAATTTGCACCGACAAGGCTCCCACGTGTGCCTTAATTAGACCAATGGTGTATTTCTTCAAATCGTGTGCCTTATTACATCGTAGTGGACTGACATTGCACTACTTTCCACCTCATTGCAGAGTGGGGCTGCTTAACTGTCTCTAAGATGGCCGTTGCTATTGCAGTGCTACCAGGCACCGGAGTGCCTCTTCCACCTTCTTCTGTGCTGCAGTGATTGGCTGATCCTCATTGGATAACTGGCCACTAAGAGCCGGCCCAAAAGCAATGTCTACACTAAGGGCCCTGTCTGGCCCTGTCAGGGCCTGGCTGGACTGGTTACCCCCCCTTCTTCAGTTCATAACCTCTGCCCTTCCTGATGATGTCTCCTGGCCTATTGGGCCGATGATGAGTCCTTGCACCTTGGCCATACAGAACTCGAGGACTGCCACAGACTTCTTGTGAGTAGGCAACTCACCTAAGGTTGTCTCTGCATGACTTTTACATCTGCAGCCTCACATGTTCAATTGTGTCGTGCTTAAAAATTGATTTTGGGCATTTCTTTTACATCTGCAGGCACGTTCTCACCTGGTTGTGCAGAGTGTTCCTCCCCCTCTACTCCCAGGCTTGTTTTCACCCCTTTCCTCTCCTTTCTCTGTGACTTTTTCACTTATGTGCTCTGCTCGTCTTGCCCTTACCTCCCCCTCCCATTCTACCTTCTTCATGTATTGCACTTGCATTATTGTAACGACCATCAGGAACGGGCAGTATTTTTGTCATATGTTATAAAAGTGTGTATTCCTCCAATCCTATGTTGTACCACTAAACGCATAGCACTTGCCCATTCTGAATATCCTAATGCTTAGTAAGAATGTTAATCTTGTTTTAGCGTTTCACCCTCCCTGCGCTCGAGAGCTTTGAAAAGCTTGTTAAAGTGTATATATGCTATATCGTGACCAATAAATACATAAATAAACCAGTGAAACACTTAACTGGGGGTGCAGGTACATGATAAAGTGTCAAAGTTGCTGCTATTAAATGTAGGTGAAATAGAACCAAACATGTTTAAGCAACTACACACGTGTTGCCATTGTCATAAGTGGAGGGATTGAGCAATATTTAACTAATAATGGTGGAATGATTTCCTCACTATGTTTACATGGAGCCTACTGTAAAGACTCACCCACATTTACACACTTTCTGTTCCTGATCTGAAGCACCACCCTTCACCCTTGCCACTTAAAAAAGTTGACCTTACTAACTACGTTGTCTGGTTGTGGGGTATTTAAATTACTCTGTGATTGCAGGGTCAACTGATGTGCCATCCATCATTGAACCCTAGACAGATGGCCATTATGTACAGCAATATGTCCTTGGAGGAGGGTGTGAGCTAGCTAAGATTCTAAACGATAAGGGGACATCTGACATTTAAGGTGTGTCTCTTAAAGCGTATGTACATTGAAAAACAACAAGGGTCTGGTGTTGCGGTTGGTAATCTTGTTCAGAGGAGACTTGACTAGCATTTTGGTGCTGGAATGCCTAAGTGGGTAGGACCTGAGTGATATGAAAATGTATATGTGTTGCCTGTGAAAGGTAGATTGAGCTAACACATTATACCCACCTGAGTAGGACATTTCAAATAGAACAGGTTATTTGGCCATGTTTTTTCCTGGTAGAGGGGCTCCCAGACCGTTTTGTACATTTTTAGGAACTTTGGGTTTCACCCGGAGTTACCCAGGATAATGCAAACGTGGACCCCTTGCTCACTGTGCTTAGAGAGGAACAGCTTCACCGCACTGATGAGGCCTGAGTAGGCCAAAACCTGTGTCTGGCGCTGCTGTTGGTAATCTTGTTTAGAGGAGACTTGCTTAGCATTTCAGTGCTGGACTGCCAAAGTGGGTGGACCAGAATAATATGCACATGGATATTTCTTCTCTGTGAAAGGACAGTGAGCTAAAACATGGTTATAGTCCCTCCCAAGTGATATGATATGATATGATATGGCATTTATTAAGCGCCTGTACACAAGTATCTGGAGGCACAACAATACAAGGAGGGGGACACAAGGGAGGACAAAATAACGATCTTACTAGGCCTTGTGTCATTCAGATCGTGCAAGTGCAGGAAAGAGGGAAAGGGAGAAGTGACAGGGGCAGGGGAAAGGGGGGGTAAGTGCAGTTAACTCACATGTGCAGCCAGCGGGTGGCTCATCAGTGCAGAGAGAAGGGACTGTAGGGTTGCAGATACAGACCCTTAAGTGCCTGGGAGCCCGGAGGCAGTGTGAGGGCAACTGGAAATGTAGGAGCCTGGGCCCAAATTCAGAGAGTGACCAGGTGACCAGTGCGCAGAACAGTCAGGTGCATCATCAGGGGAGAGGTAGAGAGTGGGCCACTTAACATAGAACGGGCAATTTGACTGTGCCCAGTCTTTTTGTAAACTTATTTCAATCAACCAAAAGCATCTGCCAGTAGATTGTTTTGAGGTTCAGGGAAGAGATATTGACGCTAGTCCTATCTACTAGATCACCTCATCAATGTCGGGCATTAAATAGGCATATTATTTATTTTCCTGAAGTCAATACAAAAGCAACAGATTCAACCCAGTTTTGTGACCAGCAAAATAGGCGATTACCAATACCCCTGGGAAGGCCGAACAACTCCCAACTCTTACAACATAAGGACTTTGTCCATGGCTTGCCTTTGGTCTTCCAGAAGTCTGCAAGTCCTAATGCGGATTTCCTTGTTGGAAAAATATTGTGGATGATTTGTACTGCACATTCAGGTTCATCCACACATACTTCACTAGAGTTGTGTCAGTGGTTCGGGCGATCACCAGATTCATTGGATTTCGGGTCTTTTGGAAGAATTGTGACTAGTTCTGCAGGGGTTCTCTCCTCCCATGGAAATGTGCATGGGCCATGAATGCAGGTTTCTCAACCTGTCACAAACCCTTTGATCAAATTATGTGGTATATGTATTAGGTTTTCCTATGGTCATTTTTTTGGCTGGCCCAATAATTAGGATCACTGAGGACTTCCTTTATTTGATAGGGTCATTGTTAGTTGGGCAGAAATCTGATTTTTGTTTGGTTGGAAGAAGTATCAAGACCTAGTTTCTGACTTGGATGTGGCAATTGACTGCACTCCTGTATCTTGGCTCCTCTGTAAGTGACCTTCCTGTGAGCCTACTTTCATGATTAGTTTGCACAACATGCTGTCTTATTAGTTGTATTACCTTGGTTTTCCCAACACTCCTTTCGGGTGTTGCTGATCGCCCAGACACACACCAGTGCAAATGGAGAAAAACCCATGCATATTTGTGTGGTTGGTTTCATGGCAAATAGGGTCCACAGTAATAGCTCATCCCTGTTCTTGGTATTGTCACTGACCAATTTCTGCTAAAGATTTTTCAAAATATGATGGAATTGCTCCACCAGGTCTCTTGCCTGTAAGTGGTGGTGCGGTGCAGCACTATTTGGAAGGTTTTGGTCATCGGATTACACATGAATATGGTCCTTTGGTCAGTAAGGATTTAACTGGGAAATCCCGACCAGGAGAAATAGGATACAAACCGGCTAATGTTATTAAAAGTGAAAATGACATGCAGGGGATGACCACCATTTGGAATCACATGCTATTCGGCTCACTGCATGCAATTTTAGACATTTGCGAAAAATAGTGTTAAAACAGGCAATATCACCTTTTACTCTTTAACAATCTGTTTTATAAAACATGTGAATCCATCTCAAAATGATGCCTTTTAAGGTGGTATTTGCAATGGAATCCTTCCCAGTCCACCTGCTTTTAGCATGTGCTAAATGCAGGCTGATTTCATAGTCAACCACACTTTGCACACCTTCATGAAAATCTCATGTAGGCGGTGGTGTGGGAATGAAGTGGAGGAAACAGATTTTCTGTCCTGTCTCCCACTCCTATCAGAAAACATTTTCAAAATGACTTGGGCCAGTAAGCCAAGGCTCAAACTGCTTTACACCTTGGATTTACCTTGGAATAACCCCCTGCCTTGAGTGTTTTAGTATTTTGTTTGGTGTATTGTTACCAGGAAGGCTGCCATATAAAGGGCGACACAGCGTACTTTGACCAGGATTAACCTATTCATTGCTTTCGATCTTCATTTTTTATTGACATCTTTTAACTTCAGACTTACAACTGGCATTGATGTTTTTCTTCTTTAACAAGCAAACTGCGTATTTGCCCACACTCAGTACCTGAAACACAATGCGTCATGCATAACACATCTTACAACCAGAACCACATACTGTTGGAGCCAGGTAATTCCCCACGCTGTATGCAAATAGATAACCATTGTTGTGTTCTGTTCATGTACCAACATTCCATACCTCATTAATCAGTCCAAGTTCTATGAGCAAACTCTTCCTCTGAGGTACAACTGGCTGGCTATTTTAGGGGATGAGGTACATACATCTCGTTACCGTAGATTTCACCGAATACCATTTCCCCAATGAGATTTCAGCGAATATATTTCACCAAAAATGGTAGGGGAAATGGTATATGTGTAATGGATAATAGGTGGGATCTGGGTAAGGGTATAAGTTCGGGTAGGGAGGGGTGAGCTGGAGCCCACATACAAAAAAGTAGAAAAAGTAAAAAGTACATTTTGTTTTTCTGTGAAATAGATTCGGTGAAATCTCCATTAGGTGAAATATATTCAAAGAAATCACATACATCCCATACATCTAGCCCAACTAACTGAACAGTCCACCCTATTAACAAGCCAAAACTAAAAGTAAATGAACTACACCAACAAACATAAAAGAAGAACCGAACAAATGAAACAATCCATCAAACAATCAGACAGAGAGAACACATGACCACGTTCTAAAGGAAGTGACCTCTGTCCATTGCCTTTCATTCTTGATGCATACTTTAGGAGGCCTTTTCCTCGGCCTGATGTGCATGGACAGGTGGATGAAATGGGGGAGCAGGATCAGGTATCCCTGGATTAACCTCAGTCCCTCCTGTGTCTGTTCATCTGGGAATCTGCACAGTTCTTCAGATCCACCCGTAGAAATCTACTCCATTTGTTTTGGAACTCTTTTTCTCGATCTTTGAGTCGGAATATTAATCTTTCCTATGTTGCCATTTTTAACAATTCTCCTTCCCAAGTTGCTGCCTGAAATATCACCTTACTGAGATATCGCCCTGAGCTAACTCTTATCAAGAACCGCAGTTTGACTGAATAGCCGCTTGCGGCCTCTGTTCTCGTGTGCGTGTCTCCCCTGCCTCGTGTGCGGCAAGATGGCGATCCCAAAATTACATTCATAAGATCGTTCCTCCAACCATTTCAACTTATCACCGGAGCAAGCGCCTGCTGTCAGTCCAGCGGTGACCTCTTTCCAGACTGCCTCATCGGATCGCTGAGGCCTGCAGCAACAGGGTCCTGTTCCCGTCGGCTCGGGACACTGCACAGCAATGGGCACCCGATCAGCTGGACTGGCAGCGACCCCTTGCCAAACAACCTCACCTGAGCACTGAGACTGTGAGTGTATCTAGTCCCCACTGTTCCACAGTGGCCTTGCCTGCGACCACTGGGTCACCCTGCAGGACCGTGCACATCCCACCAGCGCTGCGCTTGTTTCCTCCTCTGCTCTCTACCCCTCAGTAGAGCCTCTCTGCGACTGCTATCACCAAGCTCTTCTATGGCAAGCCGCACTTCTCTCCCGTGGCCCTACCCGCCTCCTTCTCTGCCTACTCCCTAGGCGGGGTCCGCTTACATGGGCGTGCCCACTGTACCAAATTACTGGCAGCTCCCCCGTCTCCAACAGCCGCAGCTCCACCTACATCAGCCGGAACCCCAGCAGTCTCAGCTCCTCCTGCCCTGCTGACTGAAGCCCCAGCTATTGCCGCCACATTGACTGGAGCACCAGCAGCCACAGCTCCTCCTACTCATTTGGTTGGGGCCCAGCAAACACAGCTCCATCTACCCCACCAGCCAGAGCCCCACCAGCCACACGCAGCCTTCAATCTGCACTGCTGCGCCACAACCACCTCCCCGCAGACCACTGACACTGCAGCTGTTTCCCTCACCCACAGAGGGTGAATCACTAAGCTGCACCCCCTCCCCAGCAGCCGCAATTCCACCTGCTGCTTCGGCCGGAGCCCGTGCAGTCACAGCGCCTGCTGCACAATCGACTGAAGCCCCAGCAATCACCTGCCACATTGACTGGAACCCCAGTAAACCCTGCCTTGCTGCCCACCCACGTAGGGGGAATTACTAAACTGCACCCCCTCCCCAGTAGCCGCAGTTCCACTTGCTACTTTGGCCAGAGCCCCAGCTGTTTCAGCTCCTCCTGCTCGATAGACCGGAGTCTGCAATTGTCTGCCACATTGTCTGGAACCCCAACAGACCTTGACTTACGGCCTTAACTGCAATTGTCTGCCATGTTGACTGGAACCCCAGCAGACCGTGCCTTACTTCCTTAAATGAGGCTTTCTTCTACCCTCTGACCAGCCCCCGTCTCCTTGGAACGCTCTACTGCAGTCCCAGCTGCCCCTACCTTCTTGGGACACTCTCCAGTTCAAATCTTTATTGTTCACACTCAAATCACCGGCAAAATCATTCAATCACTCTAGCTTATTGGCTGCTCCCCATCTTCTGCCTACACTGCCCCCATTATCTAACCCTCCCCACTAGCCCAGTGGCACCCCTCCCTCTAAATTACTACGCTCTCACCCACGGAAAGTACAGTTTCTCCCATTCACGACTTACCTACCCACTACCATTACACCTTCACTGTGCTATCAGGCTGCGTATTACCTCCCAACTGCCTGATCTTCTTCTACCCTCCATTCCCTGCTCTACTGCTTACCCTTCCCAAAATATCTCTGCCTCATCATCATGACCATCTCTATTCTCAACCATCCCCCATCTCCCCACACCCACACAACCCAGCACCCAAACACCTCAATTCGACACCAGAATCTCATCTATCCCCAAATGTCTAACACTTCTAACACTATCAATGTTGCCCTATGGAATGCAAGATCTCTCTGTAACAAAACTGCAGCCATTCTGGATTTGTTCTTACGTCTGAACCTCCACTTCCTCTGTATTAAAGAAACCTGGATCCCCCCACAATACTTCTGTCCCTGTATCTCTTACTTCCTCCTCCTCTTCCTTCGCACATGTTCCCCGACCCACAGGTCATGGAGTTGGTATTGGTCTTCTTTTCCACCCCAAGTGCCTCTCAACTCCCTGTTCCTCTCCTCTTCCTGTCTTCGCTTCCTTCGAATGTATGTATAAAATATTCAACTCTCCCCATGCTATATCATTTCTCATTATTTACCGGCCACCTGGCCCTCTCGGATCCTTCTACAAGGACATTGACCACCTTCTCGGCCTCATCTCCCCCAGTCCCTCACCTCTAACTGTTCTTGCTGACTTTAATCTTCATCTCTCCATCAACTCCCCAACCTCTCCTCTCCTATCTATACTCGACTCCTACCTTGTTACACCTCACCCTTCCCCATCCACCCACCTCTCCAGCTCCACTCTCGACCTTATCTTTATCTCCACCTTTACTGCCTCATCTATATACACCCTTCCCAACTACCTATCTGACCACTCTTTACTGTCTGTCTCCCTCACTCCCCCTTCCTCTTCTCCCCCCTCCTACCACTTCTTTCTCCTGACATGACCTACGTAACTTTAATACCTCTCTTTTCCACGCCTCCTGTTCCTCCTCCCTCCCCCCTCTCTCAATTCTCCTCTCTCTCTGTAAAAGATGCTTCTTCGCCTTTAGCCTCTTCCTTCATTAATAGTCTTGACCAGCTTCACCCTCTCGCCTCCTCTCACCCTTCTCGCAAACCTGCCCAACCTTTGCTTTCCCCACACCTTTCCTCCATGTGCTGCCTTCTCAGATGCCTTGAACGACAATGGCTCAAACACTGCTGTCCAGCCAACCAATCCACCTACTTCTCTTACCACACCCCCTACGATAACTGCCTCAACTCACCAAACGTGCTTACTTCTCCGATCTTCTCCACTCTCAATCTTCTCACCCTCACCTAATTTTTAAACCCTGACTCGCCTTCTCACTCCTCCTACCCCTGACCATTCTATTGCCTCTCCTCTCTCAGCCACTGATCTAGCAAATTTCTTTTCCTCCAAGGTCCAAACTCTACACCAAGACATTCTTCGCTCCCCTTCTTACTCCCCCCTTCACCTCCTTCCACTACTCCATCCATCTCCATGTCCTCCTTCACTCCGGTCACTCAATCTGAGGTTTCTCTCCTCCTGTCTAAAACTCACCCAACCGCTGCTCCCTCTGACCCCTGTCCTACCTCTCTCATTCCCAAAATGTACCCCCTCCTTATACCTTACCTTACCTTACCTCCTTCTTCAACACCTGTCTGGCTACCTCCACCTTCCCCTCTAGCTTCAACCATGCAACCATCATCCCAATTCTGAAAAAGCCCTCTACTAACCCCCATCTGTCTTCCAACTTTCGACCCATCTCTCTCCTACCCTTCCTCTCTAAACTCCTTGAATGCCTTGTCTATTCACAACTCTCCATCTTCATCTCTAACCTCTCCATCCTCCCCACTACCCAATCTGGATTTTGCCCTAACCATTCCACTGAAACCACTCTCACCTCTGTTCTCAACTCCCTCCTTTCTGCTTGTTACTCTAAACACTCATCGGTTCTCATTCTCTTTGACCTATTTACTTCCTTTGACACCGTAGATCACCCTCTACTTCTTGACTCTCTCTCTTCCTTTGGCCTCAAAGACTCTGGCCTTAACTGGTTCACTTCCTATCTTTCCAATCGTACCGTTGCAGTTTCCTGGGGAGGCAGCACCTCCCCCATCTACCCACTAAACTACAGTGTCCCACAAGGTTCCGTGCTCTGCCCTTTCCTCTTCTCACTCTACACCCCTCTCCTAGCACCCATCATCTCTTCCTTTGGTATCTCTCACCACTTCTACGCTGACACCCAGATTTTTCTCTCTTTCTCTTCCTTTACCCCTGACATCCACCTCAAGCTCTCTTCCTCCCTCTCTGCTATTAAATCCTGGATGTCCTCTCACTTTCTTTCCCTAAACACAGACAAAACTGAAGTCCTTTTCTTTCCCGCTAACACCCTCCCACCCCGCGCCCACCCCCCTCCATCCTATTTCCTCCTTCCCAGCTACCCATTTCCCCTCATGGCTGCAATCTCGGCCTGCACTCCGACTCTAACCTCTCCTTCACCTACCACATCTCTCTTGCCTCCTGAGCCTGTCGCTTTCATCTCTATACCATCTGCACAATCTGACCCTGCCTCACTTTTCACGCCACTAAACTCCTAATCTCCTCTCTAATCTTCTCTAGACTATTCTATTGCTCAGGCCTCCTTTTCAGTCACCCTTCCTCACATCTAATTCCCCTCAAGTCCCTCTATCACTCTGCCATCCACTCTCTCTGCCTTCTCTCTCCTCTCGATTCCATCTCCTCCTCACTCCTCTCACTGGGCTGGCTTTCCTTTCATTCCCAACTTAAATTCAACTTCCTCTGTCTAGTCTTTAAATATCTCTATGGTCTTGCTCCACTCTACCTTTCCTCTCTCCTCTCTTTCTACTCTCCCTCTCGCCCACTTCGCTCCATCCTGCTTTCGCTCCTTCCAACTTCTTGCCCCTTTTCACTGGAACCGTCTCCCTCCCCATTTCCGCTCCACCACCTCTTACTCTTCCTTCCTCTCCTCTTTAAAATCCTACCTTTTTCAAACTCAAACCTGTCACCTATTCTCTCTACTGCCCACCACCTCTTACTCCTCTTTCCTATCCTCTTCAACATCCTACCTTCTTCTCACTTCAACCTGACACCCACCTACTGTTCTCTCTCATACCCTACTGCACAAGTTCACTCATTCCCCTTATGTAAATTGTTCTCTACATTGTTGTTGGTTATTTGATTCATGTTTCACTATGTAATGTTTGTAATGCATTCACTGTTGCTTATGTAAAGTGCTATAAACAAATGTAATAAATACAAATAAAAATACTTCCCCATAAACGGACTATGCCCAGCTTGTACTTGCGCGTTCCCAATGTCACTGGGCCTAGTAAGATCGTTGTTCTGACCTCTCTTGTTCCCCTCCCTTGTCTTGACGCACTCTGAAACACTTATATATGAGTGCGATACAAATAAAAAATCATATCATATCATTGTCTACCAGTAAGGCCATATTGAGCTGCCAAGCTTCCTATGTCACGAGACTACGTCATTGTGATGTATCTGCTAGAAAAGGAAGCAGTGGGGTTAGTGTCAGTTTCTTCCCCAGTGTGTCCTGCATAGATTCACGTTTCATTTCCCAGTATATTGTGAGCTGCGCTCATGACCACAGTACATGTAAAGTGTCTGCCTCTGACTCTCCACACCTCCAACATGTATCCTGTTGTGAGAGTCCCAGTGTGGAGTCTTTTTGGAGTCCAATACCACCCCTGTAGGATTTTAAATTGTGTCAGATTTAGCTGAACTTCTCTGCACCTTTTTGCGTAACTCTCCATGATGTTACTGACAGTGGGCCTCATTACGACTATGGAGGTAGCCATGCCACTCTTAGCAGCATGGCTACCTCCATTCTGAGTACCGGTTCCGGGTTCCTTGAATGGGGAGATACCGGGCTATTCTGACCTTTGAGGGTCCGGTATTTCCCCATTCAGGGAACCCGGACCCGGTACATCCCCATTCCCATTTGAGCCACCATAGGGCTCAATGGGAATGAGGAGGATGCTAACAATGGGTTCGTTAATGACTGGCCCGTTGTTAGCATCCTGGTCTGCTCGCGGGACCCGCTAAGGACGCCTGGATTTAATGAGGCGGTAGGGGGTTAAAGGCGCCGGCAGCTCTACCGGCGCCGTTAACTCCCTACCACCGGGGTCGTAATGAGGCCCAGTATCTTCCCCTAGTGGGCCTGCAAGGCTTTCTCCCATCTCTCCACTATCTCCCCTCTTATGCTTTCCCCATGCAGTGTGTCTCTCAATGTAGTATATACACTTCCTATCAGGGATTTTCTCACTTTCCAATTTGCGAGCACTTTCTCTACTGATGAGGTTCCTGGTGTTTTCTTTAGGTCACTATACACTTTTGCGACACTGTGCGCTAACTGCATATACCACCACTGTTTGAGTGGCTTACGTTAAAGCTGGCAGCTAAACCCTCAAAACCGAGCATTGATTCTCCCTCCCAAATGTCTTTCATGTATCTTATCCGCCTGGCTTCCCAGCCCCTCCGTTCTACGTATTTCCCACCTATTTTAATGAGCTTGTTGTTGCTCCAGATCGGGTCTTCTCTCTGTCGGTGGCTGTCGGCCCCTAGCAGCTTGTGCGCTCGCTCCCATGCTTGTATTGTAGCTCTCAGAATTGGGTGTTTCTTGCACCCTTCCATCTCCCCATACACCAAAGTTTTTCCCTTTGCCTTTCCTAGCTGCAGTTCCAGCTGGACCCACTCTCGACTTGTTCCAGACTCCTCACATATTGCCGGCAGCTGAGATAGCTGCTGTGCTAAGTAGTATAGTTCTGCGTTAGGCAAGTTAAGGCCTCTTTGTGCTTGTGGGGGCGTTTTTTCTCCACTTTGAGATGTGGTGTCATGCTTTCCCACACAAATCCTTTAATGCCTCTGAGTATCCTTTTCATCAGACAGGTGGTACTTCTGGCAGTAGCACAGTTCAAGCATACTTTAGCTGTGCTATGATCACCATTATCACGATCTGCGATCTACCCCAAATTGACAAATTGAGTGACTTCCATCTTATCAACCGATTTTATCCAGGTGTTTACCATGCTGTCTTCAACCATGTCCTCTAGGCCTCGCTTAAGAGTATTCCTAGATATTTCATCCCTTTTTCTACCTGCCTGATATAATTCCCTGACACACACGCTTTCATCGTGTTCTTGTTTAAGGGCTTGACGTCACACTTGTCCCAGTTAATCTTATAGCCTGAGAAAACTGAGAATCCCTGAACTACTTTCACTAGCTTCTCTATGGAAGGGCAGGGGCTGCTCAACATGAGCATGTCATCATCTGCATATAGCAGAGCCTTCACTTCCCCCACCCTGTTACGCTGTCCCTTTCACAGATTGCTGCAGATAGAACCACTACAGCAGCGGTGAGAGGGGGCAGCCTTGCCTGGTTCCTCTTGCGATCTGAAAAGGCTCCGAGCTATAGCCTTCTACATTCACCCTCGCACTGGGATGGAAATATAGCAGTGGAATCTTCCTGATAAAATCAGCCCCCAGGCCAAATCTACCCAGTGTTCGAAATAGATACCCACCTTTTACCCTATCAAATGATTTCTCAGCGCAGAGAGAGAGAGCTACACCTGGTTTGCTATCTTTCTGCTGCCACAGGGTATGCAAAATTATTCCTTGCAGTGCGTCCAGGCCTTTAGCCTCTTCGTCAGCAGCTTTGCTAAAATCTTGATGTCTGCATTAAGCAAGATATAAGCCTGTAGCTGCCACAATGTGGTGGATCCCTCCTTGGTTTGGGCAAAACTGTTGAAGTGGGAGAATGGGAGAAAAGACTCCCCCCAATCTCCTCGCTACCCTGGCCCAGAGGATCGCGGCCCAGACACCCGCCACGAGATGAATTTGTCTATCTACCAGACGACCAAATACCCTGGTACAGGAACATACGGATGTGCCCACCAGCCTGCCCACCAGCCTGCCCTACTCGAGCTGACACCTGCGGCATGGATGAACTTGATTAAAACCTCAACAACAAGCACCCACATCGTTAGAGATGCCACGACGAACTAGCCGACTGTCAAGAACACACGTGCCACCATGCACACTGGACACTCCCACATCAACCCACACGAAGAATATACTCAGTGCTATGACGTAGGTGATGGATACGCCCACTGACGCGCATCTTTATTATTTTCACATAGGTTCTCCAAAATGCAGAAACGCAAGACGCACAAAGCACTCGTTTACATGCTTGCTGACGCTTCTCCCGACCCTTGCATCGTGATAAAGATACAACGAAGACATGACACTGCCTATGAAGCCATGTGACACCGCAACATAAGTGCCGCGCATTACACATCCCCACCTGTGCACCAGGCCCAAGTAGGCCACAAGCAAGAGCCTCCACGAACATTGGACGAGCAAGAGTACAATTGCTGACCCTGCAGAACGCGCCCAGCGCGAACTGACAGCCAAGGTAGCGATGTTGCAACTCGCATGCCACCAGCCGACGCCAAGGTCACACCTGCAAGCTAAGCCAGACACACAGTGGAAAATACAACTTTAAATGTACAGAATTCTGCCTCAACCACGGTCCCTCCTCACGTGACCAAGCCAAACCTGACAGGGTGCCAGACCCAGGAGGGAGAAGTCGCCTGGGTCCCACGTTTGAGACACAGGCTGCAACAATGAAATCACCCAATGGACACCTACAGCGATGGGAATGGTCTGCTCTCAGGCCTATGAGCAACTCCACGCATTGTCTGCACAAACACATAGTTACATATTGTTGCAAATGACAGGTACACCGCGAGCTGGGAACAACGATGGTCCCAGGCTGGGGGGCTTGCGAGTGGACCAATCAGAACATGAGGCACTCATCACTGACGCCACTAACATTAGCCAATCATTAGAAGTCTTTGTGTAACAATTTTCAAATATCTAATAGAAGGGACAACTCAAGTATACCACCTGACTGACCCTTAACCAATAACAGCGTTCTCTATACGTATGCTATACTAACCCTACCACTCAAGGAACCAATCCAGAGTGGCGATAGGTTTTTTGCTAACTTTCCCAGGTGACGCAAGAAGCGCGTCATACTGAGGCAAAAAGGGGCCTGTGAGTCCCACGAACTTCGAGAGGGTCTGGACGGACGCGTACGTTCCTACACCCATCCCTGCCGTTGTTCAATAAACAGCAAAACCACCTTGCTTCTTGTGTGTGTCTCATACTCATTTTTGGGATACGCGGGAGGAGTTGTGGCCTCCCAGCCTGGAGGTCCGCGGAAGGCCCAGCCGACCCCGGGAGAAACCCCCCGACAAGTTGGAGGCACTGCTGAGATCTGTTTTAAGATCTACCTTTTATTTTATTTTTCCGATTACTCTCGTTGCGAGGGGACCCGGCGGCACGGCCCCCTCTGCTGCTGCCCCCTTTTGAGGACTACAGGACCATCAGGGAACTGCGAGAAGACCGGACAGCGCAATCCGGATATTGGCCCTCGGGAGCCGGTTGAGAAGTATCCCGCCCGCGGTTGGCGAGTGTCCAGACGTGGTCCAGACGAGGGGAGGTGGCGAGCCGCTTGGAGGGGTGCACGCAGTCGAGCGGCCCTGCATCAAGAGAACTTGGTGAGTATGCCACACCCAACAAGCAATGTGAAATTGTGAGGGAGGGGGGAGGAATAGAATAAGGGAGGTGGGAGGTGTCACCAAGGTGCGCGGCGAAGATTTGATAAATTAGTGTTGACGGTGAAGTGAATGATAGCTGGACAAGTGCGCGAACAGTCCACTACGCTACAACGAAGGGTGGGCGGAGCACGAGAACATCACGTGCGGCCGCTCGTAGACACTGATTGGCCTAGGTCGCGACCACCTGTAAGGGTGTGTGTGTGTGCGGTTTCCTACGAATTGGCGGTTATTGATCAATGAGTAGATGAGGATCCCTATTGATCGAGCAGGGAAACTCGATAGATAGATGACGTTTTCCTGTAGGCGGTAGCTAGCTGGTTGCCTAATACGGAAGATAATTGGCTGGTTAAGCCTTCCTGTTGAGGGGCGTATCACACGGGAGGCGATGCAGCGTGCACAGTCTGATTATATTGTTGATTACCTTGTTCCAGGCGTGACAAGAGGACAGCTGTGGGGTTAACGGGGATAAAATAGCAAAACTTATTTCGAGCTTTCTGAAATGTTAAAAGAACTTACCGGTAGTTTTGAAAGAGGTCGGTGACGTCACCTGTAGGGCTTTCATATGATACCTCGAGCACACAGCATTGTTGAAGAGTGGTGGGGAAGAGAATAGTGGTAAGGGGGAGAGCACGGAAGTAAACGGCAACGATTAAATCGTGGCAAGGTGGAGAGGGGGACGTGACCGCGCACAGAGAACGCTGGCCACGACGAGCGAGGAAGGAGGAGGAGGGAAAAGTAGGACGGCTGTATAAGCACGTCACACAGGGCACGCAGCCGGAGGGGGCTACGTGCGCCTTGGCCGTAGGGGGCCGTAACGGTATTAGGTGAAAAAGAAAGAAGAAAAAAAAAAAAAAAGAGGAATACCTAATTGCAAGTGTTATATTTGATTGCTTTCTTTTTTTTTAGCGGACGATCGCAAGTCCCCAAAACTACGGGGCCAGGTAATACATCTGAAATTGTATAGAGTTTACTATTAGCGAGGTAACCACTACCATATCGAGGGAGGCTAACAACACAGTGCCAGTGCTATCATGTCATACGGGATAGGATCGGGAGGGTGGGGGAACACCCTCACTACCCCGCTACAGCATATATGTAAACCACTGTCACCCCATAGGGAGAAACTGATTAAATACAGCATAGAATGGACACAGGGGACGGACAACAAAATGACGACACCCTGGCCGCCTAATGGCAGTTTCGACCCATATGTCCAACACTCACTATTGACCCATCTACATAACACATACAAGGGGAAGAAGTTGACACACCATGTGGAGGTGTTTAACTTATGGAGGATGTTCCAGGGGTCCCGACCAGGACTGAACGGAATGTTCACTGTTGGGGAAAGAAAGGAGGAGAAGAAGGTTAAGGAGGAAGAACAGGATGGTAAAAAAGAGAGTGAAAACACACAGTACACGGGGAAAGGACAAGAGGGAGGAGAAAAGAGTAGCAACGCAGATGAAACAGAAATAAAAAAGGAACAGGGCGACGACATGCCCCTAGCGAAAGTAGTGAAAAAGGAGGAAGGGGGCTTATATCCTGTAACGGAACTACGAGAAATAGTGAGAGAACAATTAAGGGCGGCTGAGGGGTATTCGAACCCAGCATACAGCCCACCACCATATACAGCTACAGGTGGCTACACGGGAGGGGAGGCGAAAAATACGGTAGGGTCACCTTATATGAAGATGCCCGCAGGGGAGGGGATGACTAGCGAAGAACAAATTGCAGGAATAGGACACGACGAGTGGGTAGCCGCACAGGTGTTATTAAAATTGCGAGGTTCAGTAACAGGAGAAGAGAAGGAGGTAGTAAGGAAACTGAACGTTGACAATGACAGTAAGAGCGAGATGAAAGGGGAAGGGGGGAAAAGAAAGGAGGAAGAGCTGTTAAGAGAAGAAGAAGAGATTTTGGAGGAACGATTAGCGGAGTTAATGAATGAGCAAAATGACCTGATCAAAGAGCTTGAGAGGGAGGAAAGAGAGAGAAGACGAGAAAGAAAAGAAAGTAAGAATGAGTTGGAAAAAGTAAGGGAACGAACTGAAGAACGAAAGAGGGAAGCTGAAAGGGTGAAGGCAGCAGCAGAGAGGGTATCTCGAGCAGCACAGAGCGACACGAAAAGGGAGGAAGAAGAGAAAGAAAAGGAAATGGAAATATGGAAGAGGAAAATACTATCAGAAACGACAAAGAAATACGAAGAAGGGAGGGTGATAGAAAGCATATTAGAAAGGGAAAGAGAGAGATGGGAAAGGAGGAGAGAGGAAGAAAGGTTATTGGAAAAGATGAGTAGTGAAGTAATGGAGGAATTAAAAAACAAAAGAGAGGAAATAGGTGGAGAGATAGTAGAGAATAAAGAAGGGGAAAGAGGAGATAGGAGAAGGGAGAGTGAAATAAGGAAATATGTACGCAGGGACACAGAAGTAGCAACAACATCAGCGCAAAGGGGAGCAATTGGTAAAGAAGAAATGGGAGTAACGGATTTAATAGATTTAAAAACAGTGACGATTAGGGGGAAAAAGACAGATTGGGGGTTGTCGCTCCTGGATGATTTTTGCAGCGAAAAAGAAGAAAGAATGGGGAGAGAAGGAAGAAATAGGGAAAGGGAAAGCTTAGATAAGGAAGGAAGAACTGGGGGGAAGTGAGGAAGAAGAGCAAGGAATGGCGGAAAGGCACACACATGCAGCAACACCCTCATCATCCCGTCCAACATGTTCCACCACCCCGCACTCATCCCGTCCAACATGTCCACCTACACCAGCACCCGCCCGTCACGAACACACACCCTACGCTGGCAGGCTTAGAGATCTCCCTGGACGCAGGCAGGAAGAACGAAAACACACAAGCAGGGGAAATATGGACATAACGGACGATGTAGACGACACGGAAGAAGAAGAGAGGTATACGGACTCAACACCGGGAAACCCGGGGGGTGAGATAGGACACAACCTAATGCCACTTTTGGAAAGAGGAGGGTTTAGACCACAATACGTCCCTTGGAAGCATGCAGACAAGGAAAATATAAAGTGCAGGCTCCCATCACTAAGTGAAGGAGCGGGGAAATGGATATATGAGATGGAAAAACACACTGCAGGACAGAAACTGGCCGTAGGAGACATAAAGGGCCTACTAATATCAATATTGGGGGATGCAGCAGATGACATCTGGAAGAGAGCGGGCTTCCCCGGGGTCACAATAACAAACACATCACAAGACGGGGCGCCATTCGCAAACTGCAGACATGCATTATGGCAAGCACTGAGGGTACAATACCCAGACACATCAGACATAGGAGCAATTACATCACGCAAGATGCGTGAGAACGAGGATCCTGTTGATTCTATCCAGGAAATTCAAGAGAAGTGACGTATGGAAACTAGAGAGCAATGGGATAAGACACCAGCAATATTTTATCATATACTAATACAAGGGCTCCCGGAGGCAGTGCAGAAACAATTGAAGAAAGTAGTGGGGATGGAAGCAAAGGCTTGGCCGGAAATACAACTGACGATAGTACATCATTGTAGGACATGGCAAGAAAAGATGAAACAAAAGGAAGAAGATAGGAAAGCGGAAGAGGCTAAACTAGTGCAGAAAAAACTGACTAAGTACACGATGGAAGGTGCACTAATAACTACACCTGCAACAATGACAACAAACCCCACGCAAGTAGTGGCCGCACAAGATCCCTCCCAAATACAATCTTCACAAATTATAGCGCAACAGCTGCCACCACCCCCACCATACACGACTACTATGGGAGGAGGATATTCGACATCAGGAGCTGGATATTATAATTACAACAGGGGAAGGGGAGGAATGATGAGGGGGAGGGAATACGGCTATAACGCGCAACAGCAAGGGGGAGGGTTTAGAAGCTTCTACCCCACTGGGCAACCAGTATACCAGGACAATTCAGGAAGTTTCCCATGGCAGACCAGAGAACCACCTGTATGTTGGATCTGTGGATTATTAGGACACATGTCACGCACATGCAGAATGAGACCCGCCACACCAGCATGGGGAGAACAGGGACAACAAGTGCCTACAAGGGAACAGCAGGGTCACCAACAACAGCAGGCACTGCAACCGGGCAGTACGCAGCAACAGTTAGTAACACAGCAACAGCCACAGACATATTCACAACCGCAACAACAGGTAGCGATATCACAACAACACCAAGTGCAGCAAGTACAGCAGCCCACTCAAATTCAGGACCATAAGGTAACCTCCACCAATACACAGCTACAGCAAACACAACTGGGAAGGGTGACTGTCCTGGGACACAACCCTTACACAGGAAGTGGTCAATCATTATACCCACAATAGGACACCCCACAGACGTCCTTGGTGTGTCCCATCCTGTCGGTAACGCCTAATAGTGCGGAGGAACCATGCATAGAGGTAACGATAGGTGACAAAAGGTTATCATTCCTTGTTGATACTGGGGCAACCCGGTCTTGCATAAGGGAAGGTAAATTTAAGATGTCAGGTGAGGCCATGAACACCCAAGGATTCTCTGGGGCTAGGGGGTTCCCTTTACGGATAACATCCCCTTATCAATAGGGGATTATGACATGTCCGTCCCGCTTTTAAATTCAAGGGACTCGCCAGTAAACATACTTGGGAGAGACATAATGAGCAGGTTGAATATCACAATCTCCTTCACGGAGGACGGCATAATTTGTTCCACCCCTGGAATAAACATGCTCACTGCACGGCAAATTATGCAAGCATACTGTGGGCAGACAGTGACTAGGGCTGAGCCAGTAGATGGCGAACTGTTCCAGTACGGAACAGACATGGCATTCGCATGGATGCCAGGAATAGAAGGGAAGATCTGGAGGAGGCCAGCAGCCTATCTGTTCAGACCTGAAACACCAGCCAACGAACCAGAGGGAAAGGTGATTTCAGTAAGCATCGAGAGCATTATAGCAACTGCTGATTATATCGCAGTACATGCCCAAGACCGGGAAGGAAGAGCATGGAGGGCAGTGATAGCGCTGGCTGAGGGATGCAGGCTCACCCAGGTGTCAGATGAGGAGCTCTTTACAGAAGAGAAAGAAGAGGGTGAAATGGTATTTATGATGAGTGTAGATATATGGCTAAGAGTAACATACAAGCAAGTGGCGCAGAAAATTGCAATGGCACTTGAAGCACCCGCATCTACCCCAGTTCCCTTTTACGAGGAGGATATGGCAAAAGTTCCAACATCACTGTGGACCACTAGTCCCTATGACGTGGGCTGCATAAAGAGTATCGGGGGAGTAAGAATAAAACTGAAAAAGGGTGCAATACTCACTAGAGTGAAGCAATACCCACTATCAAAAGAGGCAGATGAGGGCATATATGAAACAATAACGGCCCTTATAAATAACGGCATATTGGTACCATCAGAATCACCATGTAACACGGCCGTGTATCCAGTGCGCAAAGCTAAAGGAGGGTCTTGGCGTTTCATCCAGGACCTCAGGCCCTTGAACAACATTGTAGAAGCAGAATACCCCATAGCAGCAAACCCGGCCACCATATTATGTGGAATTCCAGCAGAGGCCTCACGATTTACAGTGATTGACCTCAAAAATGCCTTTTTCTCAATCCCCCTGCATCCAGATTCACAAGACCTGACAAGCTTCACATACAGAAACACAAAATGGAAACACACCAGGTTACTACAAGGGTACTGCGAGTCACCCTCAATTTTCAACAGAATAATACAGATGGACTTGGGAAACATTGAATTGGAAAGTACGGTGCTGCAATATGTTGACAACATAATAATTTGCAGCACAAGCGAGAAAAGGTGCAGGGAGGACTCATTGAAAATGCTGACAATATTGGCTGAAAAGGGTTACAAGGTAGACAAAGAAAAGTTACAGTACTGTCAGGAACAGGTATTATACATTGGTCAACTGATATCCCAACACGGAAGAAAGATTGCACCACAAAGAGCACAGGCTATATCAAACACGCCATTACCACAAACAGTGAGGGAGCTGCAGCAGTTCCTGGGATTGTGCAATTACTGTAGAGCATGGGTTTTTGATTACAGCTCGTACATAGGACCCCTACTTGAGGCATTGAGAGAAGCAAACAAAGGGGAGAAAAAATTGGGGTGGACAATGGAAATGAAGGAAGCATTTGACGAATTGAAACACGCCATATCAACTGCTCCGGTACTGGCCACCCCAGATTATGAACGACAGTTCTTTATCTTTTCGCATTGCGACTCAGCAGTAATGAAAGCAGTATTGGCTCAGAAAACAAGCATGGGATACAAGCCAATAGCATTTTACAGCGGTCACTTGGACCCTGTTATGTTAGGTCACTTCCCTTGTGAACAAGGCCTTGCCGCAGCTGCCTTTGCGGTAGAGAAACCATCATCTATTACAATGGGGTGCCCAACCACACTATTTGTGGAGCATGCACTATTTGCAATATTGAACAAACCTAAGTCCACACTAACCACGCAGAGAGCGTCAGGTTATGAGATTATCTTATCTAGACCAGAACTATCTATTGTTAGATGTAGTACAGTTAATCCTGCAAGGTTTATAGCGGAAGTTATTGAGGAAGGTGACTATGTTCACGACTGTACGCAGACTACTGAAATGTACTCATGTACTAGAAAAGTTGAAGAGGATGCGCTAAAAGGAGGAGAGCTCTTGTTCATTGATGGGTCATCGACAATAGACCAGAGTGATGGGATAAGGAGACGTGGGGCAGCAGTTGTAAAAATGACAGAGGAATTGGTTTGTGTCGCGGTGAAATGTGTACAGTTACCACAGCATTATTCAGCTCAAGCAGCAGAATTGGTTGCACTGATCTTGGCGTCGAAGGAAAGCTTTGACAAAAGAGTTACTATATATTCTGATAGCGCATATGTCACGTCAACTGTCCACTTGGGATTGACAAAATGGCGGCGAAGGGGGTTTAGGAGAGCTGACGGCACCCCAGTGCAACATGCTCTCTTGTTAGCTGAGTTAATTGAAGTAATAAATAATCCCCAGGAACTTTCTTTGGTTAAATGTCCCGCCCACACTAATGGAGAAGATCATATCTCAAAAGGGAATGAAGCAGCAGACACACATGCCAAGTATGCTGCGTATTTTGGTGAAATATGGAACCCCCCAGAGTCAGAGAGAGGGAGAGGGAGGGGGATAGCTAAACAGATGTTGATAAAAGAAGGGTACACCCATCTCCCAGCCACGCAGATAATGGAATTACAGGTGGCCGCACCAATGGCAGAAAAGGAACTATGGGTAAAAAGAGGATGTACAATGTCACCAACTGACGCACTATGGCGTCAGGGCAACACTGGAAAGATGGTCATGCCATTGGCACTATTGAACACCGCCCTGAGACAGCTCCATCACCCAACTCATACAGGGAAGGAAGTTATTGCAGCACGAATTAGGGAAGACTGGTTCTGCCCCGAGTTAAATTCTCATGTAACAAATTTTATTAGCAACTGTCTTACATGCCAACAGTTTACGGCCGGTCACACGCTGCAAGTGATAAAAGGTACTATACCCCAGCCAGAAGGACCCTTCCTGCACATTCATATTGATTACGTTGATATGATCAATGTATGTCAAGGAAATAGGTATATGATTGTAGTGGTATGCCCATTCTCCAGGTGGATTGAGGCAGGACCCCGCTCACATGCGGATGCTTTCAGAGCAGCCAAATTTCTAGTGAGGGAAGTGTTCCCCAGGTGGGGAGTGTGCGAAGTACTGCGGTCAGATAACGGCCCGCACTTCGCTAATGAAATGTTTCAGCATATCACATCCTTACTGAACATCAAGCATAAATTTGCGTGTGCTTATTACCCGCAGGCCAACGGTGTATGTGAACACCTGAACGGCCTATTGAAGGAGGAAATAGCAAAGATACAGCAAACAACAAAGAAGAGTTGGCTGTATTGTCTTCCGCTAGCTCTATTTGAGCTAAGGAATAGGCCAAGTTCTGACCACCACCTCACTCCTCACGAGGTGGTGACCAGACGTCAAATGCGCCTTCCTCTAACGCCAACATCAAGAGCATTCACAGACTATGAAAACACTGCAACTGTTCTTGGTGATGAAATGTACCAATATGTGTCTTCCTTGATTACTAGTGTAGCGTTTGTATCTCAACAGCTCGAGCGCACGCGGGGCGGGTCTAAGAGTTACCAGCAAGAAGACACCGACAAAGAATTGGAAAAGGAAAGACTGTGCAAAATTGCTAAAGGTGACCACGTGCTACTCCGCAACTTCAATAGAAGGTGGAACAGCCAACGCTTCACTGGTCCCCACTTGGTAGAGGAGGTATTTACGAGAGCGGTGAAGCTGCAGGATAAGCGTGCTTGGAATCACCTACACGACATGAAGATCTGCAAACTCCAGACCCGCCCTAGCGTTACCGACAGGGCCATTGGAAGAACAGTGACAGCATCGCCTACAGAGAAGGAGAGGTCGACCACAGCTGACGATATTAGTGTCACTGCACCCGATCACCCCCCAGAGCCCCCAGAGACAAGTACTGAAATAGACACTGGGCATCTGCACACCGCCCATCCCATGGTCACGAGATCAAAGAGTAAACAGACTTCCGCCAGTTGAGCCCCAAACCCCCTGCCCACTACAGCCACCACCCAATTGAAGGACATTGTTTTACGCACATACACATGTAAACACTTGTATGTTTTCTTTTTCTTTTCTCGCACATGCAGGTACCGTGTGTAATTGTATTGTTAAGGAAATAAGTAACTAACAGCGTACATTGCCCAGGAGTAGATGCTACCCACAGACGATAACTACCCTGAAGCCCTATCACACCAATTTGTATATCATATAAAAAGGCCAAAGTGCCAAAAAAGAAGAAGGGTACGTGTCTACTACACCGCATTTATTTTGGCTATAGAATAATCAATGACCCATCTAAACCAGCACTTACCTGCGCTAAGAGACAGATCGCTTAGAACGGCGTGGGAGCAGCTCTTCGCCTTGGCAATGAACGACTACCTGATAGGGAGGGCTTGATAACGACATCTAACCATAATAACAAGCATATTGAGAATTTTCAGGCGGGCAACTTTAACGTCGCAAGAATAAGCTGCCGGACTGCAGCAAGGTAAGAGCAAATGCCGGTGAGACTAGCTTTTGTAATAAAAATGATAGGCGTTTTGGTCATCACTGGTCTATTGGCTGCCTCTGTATGGAAGAAAAGTTATGCTATCAATATTATGGCTGCACCCAAACCTAACATACCCCCACCTACGGCTGCAACAGGTATTACGTCAGGTGGTACTAGCAACCCTCCACATAAGGGAAGTAGAGTTAAAAGCAGCACATACTCAGATAGTAAAGGTATTGATAATTACATAGCAGATTCAGCACACGTCTCGAACAACATGTGGTACCAGCACATGACCCAAATAGGTAAGCAGACAACAGAAGACAGCTGCTATGTCTGCTCATTGATTCCATACGCTATGAGTGCTTCTCGAATATTTGTTGCCACAGAAATAGAAGAGAAGACGGCACGATGTAGAATTTATCTGGCACTATTCCAAACGAGAGGGCAATTTCAAGGAACGGTGGTGAGACTAGTGTGGAAAACGCGAGACACATATCCATACGAAAACAATTTCCTCAAGTCATATTTGAGTTACCACAAGAGCAGTTTGCATGCTGAAGCGTTCAGATACATGACAAGTGGTCCTGAAAAGGGAGAAACGAAGAAAGTAACACTACAATACCTGCCATGTGACTGGTATGCCACTGAAGTTCCTGGTACACAAGGCTGCTGGGAAAGACCACTAGTAACAATAACAGGGAAGGTATACATGAACAATAAATGGGACATAGGAGTGGTTGGTAGCAACATTGTGACAAGAGAAAATATTACCACCATAGATGAACACAATAACAGATGTTGGACGATATGGGGCAAGTACGTACCCATGCTGACATGGATGGAGAAGGATGAAGACCCAATGAGCATACTGCCACTGACTGCACCTAAGCTATGCTACCAACACAGAGGAGATGTGGACGTGGGATACAACACCAATTGTGCAAGCGTGTTAGAGTTACCAGAGGGGGAGCAGGAACAGCAGTATTAATGGACCACTACTGGGCCTGTGGAAATAAGGCATACCACACCCTGCCCCCGCTGTGGAATGATATATGCACAATGGTACACAAACAAGAGGAAGAAGAGATCGGTACAATCTCAGAGGGGATCAGAAAACGACAACAACAACAATAATGTCCTGAACAGGAAAAAGAGACAAGGAGAACCTCTGACAGGAAATTACCTATGGGGAAGGTCGGAAACAGCACTCACTTCAATCCCACCAGAACACAGATTATTCAGCAGAGCAGCAATGTTTTTCTTGTCAAAAATACACCCTGGACTACAAGCTTATGCAAATGCTAACTGGCTCCAGATAACCCGATGGGAGCTGATGAAGACAATTAACTCAACAGTAAACGTATTCAACGCAATAAAAGAGGAACTACGAGCGGTGAGGATGGTAGCACTACAGAACAGATATGGATTAGACCTACTTACAGCAATGGATGGAGGAGTTTGCGCAAAGATAGGACAATCATGCTGCACATTTATTCCTGCTAACGATGCCGACAATGGTACACTCACCGAAGCAGTATCACAACTGGCCCAGATGCACTCCAAAATGATGGAAGAAAGCAAAGGAGTGAAGAGGGATGATAGCTGGTTTTCATTGTTATGGTCATGGATGCCATCATGGCTGTCGGACGGCCTGAAGATTATAGTTGGATGTATAATACTGGCTGGGGCTGCATTGATTATAATAAGGTTCTGGAAAGCCCGGAAAGCACGCACTACAGACGAAATGATCGAAATGGTTGGTATGCACCCCTTGGTGCCAACTGATGATGACCAGCACACAGACACAATAATAAAGGAAAGAGAAAAACTGCGCAAACAGATCATCACCAACCACCTGGACCCCCCATCAGCAAAGCTCGAAAACCCAAGAAACCCGAGAAGCTACATCGGGAAATGGGTATACTGCACACCGGGAGGAAGTTGTGCATATATGTATTGGTCATTTGAGGACCATTTCAACCACTATGGACACCTGGGAGGAGTAACTAAAATATGGAGAGTAAGAGGAGATAAGGAAAAGGATATGTTTGTGGTCGACAAGTCGACCAGAGGGGGGACTGAAGTGGGAGAATGGGAGAAAAGACACCCCCCAATCTCCTCGCGACCCTGACCCAGAGGATCGCGGCCCAGACACCCGCCACGAGATGAATTTGTCTATCTACCAGACTACCAAATACCCTGGTACAGGAACATACGGATGTGCCCACCAGCCTGCCCACCAGCCTGCCCTACTCGAGCTGACACCTGCGGCATGGATGAACTTGATTAAACCCTCAACAACAAGCACCCACATCGTTAGAGATGCCACGACGACCTAGCCGACTGTCAAGAACACACGTGCCACCATGCACACTGGACACTCCCACATCAACCCACACGAAGAATATACTCAGTGCTATGACGTAGGTGACGGATACGCCCACTGACGCGCATCTTTATTATTTTCACATAGGTTCTCCAAAATGCAGAAACGCAAGACGCACAAAGCACTCGTTTACATGCTTGCTGATGCTTCTCCCGACCCTTGCATCGTGATAAAGATACAACGAAGACATGACACTGCCTATGAAGCCATGTGACACCGCAACATAAGTGCCGCGCATTACACATCCCCACCTATGCACCAGGCCCAAGTAGGCCGCAAGCAAGAGCCTCCACAAACATTGGACGAGCAAGAGTACAACTGCTGACCCTGCAGAACGCGCCCAGCGTGAACTGACAGCCAAGGTAGCGATGTTGCAACTCGCATGCCACCAGCCGACGCCAAGGTCACACCTGCAAGCTAAGCCAGACACACAGTGGAAAATACAACTTTAAATGTGCAGAATTCTGCCTCAACCACGGTCCCTCCTCACGTGACCAAGCCAAACCTGACAGGGTGCCAGACCCAGGAGGGAGAAGTCGCCTGGGTGCCACGTTTGAGACACAGGCTGCAATAATGAAATCATCCAATGGACACCTACAGCGATTGGGAATGGTCTGCTCTCAGGCCCATGAGCAACTCCACGCATTGTCTGCACAAACACATAGTTACATATTGTTGCAAATGACAGGTACACCGCGAGCTGGGAACAACGATGGTCCCAGGCTGGGGGGCTTGCGAGTGGACCAATCAGAACATGAGGCACTCATCACTGACGCCACTAACATTAGCCAATCATTAGAAATCTTTGTGTAACAATTTTCAAGTATCTAATAGAAGGGACAACCCAAGTATACCACCTGACTGACCCTTAACCAATAACAGCGTTCTCTATACGTATGCTATACTAACCCTACCACTCAAGGAACCAATCCAGAGTGGCGATAGGTTTTTTTGCTAACTTTCCCAGGTGACGCAAGAAGCGCGTCATACTGAGGCAAAAAGGGGCCTGCGAGTCCCACGAACTTCGAGAGGGTCTGGACGGACGCGTACGTTCCTACACCCATCCCTGCCATTGTTCAATAAACAGCAGAACCACCTTGCTTCTTGTGTGGGTCTCATACTAATTTTTGGGATACGCGGGATGAGCTGGGGCCTCCAAGCCCGGAGGTCCGCGGAAGGCCCAGCCGACCCCGGGAGAAACCCCCCGACAAGTTGGAGGCACTGCTGAGATCTGTTTTAAGATCTACCTTTTATTTTATTTTTCCGAGTACTCTCGTTGCGAGGGGACCCGGCGGCGCGGCCCCCTCTGCCGCTGCCACCTTTTGAGGACTACAGGACCATCGCGGAACTGCGAGAAGACCGGACAGCGCAATCCGGATATTGGCCCTCGGGAGCCGGTTGAGAAGTATCCCGCCCGCGGTTGGCGAGTGTCCAGACGTGGTCCAGACGAGGGGAGGTGGCGAGCCGCTTGGAGGGGTGCACGCAGTCGAGCGGCCCCGCATCAAGAGAACTTGGTGAGTATGCCACACCCAACAAGCAATGTGAAATTGTGAGGGAGTGGGGAGGAATAGAATAAGGGAGGTGGGAGGTGCCACCAAGGTGCGCGGCGAAGATTTGATAAATTAGTGTTGACGGTGAAGTGAATGATAGCTGGACAAGTGCGCGAGCAGTGCACTACGCTACAACGAAGGGTGGGCAGAGCACGAGAACATCACGTGTGGCCGCTCATAGACACTGATTGGCCTAGGTCGCGACCACCTGTAAGGGTGTGTGTTTGTGTGCGGTTTCCTACGAATTGGCGGTTATTGATCAATGAGTAGATGAGGATCCCTATTGATCGAGCAGAGAAACTCGATAGATAGATGACGTTTTCCTGTAGGCGGTAGCTACCTGGTTGCCTAATACGGAAGATAATTGGCTGGTTAAGCCCTCCTGTTGAGGGGCGTATCACACGCGAGGTGACGCAGCGTGCGCAGTCTGATTATATTGTTGATTACCTTGTTCCAGGCGTGACAAGAGGACAGCTGTGGGGTTAACGGGGATAAAATAGCAAAACTTATTTCAAGCTTTCTGAAATGTTAAAAGAACTTACCGGTAGTTTTGGAAGAGGTCGGTGACGTCACCTGTAGGGCTTTCATAGGATACCTCGAGCACACAGCATTGTTGAAGAGTGGTGGGGAAGAGAATAGTGGTAAGGGGGAGAGCATGGAAGTAAACGGCAATGATTAAATCGGGGCAAGGTGGAGAGGGGGACGTGACCGCGCACGGAGAACGCCGGCCACGACGAGCGAGGAAGGAGGAGGAGGGAAAAGTAGGACAGCTGTATAAGCACGTCACACAGGGCACGCAGCCGCAGGGGGCTACATGTGCCTTGGCCGTAGGGGGCCGTAACGGTATTAGGTGAAAAAGAAAGAAGAAAAAAAAAAAAAAAGAGGAATACCTAATTGCAAGTGTTATATTTGATTGCTTCCTTTTTTTTTAGCGGACGATCGCAAGTCCCCAAACCTACAGGGCCAGGTAATACATTTGAAATTGTATAGAGTTTACTATTAGCGAGGTAACCACTACCATATCGAGGGAGGCTAACAACACAGTGCCAGTGCTATCATGTCATACGGGATAGGATCGGGAGGGTGGGGGAACACCCTCACTACCCCGCTACAGCATATATGTAAAACACTGTCACCCCATAGGGAGAAACTGATTAAATACAGCATAGAATGGACACAGGGGACGGACAACAAAATGACGACACCCTGGCCGCCTAATGGCAGTTTCGACCCATGTGTCCAACACTCACTATTGACCCATCTACATAACACATACAAGGGGAAGAAGTTGACACACCATGTGGAGGTGTTTAACTTATGGACGATGTTCCAGGGGTCCCGACCAGGACCGAACGGAATGTTCACTGTTGGGGAAAGAAAGGAGGAGAAGAAGGTTAAGGAGGAAGAACAGGATGGTGAAAAAGAGAGTGAAAACACACAGTACACGGGGAAAGGGCAAGAGGGAGGAGAAAAGAGTAGCAACGCAGATGAAACAGAAATAAAAAAGGAACAGGGCGACGACATGCCCCTAGCGAAAGTAGTGAACAAGGAGGAAGGGGGCTTATATCCTGTAACGGAACTGCGAGAAATAGTGAGAGAACAATTAAGGGCGGCTGAGGGGTATTTGAACCCAGCATACAGCCCACCACCATATACAGCTACAGGTGGCTACATGGGAGGGGAGGCGAAAAATACGGTGGGGTCACCTTATACGAAGATGCCCGCAGGGGAGGGGAAGACTAGCGAAGAACAAATTGCAGCAATAGGACACGACGAGTGGGTAGCCACACAGGTGTTATTAAAATTGAGAGGTTCATTAACAGGAGAAGAGAAGGAGGTAGTAAGGAAACTGAACGAAGACAATGACAGTAAGAGCGAGATGAAATGGGAAGGGGGGAAAAGAAAGGAGGAAGAGCTGTTAAGAGAAGAAGAAGAGATTTTGGAGGAACGGTTAGCGGAGTTAATGAATGAGCAAAATGCCCTGATCAAAGAGCTTGAGAGGGAGGAAAGAGAGAGAAGACGAGAAAGAAAAGAAAGTAAGAATGAGTCGGAAAAAATGAGGGAACGAACTGAAGAATGAAAGAGGGAAGCTGAAAGGGTGAAGGCAGCAGCAGAGAGGGTATCTCGAGCAGCACAGCGCGACAAGAAAAGGGAGGAAGAAGAGAAAGAAAAGGAAATGGAAATATGGAAGAGGAAAATACTATCAGAAACGACAAAGAAATACGAAGAAGGGAGGGTGATAGAAAGCATATTAGAAAGGGAAAGAGAGAGATGGGAAAGGAGGAGAGAGGAAGAAAGGTGAGTAGTGAAGTAATGGAGGAATTAAAAAAGAAAAGAGAGGAAATAGGTGGAGAGATAGTAGAGAATAAAGAAGGGGAAAGAGGAGATAGGAGAAGGGAGAGTGAAATAAGGAAATATGTACGCAGGGACACAGAAGTAGCAACAACATCAGCGCAAAGGGGAGCGAATGGTAAAGAAGAAATGGGAGGAACGGATTTAATAGATTTAAAAACAGTGACGATTAGGGGGAAAAAGACAGATTGGGGGTTGTCGCTCCTGGATGATTTTTGCAGCGAGGAAGAAGAAGGAGAGAAGGAAGAAATAGGGAAAGGGAAAGCTTAGATAAATTATATATCACCCGGACCAACAGGGAATCACCATGGGCTTGCAGAAGGAAGGAAGAACTGGGGGGAAGTGAGGAAGAAGAGCAAGGAATGGCGGGAAGGCACACACGTGCAGCAACACCCTCATCATCCCGTCCAACATGTTCCACCACCCCGCACTCATCCCGTCCAACATGTCCACCTACACCAGCACCCGCCCGTCACGAACACACACCCTACGCTGGCAGGCTTAGAGATCTCCCTGGACGCAGGCAGGAAGAACGAAAACACACAAGCAGGGGAAATATGGACATAACGGACGATGTAGACGACACGGAAGAAGAAGAGGGGTATACGGACTCAACACCGGGAAACCCGGGGGGTGAGATAGGACACAACCTAATGCCACTTTTGGAAAGAGGAGGGATTAGACCACAATACGTCCCTTGGAAGCATGCAGACAAGGAAAATATAAAGTGCAGGCTCCCATCACTAAGTGGAGGAGTGGGGAAATGGATATATGAGATGGAAAAACACACTGCAGGACAGAAACTGGCCGTAGGAGACGTAAAGGGCCTACTAATATCAATATTGGGGGATGCAGCAGATGACATCTGGAAGAGAGCGGGCTTCCCCGGGGTCACAATAATAAACACATCACACGACGGGGCGCCATTCGCAAACTGCAGACATGCATTATGGCAAGCACTGAGGGTACAATACCCAGACACATCAGACATAGGAGCAATTACATCACGCAAGATGCGTGAGAACGAAGATCCTGTTGATTATATCCAGGAAATTCAAGAGAAGTGGCGTATGGAAACTAGAGAGCAATGGGACAAGACACCAGCAATATTTTATCATATACTAATACAAGGGCTCCCAGAGGCAGTGCAGAAACAATTGAAGAAAGTAGTGGGGATGGAAGCAAAGGCTTGGCCGGAAATACAACTGACGATAGTACATCATTGTAGGACATGGCAAGAAAAGATGAAACAAAAGGAAGAAGATAGGAAAGCGAAAGAGGCTAAACTAGTGCAGAAAAAACTGACTAAGTACACGATGGAAGGAGCACTAATAACTACACCTGCAACAATGACAACAAACCCCACGCAAGTAGTGGCCGCACAAGATCCCTCCCAAATACAATCACCACAAATTATAGCACAACAGCTGCCACCACCCCTACCATACACGACTACTATGGGAGGAGGATATTCGACATTAGGAGCTGGATATTATAATTACAACAGGGGAAGGGGAGGAATGATGAGGGGGAGGGGATACGGCTATAACGCGCAACAGCAAGGGGGAGGGTTTAGAAGCTTCTACCCCACTGGGCAACCAGTATACCAAGACAATTCAGGAAGTTTCCCATGGCAGATCAGAGAACCACCTGTATGTTGGATCTGTGGATTATTAGGACACATGCCACGCACATGCAGAATGAGACCCGCCACACCAGCATGGGGAGAACAGGGACAACAAGGGCCTACAAGGGAACAGCAGGGTCACCAACAACAGCAGGCACTGCAACCGGGCAGTACGCAGCAACAGTTAGTAACACAGCAACAGCCACAGATATATTCACAACCGCAACAACAGGTAGCGATATCACAACAACACCAAGTGCAGCAAGTACAGCAGCCCACTCAAATTCAGGACCATAAGGTAACCTCCACCAATACACAGCTACAGCAAACACAACTGGGAAGGGTGACTGTCCTGGGACACAACCCTTACACAGGAAGTGGTCAATCATTATACCCACAATAGGACAGCCCACAGACGTCCTTGGTGTGTCCCATCCTGTAGGTGACGCCTAATAGTGCGGAGGAACCACGCATAGAGGTAACGATAGGTGACAAAAGGTTATCATTCCTTGTTGATACTGGGGCAACCTGGTCTTGCATAAGGGAAGGTAAATTTAAGATGTCAGGTGAGGCCATGAACACCCAAGGATTCTCTGGGGCTAGAGGGTTGGTTCCCTTTACTGATAACATCCCCTTATCAATAGGGGATTATAACATGTCCGTCCCACTTTTATATTCAAGGGACTCGCCAGTAAACATACTTGGGAGAGACATAATGAGCAGGTTGAATATGACAATCTCCTTCACGGAGGACGGCATAATTTGTTCCACCCCTGGAATAAACATGCTCACTGCACGGCAAATTATGCAAGCATACTGTGGGCAGACAGTGATTAGGGCTGAGACAGTAGATGGCGAACTGTTCCAGTACGGAACAGACATGGCATTCGCATGGATGCCAGGAATAGAAGGGAAGACCTGGAGGAGGCCAGCAGCCTATCTGTTCAGACCTGAAACACCAGCCAACGAACCAGAGGGAAAGGTGATTTCAGTAAGCATCGAGAGCATTATAGTGACTGCTGATTATATCACAGTACATGCCCAAGACCGGGAAGGAAGAGCATGGAGGGCAGTGATAGCGCTGGCTGAGGGATGCAGGCTCACCCAGGTGTCAGATGAGGAGCTCTTTTCAGAAGAGAAGGAAGAGGGTGAAATGGTATTTATGATGAGTGTAGATATATGGCTAAGAGTAACATACAAGCAAGTGGTGCAGAAAATTGCAATGGCACTTGAAGCACCCGCATCTACCCCAGTTCCCTTTTACGAGGAGGATATGGCAAAAGTTCCAACATCACTGTGGACCACTAGTCCCTATGACGTGGGCTGCATAAAGAGTATCGGGGGAGTAAGAATAAAACTGAAAAAGGGTGCAATACTCCCTAGAGTGAAGCAATACCCACTATCGAAAGAGGCAGATGAGGGCATATATGAAACAATAACGGCCCTTATAAATAACGGTATATTGGTACCATCAGAATCACCATGTAACACGGCCGTGTATCCAGTGCACAAAGCTAAAGGATGGTCTTGGCGTTTCATCCAGGACCTCAGGCCCTTGAACAACGGTGTAGAAGCAGAATACCCCATAGCAGCAAACCCGGCCACCATATTATGTGGAATTCCAGCAGAGGCCTCACGATTTACAGTGATTGACCTCAAAAATGCCTTTTTCTCAATACCCCTGCATCCAGATTCACAAGACCTGACAAGCTTCACATACAGAAACACAAAATGGAAACACACCAGGTTACTACAAGGGTACTGCGAGTCACCCTCAATTTTCAACAGAATAATACAGATGGACTTGGGAAACATTGAATTGGAAAGTACGGTGCTGCAATATGTTGACGACATAATACTTTGCAGCACAAGGGAGAAAAGGTGCAGGGAGGACTCATTGAAAATGCTGACAATATTGGCTGAAAAGGGTTACAAGGTAGACAAAGAAAAGTTACAGTACTGTCAGGAACAGGTATTATACATTGGTCAACTGATATCCCAACACGGAAGAAAGATTGCACCACAAAGAGCACAGGCTATATCAAACACGCCATTACCACAAACAGTGAGGGAGCTGCAGCAGTTCCTGGGATTGTGCAATTACTGTAGAGCATGGGTTTTTGATTACAGCTCATACATAGGTCCCCTACTTGAGGCATTGAGAGAAGCAAACAAAGGGGAGAAAAAATGGGGGTGGACAATGGAAATGAAGGAAGCATTTGACGAATTGAAACATGCCATATCAACTGCTCCGGTTCTGGCCACCCCAGATTATGAACGAAAGTTCTTTATCTTTTTGCATTGCGACTCAGCAGTAATGAAAGCAGTATTGGCTCAGAAAACAAGCATGGGATACAAGCCAATAGCATTTTACAGCGGTCACTTGGACCCTGTTATGTTAGGTCACTTCCCTTGTGAACAAGGCCTTGCCGTAGCTGCCTTTGCGGTAGAGAAATCATCATCTATTACAATGGGGTGCCCAACCACACTATTTGTGGAGCATGCACTATTTGCAAAATTGAACAAACCTAAGTTCACACTAACCACGCAGAGAGCGTCAGGTTATGAGATTATCTTATCTAAACCAGAACTATCTATTGTTAGATGTAGTACAGTTAATCCTGCAAGGTTTATAGCGGAAGTTATTGAGGAAGGTGACTATGTTCACGACTGTACGCAGACTACTGAAATGTACTCATGTACTAGAAAAGTTGAAGAGGATGCGCTAAAAGGAGGAGAGCTCTTGTTCATTGATGGGTCATCGACAATAGACCAGAGTGATGGGATAAGGAGAACTGGGGCAGCAGTTGTAAAAATGACAGAGGAATTGGTGTGTGTCGCGGTGAAATGTGTACAGTTACCACAGCATTATTCAGCTCAAGCAGCAGAATTGGTTGCACTGATCTTGGCGTTGAAGGAAAGCTTTGACAAAAGAGTTACTATATATTCTGATAGCGCATATGTCACATCAACTGTCCACTTGAGATTGACAAAATGGTGGAGAAGAGGGTTTAGGAGAGCTGACGACACCCCAGTGCAACATGCTCTCTTGTTAGCTGAATTAATTGAAGTAATAAATAATCCCCAGGAACTAGCTTTGGTTGAATGTCCCGACCACACTAATGGAGAAGATCATATCTCAAAAGGGAATGAAGCAGCAGATGCACATGCCAAGTATGCTGCGTATTTTGGTGAAATATGGAACCCCCCAGAGTCAGAGAGAGGGAGAGGGAGGGGGATAGCTAAACAGATGTTGATAAAAGAAGGGTACACCCATCTCCCAGCCACGCAGATAATGGAATTACAGGTGGCCACACCAATGGCAGAAAAGGAACTATGGGTAAAAAGAGGATGTACAATGTCACCAACTGACGCACTATGGCGTCAGGGCAACACTGGAAAGATGGTCATGCCATTGGCACTATTGAACACCGCCCTGAGCCAGCTCCATCACCCAGCTCATACAGGGAAGGAAGTTATTGCAGCACAAATTATGGAAGACTGGTTCTGCCCCCGAGTTAAATTCTCATGTAACAAATTTTATTAGCAACTGCCTTACATGCCAACAGTTTACAGCCGGTCACACGCTGTAAGTGATAAAAGGTACTATACCCCGGCCAGAAGGACCCTTCCTGCACATTCATATTGATTACATTGATATGATCAATGTATGTCAAGGAAATAGGTATATGATTGTAGTGGTATGCCCATTCTCCAGGTGGATTGAGGCAGGACCCTGCTCACATGCGGATGCTTTCAGAGCAGCCAAATTTCTACTGAGGGAAGTGTTCCCCAGGTGGGGAGTGTGCGAAGTACTGCGGTCAGATAACGGCCCGCACTTCGCTAATGAAATGTTTCAGCATATCAAGTCCTTACTGAACATCAAGCATACATTTGCGTGTGCATATCACCCGCAGGCCAACGGTATATGTGAACGCCTGAATGGCCTATTGAAGGAGGAAATAGCAAAGATACAGCAAACAACAAAGAAGAGTTGGCTTTATTGTCTTCCGCTAGCTCTATTTGAGCTAAGGAATAGGCCAGGGTCTGACCACCACCTCACTCCTCACGATGGGGTGACCGGACGTCAAATGCGCCTTCCTCTAACGCCAACATCAAGAGCATTCACAGACTATGAAAACACTGCAACTGTTCTTGGTGATGAAATGTACCAATATGTGTCTTCCTTGATTACTAGTGTAGCATTTGTATCTCAACAGCTCGAGCGCATGCGGGGCGGGTCTAAGAGTTACCAACAAGAAGACACCGACAAAGAATTGGAAAAGGAAAGACTATGCAAAATTGCTAAAGGTGACCACGTGCTACTCCACAACTTCAATAGAAGGTGGAACAGCCCACGCTTCACTGGTCCCCACTTGGTAGAGGAGGTATCTACGAGAGCGGTGAAGCTGCAGGATAAGCGTGCTTGGAATCACCTACACGATGTGAAGATCTGCAAACTCCAGACCCGCCCTAGCGTTACCGACAGGGCCATTGGAAGAACAGCGACAGCATCGCCTACAGAGAAGGAGAGGTCGACCACAGCTGACGATATTAGTGTCACTGCACCCGATCACCCCCCAGAGCCCCCAGAGACAAGTACTGAAATAGACACTGGGCATCTGCACACCGCCCATCCCATGGTCACGAGATCAAAGAGTAAACAGACTTCTGCCAGTTGAGCCCCAAACCCCCTGCCCACTACAGCCACCACCCAATTGAAGGACATTGTTTTACGCACATACACATGTAAACACTTGTATGTTTTCTTTTTCTTTTCTCGCACATGCAGGTACCGTGTGTAATTGTATTGTTAAGGAAATAAGTAACTAACAGCGTACATTGCCCAGGAGTAGATGCTACCCACAGACAATAACTACCCTGAAGCCCTATCACACCAATTTGTATATCATATAAAAAGGCCAAAGTGCCAAAAAAGAAGAAGGGTACGTGTCTACTACACCGCATTTATTTTGGCTATAGAACAATCAATGCCCCATCTTCACCAGCACTTACCTGCGCTAAGAGACAGATCGCTTAGATCGGCGTGGGAGCAGCTCTTCGCCTGGGCACTGAACGACTACCTGATAGGGAGGGCTTGATAACGACATCTAACCATAATAACAAGCATATTGAGAATTTTCAGGCGGGCAACTTTAACGTCGCAAGAATAAGCTGCCGGACTGCAGCAAGGTAAGAGCAAATGCCGGTGAGACTAGCTTTTGTAATAAAAATGATAGGCGTTTTGGTCATCACTGGTCTATTGGCTGCCTCTGTATGGCAGAAAAGTTATGCTATCAATATTATGGCTGCACCCAAACCTAACATACCCCCACCTACAGCTGCAACAGGTGTTACGTCAGGTGGTACTAGCAACCCTCCACATAAGGGAATTAAACGCAGCACATACTCAGATAGTAAATGTATTGATAATTACATAGCAGATTCAGCACATGTCTCGAACAACATGTGGTACCAGCACATGACCCAAATAGGTAAGCAGACAACAGAAGACAGCTGCTATGTCTGCTCATTGATCCCATACGCTATGAGTGCTTCTCGAACATTCGTTGCCACAGAAATAGAAGAGAAAACGGCACAATGTATTATTTATCTGGTACTATTCCAAACGAGAGGGCGATTTCAAGGAACGGTGGTGAGACTAGTGTGCAAAACGCGAGACACATATCCATACGAAAACAACTTCCTCCAGTCATATTTGAGTTACCACAAGAGCAGTTTGCATGCTGAAGCGTTCAGATACATGACAAGTGGGCCTGAAAAGGGAGAAACGAAGAAAGTAACACTACAATACCTACCATGTGACTGGTATGCCACTAAAGTTCCTGGTACACAAGGCTGCTGGGAAAGACCACTAGTAACAATAACAGGGAAGGTATACATGAACAATAAATGGGACATAGGAGTGGTTGGTAGCAACATGGTGACAAGAGAAAATATTACCACCATAGATGAACACAATAACAGATGTTGGACGATATGGGGCAAGTACGTACCCATGTTGACATGGATGGAGAAGGATGAAGACCCAATGAGCATACTGCCACTGACTGCACCTAAGCTATGCTACCAACACAGAGGAGATGTGGACGTGGGATACAACACCAACTGTGCAAGCGTGTTAGAGTTACCAGAGGGGGGAGCAGGAACAGCAGTATTAATGGACCACTACTGGGCCTGCAGAAATAAGGCATACCACACCCTGCCCCTGCTGTGGAATGGTATATGCACAATGGTACACATTAATGTACCATCACTAGTGGTGCCCCAAAAACATGTGAACATGGCGTACTTCCCCAAAATGGATGAAGGAAACAAGAGGAAGAAGAGATCGGTACAATCTCAGAGGGGATCGGACAACGACAACAATAATGTCCTGAACAGGAAAAAGAGACAAGGAGAACCTCTGACAGGAAATTACCTATGGGGAAGGTCGGAAAAAGCACTCACTTCAATCCCACCAGAACACAGATTATTCAGCAGAGCAGCAATGTTTTTCTCGTCAATAATACACCCTGGACTACAAGCTTATGCAAATGCTAAATGGCTCCAGATAACCCGATGGGAGCTGATGATGACAATTAACTCAACAGTAAACGGATTCAACGCAATAAAAGAGGAACTACGAGCGGTGAGGATGGTAGCACTACAGAACAGATATGTATTAGACCTACTTACAGCAATGGAGGGAGGAGTTTGCGCAAAGATAGGAAAATCATGCTGCACATTTATTCCTGCTAACGATGCCGACAATGGTACACTCACCGAAGCAGTATCACAACTGGCCCAGATGCACTCCAAAATGATGGAAGAAAGCAAAGGAGTGAAGAGGGATGATAGCTGATTTTCATTGTTATGGTCATGGATGCCATCATGGCTGTCGGACGGCCTGAAGATTATAGTTGGATGTATAATACTGGCTGGGGCTGCATTGATTATAATAAGGTTCTGGAAAGCCCGGAAAGCACGCACTACAGACGAAATGATCGAAATGGTTGGTATGCACCCCTTGATGCCAACTGATGATGACCAGCACACAGAAACAATAATAAAGGAAAGAGAAACACTGTGCAAACAGATCATCACCAACCACCTGGACCCGCCATCAGTAAAGCTCGAAAACCCAAGAAACCCGAGAAGCTACATCGGGAAATGGGTATACTGCACACCGGGAGGAAGTTGTGCGTATATGTATTGGTCATTTGAGGACCATGTCAACCACTATGGACACCTGGGAGGAGTAACTAAAATATGGAGAGTAAGAGGAGATAAGGAAAAGGATATGTTTGTGGTCGACAAGTCGACCAGAGGGGGGACTGAAGTGGGAGAATGAGAGAAAAGACTCCCCCCAATCTCCTCGTGACCCTGGTCCAGAGGATCGCGGCCCAGACACCCGCCACAAGATGAATTTGTCTATCTACCAGATGACCAAAAACCCTGGTACAGGAACATACGGATGTGCCCACCAGCCTGCCCACCAGCCTGCCCAACTCGAGCTGACACCTGCGGCATGGATGAACTCGATTAAACCCTCAACAACAAGCACCCACATCGTTAGAGATGCCACAACGACCTAGCCGACTGTCAAGAACACACGTGCCACCATGCACACTGGACACTCCCACATCAACCCACACGAAGAATATACTCAGTGCTATGACCTAGGTGACGGATACGCCCACTGACGCGCATCTTTATTATTTTCATATAGGTTCTCCAAAATGCAGAAACGCAAGACGCACAAAGCACTCGTTTACATGCTTGCTGACGCTTCTCCCGACCCTTGCATCGTGATAAAGATACAACAAAGACATGACACTGCCTATGAAGCCATGTGACACCGCAACATAAGTGCCGCGCATTACACATCCCCACCTATGCACCAGGCCCAAGTAGGCCGCAAGCAAGAGCCTCCACGAACATTGGACGAGCAAAAGTACAATTGCTGACCCTGCAGAACGCGCCCAGCGCGAACTGACAGCCAAGGTAGCGATGTTGCAACTCGCATGCCACCAGCCGATGCCAAGGCCACACCTGCAAGCTAAGCCAGACACACAGTGGAAAATACAACTTTAAATGTGCAGAATTCTGCCTCAACCACGGTCCCTCCTCACGTGACCAAGCCAAACCTGACAGGGTGCCAGACCCAGGAGGGAGAAGTCGCCTGGGTCCCACGTTTGAGACACAGGCTGCAACAATGAAATCACCCAATGGACACCTAGTGCGATGGGAATGGTCTGCTCTCAGGCCTATGAGCAACTCCACGCATTGTCTGCACAAACACATAGTTACATATTGTTGCAAATGACAGGTACACCGCGAGCTGGGAACAACGATGGTCCCAGGCTGGGGGGCTTGCGAGTGGACCAATCAGAACATGAGGCACTCATCACTGACGCCACTAACATTAGCCAATCATTAGAAGTCTTCGTGTAACAATTTTCAAGTATCTAATAGAAGGGAAAACCCAAGTATACCACCTGACTGACCCTTAACCAATAACAGCGTTCTCTATACGTATACTATACTAACCCTACCACTCAAGGAACCAATCCAGAGTGGCAATAGGTTTTTTGCTAACTTTCCCAGGTGACGCAAGAAGCGCATCATACTGAGGCAAAAAGGGGCCTGCGAGTCCCACGAACTTCGAGAGGGTCTGGACGGACGCATACGTTCCTACACCCATCCCTGCCGTTGTTCAATAAACAGCAGAACCACCTTGCTTCTTGTGTGTGTCTCATACTCATTTTTGGGACACGCGGGAGGAGTTGGGGCCTCCCAGCCCGGAGGTCCGCGGAAGGCCCAGCCGACCCCGGGAGAAACCCCCCGACACTGTAAACAATGATCTATTAAATCCTGTGCTTAAAGTACCCTCTTTCACCGCCTCATTGTACAGCTTTATCAAGGTTTCCGTTACCCTGGCCCCCCACCTGGTCGAACTCAATGGGTAACCCGTCTTGCCCTGGTGACTAATTCACACTCAGACCCTGAATAGCATCTTCAATTGCTTTTACCTTGAAGGCCCCAATTTCCTTCGGGTCAGTAGTAGATTCCCCTGTGTCTGCCTTCCTGATCAATGCACTATCTGCTTGTTTCTCCCTCGACTTCAATTGAGCCTCTAGCAGAAACGCTGCCTTTTCTCCTTGCTCATACGTCATCACCTTCAGTCTAAACAGTGCATGTTCTACTATGTTCGTGAACAGTGTTAACCTCATATTTCTCATTTTGGACTTTCTGTACATGTTCTCGTGTGATTGTTGTGTCATAAAGGCGTGTCAGTTTGATGACCTCCTTCTCCAGTACTTCCTGTTTACCTCTGTCTTTCCTCTTTCTCCTCGCACACTTTCGCATCAGAATACCCCTGATATAGGCCTTTCCTGCTGCCCATAAACTGCTCATCTTACTTACAGAGCCCTCATTCAGAGTGAGATTTTCTTCTATGGCACCCATAATAACTTCTTTGTCCAGTGGGCTCTTCACCAAGCTGCCATTCATACGCCATCTTTTCTCATTAGGCGTCACTAAGGACATACCTAGCGTTCTGCTTCATGCTTCATGGTCGGATACCATACCCCCCGCCCCCCCTCGCAGCATGTCACAATTGATAAAATTGCGTACCAGTCATGTTGAGAGTCAAACATAATCAGTGCATGACTGTGTGCCATGCACACATGATGTGAAGGTAAATTCCCTGTTTGTGGGATTCAAAAGTCTCCATGGGTCACAGAGGCCGTGAGCTACCAAGATCTGCTTCATATGTTCTCTGTCTTTTGTATGGCCTGCTCTGAGCGTATCTAAAATGTCAGTATAGGGATCTAGTAGTAGGCTCCAATCGCCCCCTATTAACATTGGGCTATTAGCCATTCCTGCTAATGCCACTTGAAGGTTGGTGAGGTATGCCCACTTGTCCACAGTTGGTGCATATGTCAAGCCTAGGAAGGACTTATCATTACCAACATGTAGTCTAATCACAATGAGCCTAGCCTCATCATCTACCCAGGTTTATGTGATAGGTGCCGGCATTGATTTACATATTAGCATTGCTATCCCACACGTCTTCCCTTTTTCCCAGCTACTATGTTACACCCTGGCCACCCAGTCCCTAAGTAACCTTTCCACTTCCTGCTTGTCCAAGTGTGTTTCTTGCAGGAGTAAAATGTACTCTTTTTTAGTGGCTAGATGTTGCAGTATCTTCTTCCACTTGAAAGTACTCTTAGGCTCTCACCCCCCCAACCCCCATTAGGAATATCTCCACTCATCATCAATGACCTAATCCCCCATTCATTCAGCACTACGTCCCCTTTACTCCTGACCTTCGACATTAGCTCTCTGTGGAACCCAAACAATAACTTTATGAACATTTTGAACACTTATAACCTGAAGCAACAGAGCAGAGCAGTTTGCAATGCCTCCAGCCCCCTTCCTTAACACAATGATGCTTTGCTCTACCTCCATCCTGTTCTGTTCACGTTACTCCTTTTCCTGGTGCAACAGCCAACCACTCCATTCTGATCTCCCTGGTCCCAGCCCCTCCCCCTCACTCCCCCCCTGCCTTCATCTGGCATGGTTTTGGCCCATCTGTGAGTGTGGCTGCAGCTGCCTCTCAGTGAGTTTCCCCTCCCTGAAGCAGGTTTCTGTCTTTATTGCTGTTATTGGCTTCCCTGGGCGATACTCCAATCCAAATCCTTTGCAATTCTTCAACAGGGATCTTGACGTATTCTTTCCATCAGTGTACTGTCTTTGGTGCACTCTTCCTCATAACCAGTTTACGACAGGCTTCCAGCCCTCTCTCCGCCATCCCGTCGCCAATTGGGTCTTTCCCCCGAGCAGCATCCATAAATCCAAAGAAACACAGATTTCACTGCCTATTTCAATCTTCCAGGTCATTGTTCGCCACTCACAGCTTCTCCACTCATACCTGCAAATCAAACAACCCATCAGCTACTTCCTCCACTCTTTCAACTCATTCTTCAACTTTACCCATTCTTTCCTTAAATTTGCACAGCTCAATCTTCAGGCTCAGGACTTCCCCATGCGTATACCTTGTTCTTGCGTCCATACTAACCACTATTTCATTGAGCTTGGCAAATTGCTTAAGGTCCAGTCCAGTTTCAGTGTAACCTAGGAGGGATTACTTCCGTCTTGCTCTGGGCTTGCCCTGTTACTCATGCGCTGCTACTCCTTTTATCTCCTTTATTTTCATCTGCCTAGTTCCTAGAGGTGCTTTTGTTTATGCTGACACTTATTTCCGTCCCATTTATGGTACTTACAGTTGCCCCTCTTCTCACCTTATCTTCTCTGGCTCATATATGCATCTTCTCCACCCTGAGCTCAAGTTACGAGGTACTGCATATAGTTTGCTTATCATTTGTCAGGTCTTTTATTTTCCCTTTGATCTATGCCTTTCCCCTTTTTTTCTAACATTCCCCCCTTTTTTTGTTATTTTTGTTTTCCTCTTTGTCTTGCTCAGGGGTTTGCTTCTACCCATTCCTCTGGTAGACGTAATGTTTCCTGTATTTTCCATGTTCGCAGACAGCTCATATTTCCCAGTGTCTTGCCTTTGGCTGAGTCTCTTTTCGTTTGTAAGTCCTATGTCCTCTGTGTTAATCTGCCAGCAGTCTGTCCTCGCTGCCTATCTTCCTCCTCTAGTCTAGTCACATCTTCCTCCCGCCTGATGGCTCTGTGCTCTGGCCTCAACAGCTTACCTTGGCAGATCACCACACTGCTGCTATCCCACTCCAGATTAACTCAACCATCACTTCTTACCATTCGCAGCATCCGTCCCCAGCTAGCCACTCTCACCGCTGCCCACTTTTCTGACACTGCTTTCTCTGCTCACACGTGCCCAAGCCTCCCCATTCCCTAATATAGTGGACCCATGACTCCTGTCGATAGGCATGAGAAAGGAATATGAATAATAGGAAGGATTTAGCATGCAGCGTGACCATTCTGAAAGGGCCAAATACACATTTAACAGACACCTGCCATGGGACAGGGACGTGGCAGTGGTGACTATTGGATCCAGCCCATTCCGCACATGGCCCAACATGACGTGGCGGTTGAGGGCACCCGGCCTCATTAATCACCCGAAAAGACAAACAGGGGACTTTGTCAAAGGGAGTAATATTGGCTGGTTCGTCATTTGTCTTAACTGCTGAAAACAACATTGATAAATAAATATCAAACTCAAATACACAATGTGCATATGTGAAAACATTTAGAGGGGGTCACTTTATAGTAAATGTTAATTTCATGCAGGGGGCGGCCAATTCTATCAAGTATGTGCTGTTAGGAACCCTGCATACAATGTTAAACATTGACAAGTCAGAGTGGAAGAATTAAGTGTACAGACAGGGAAATTTGCATTTACTTTTTAGTTTTGCTCTTTGACATGAAGAAAGGTATAGCCATGGTTCTGATGATATTCTGAAAGACATTTTAAACAAGCTCAATTTGAGACTGGAAAAAACTGTGTTCATGTTACAATGGGCACTGTGTTCGAGCACTTTAGATTTGGAATCTGTCAACAAATGATTAAGTGTTCCAAAGGAAAGAGGCAAGCAGCTCAGCAAGCAAGGTGGGGGAGGGGGGTTCTAATCTCAGTACATCAAAACAATTCCATAACAAAAAACTGCAGTCCATCACCCTTGAAGACACAAATTGATATCAGCCCTTCCATCATCTTAAACATACTTCAAACACTTAGTCTGAGAGGCAAACGTCTCTCGCTGCATAGTTCTTAGTGTTGCAAACTGAAAATCTGATGATACTTTTAAAGTATGTGTAAGCAATGGCAGTATATCTACTGATCCATGATATTCCATCACATAAAAGCTAGGCTGGGCAAACTAGCTCAGTGGGTCGAGTGGCTACGTTTGATATCTATGTGTAAATGTTTTGAGTCAAAGATCTAAATTCTGGCTGGGGAAAACTGGTCTGTTATTCTCCTGTGGTAAATGAACGAGTCACTTTATGTAACCAGTCTAAAGTCATGAGAGCGTAAAGCGTGAGGCAAATCGCCAAACCTTTGAATTGATCTGAATGTCTGACTCTGCATAGTGCAGTTAAAGGAACAGAGACATGTTTCAGTAGAAACATGCTGGTCAAGGTCTTTATTTTCATGTGTGACTTTGAGTATTTATGCAGCGAACACCTAAATGTCGGTAACAACGGTGTGTGGCACATCGGTAGACGTTATAGGAATATATTTGATGGTCAGTGCTGGCACCACAGAAATAAATATTTATTACAGACACATCCACCATTTAGGATGCAGAGAATAGTTAATATTTACCACTATTGGGCTACAGGATGCAGTGCTTAAAGAGGGTGTTGGGTTTGAGACGGAGCTGGGGTGTAAAAGGGGTCCTCATGAGAGAAACTGGACTGGCGATGGGGCAGAGTATCTTACGGGGCTTGAATAATTGGCCTCATTACGAGTCAAGCGGTAACCCTGCCGTTGCTTCCAGTGGTCCAGTCTTGGATGTCTTGGATGTCCAGTGCATACTTGAAACTCAACCCCTACAAGACAGAATTCCTACTCCTCGCCAATAACACCAAACACCCAGGCATACCGACATAGCTATCCATCATGAACCCTGAGGGCTTCACACCTGAGCTCACCTCCTGCACCAAGTCCCTCGGTTCCTCATCAACAAACACCTCTCCTTCAAGACACACTTAGCTAAAAAAAACTCACATAGCTTTGTATTTGTCCTCCCTCCGGACAGTTTTAGATCCACCATTCAAGAACTTGTCCTATGCCACCTGTATGGGGGCAATGCCCTCCTCAAAGGCATCCTGTCATCCTCCCTTGTGCCTCTTAGAAGTGTCCTACATGCAGCTGCACGCCTCATCAAGTGTCTACGCAGATACCACCACATCACCCCTGCCCTTATCAACCTTTGGTGGCTCCCACTGCAGGCACAAATATCCTTCAGGTTTTGCTTAATCATCTATAAGGTTCACTCAGGTCACCCAGCTACCTCGTGGAGAAACTCAGCATCTCCGGCAGACAGTGCACCAAGAAGAAGCCAGGAGACATGCAAACTTGATATCCGCCGCTGAAAATAAGGGAAAACCCGGAAAACAAGCCTTCTCTGCCTACATCCCAAGACTATGGAACCTTCTCCCCGTCAGCATCAGACTCGCCCCCACTCTCGTACAATTCAGAAAAGAACTCAAGACCCACCTCTTTAAGGAGTCTCTCATCCTCAACACCTAGGCCATCACGTCGCCTGATGCACCACCTGACCCACTAGATGCCATCTGCCCTTCTTCTCCCCGCCACCCTGTACAACTGTATCTCTCCTCTGTACCCCTCTGTATCCTTCCCCCGCTGTATATATGTTCTGTTGTCCCCTCTGAAAAGTACTGCGTTATGCATATGTTCTGTAGTATACCTCTGTAAAGTGCTCCGTTGTGTATCTGTATTGTTGTATACCTCTGTAAAGCGTTTTGGTGCTTCTCAAATCTTGGTCAGCGTTCAATCAATATAATAATAATGATAACAAAATTAATAATAGTATGTTGTATGCAGGCAATGGAATGTATATATATATATATACATATATATATATATATTACAGTTAGCTGCTTATTGTTTGGAGTGTACAAAGCTGGTAACAGAAGCATTGCAGAGTATGTAGGGCAGGTGAGGACAATTATGTTATTGAATCCTTTTTAGAAAGTTTGGTTAGTTATTGCAATCCCTGACAGGTCATTGTAGTCGGAGTTAATAGATATGCTCTGTTTTTGTGTCATTTGTGTATATACCAATCAATTGTGGATGCAGCGCCATGTTGGTATCTTTACCCCTGTCCCTGAATAGTTGGTTTGATTGAGTGAATCCCCATCTAGATAAGAACTGTGACACTCTCTCCCAGGCACCCCTCTCCTTCCCCCACTCATTGCTAGATTTAACGTAGGGGATGAATCCTCCTCCTCAAAGCATTCACCCTCCTCTGTACCCAAGCACTCATAGTTAAAGTCCCCCCTATTATATTAGGAGTGAGCGGGTAGAAATCACAACATTTCATCAGCACATTCTCCAATTCCTAAAGTACCTCCGCAATGGTGGGAGATATTGGGCCTCATTCCGTGCTGCCCTATTACGAGGTCTGCAGCGGGTCCCGCTAAGGAATGCCTGGTCAGACCAGGCGTCCTTAGTGGGACCCGCTTGCAGACCAGGATGCTAACAATGGACCCGTCATTAATGGGCCCATTGTTAGCATCCTCCCCATTCCCATTGAGCCCTGTGGGGGCTCAAATGGGAATGGGGATGTAACGGGTCCGGGTCCCGCAAAAGGGATTTACCTGGCCCTCCAAGGTCGGAATGGCCCGGTAAGTCCCCTTTTGCAGGACCCTGACCTGGTACCCGGTAAGGGGGTAGCCATGCCGCTAAAAGCGGACTGGCTACCTCCTTACTTGTAATGAGGCCCATTGAATTAAAGTAAATGTTAATTATTAGCAGCCTAGTAATTGGAAGAGTTAGACTTTCCGTGATCGCTGCTGCTAGAAGAACCAAGGTCTTACATGGCCAGTTCTTTGTACAATGATTTTGAGTAATTTTCACAGCCATGAGCAGACTGCCCATGGAACGGCCCCATGACCCTTGGCATGTTTATGGTTGATCATCCGGCCATCCATCACTGGGTTCTCCAGCAACCACGTCTCTTGAAAGATGAGGATGTCATAGGTTGATAATTTACTTGCTTGATCTTCTTGTAAAAAGGAGTTGAAGCCTCATGTGTTCCAACACAGTAGGTTCAATCTAGAAGTCAGGTCAGAGGGCTGGGATAGGGGGCAAGGTTCCTGCCAACCATCACCACCCTGCGTAAGGATAGGATCGGTTAGTGGGCCAATGTCGGTCATAGTCAAAATGACACATCACCTAGATTCTGCTCCGGCTTAGAGAAGTGCTTCTGTCCCACATCGGCATAGTAACATTCAAAACCCTATAACATGATGTCTTCTTGGTACATGTAGACAAGATTTTCAATCAATTTCGATGAGAAGTGCACATTGCACTTACTTAAGCATGATCGGTCATTCATGTGTACACATTTCAGATATTGAGATGAGATGGATGAGAGGTGTGGTATTGAGGACAACAAAGGTATCAGGAGGATAGCTCAGGGCATCCTGCTCACCTTGGAAGCAAGATGAGAGAGAACAACACTAGTTCGATCCCCGGGTCCACGCTTAGAAACGTCTGGGTATTAAGCGTGTTATAAATAACCAATTACAATTGTAAAGACAACATTTTTCATCGATTGAGCAGAGTGTTTCGTTCCTCCTCAAAGACTGATTCAAATGTCAGAGGCTTGGGAAATGGAGCCATGGATTTATGGTGCACCTGTGGAGACCCCATTGGGGCATATGACCATCAATATTCCGCTGCACCTCTTCCACTAGCTTGCAGAGTGGCCACACGATTCGAGTAGGGAGCACTAGCTTTCGGAGCTGTGTGATTCAGGTTAGGAACAGTCTATTCCCTTGTTCTCTTCTGACAATTCACATTTGGTTTGGTCCCTTGTGTGGTGAGCACCATGTCAGTGGCTGGACATTCTCTTCTCATTTTCTTTGCGTTTCTCCTATCTGAAACACTCTACCATTTCTCATCAGTGGAGATCTTATTGACCTTGTTTTCGCTCGTATTGCAATGTGGCTTTTGTATGTTCATGCTCGTGCCACTTCCGGTAAGGATGTTTGTGCTTATCTTAGGCACACTGGGTTTGGTTCTTTTGGTCTCCAGAGTCCTCAGATTACTAGTTGTGTGAAACATGTTTCTTCGAAATGTGCGCAACTACCTGTTTCTATTCTGCTGGGGCAAAGGTTTAATGTTAGAAGCCCCTACGCCCGCTACCATGTCATTCACAGAGATTCTCGAGCTCTCCACTGTAGGCCGATGGGAGACAAACTGACAGTGACTAGTTGCAGTGGGAGGTTCCGATGTGTTTACTTTGAACATGCCCTTCTCCATACCATCGAGACGGCCAATGTTGTGTGCAAACGTATCATCCTACTTAGCCGTGGTCATGTCCAGTTTAAGCTTTCTCCACTGCTCCAATAGAGTTTGGATTTGCTTTAGGGAGTTAGTATTTCCCCTGACTTCATAAATGACCGTGTCATACAGCCATATAAAAGAATGTAGAACAGTGTTTAACGCCAACAAAGGGCTGCAGGTCGAGTCACTGTTCTCTGAATAAGCATGGGGGATCAGGCGGGGGGGTCAAGATGGAGTGATCTAAATCCTCTGCCTCCACAGAGACCTCCATTGCCTCAAAATAGTCCTCCTCTACGTCACCAATACTACTATCCAACAAGCTTAATTGGGTTTGAGTTTCAAAAATCCTAGGAGATACGCTTAGTCTCTCCATCTGTTGAGCAAAGTCTACAATGTCTTTCTCCAGACTTATTCCTTCCCCCATTAGAGAAATGCTCAGTCTGTGCTCTATGTCTCCCAGGACCAATCCCGAAATCTCATTAACTGCGATTTCAACCAGGATGGCCGGAGTGAAGTCATCCCCTGCGGTATCTTCCCACGCATTGGTCTGGCTTATTTTAATCAATGATTTAGTTTATTCGTAAGGGAAAGAACCAGGAGATTTTGGAAGTTTTTGTACACATGAGGGGGGAGGTTCACTCGCTCCTAAGGTTGTAGCGCTTCGTGGCGCCTTTCAATGTTGTTAGTGCACTAGGTAACAGCTAAGATGGGGGCACCTTAGTTCAAGGACACTGGGTGGAGGCACAGGCAGGTAGTATATTACCGAGCGCCAGGAAAATCAGCCCTAGCACTCCCGGTCAGACAGTGGCTTTGCGGCCACCTTTATTTTCTTTATGGATTGCGTTGAGTGTGCTGCTGTCCTCTTCCTCTTCCCCGAACCGCGGACTGCAGACTGCTCCACACGTTCTGAACACCCTTCATGCGAAAGCAGCATTTTTGAACTGGAACAGGAAGTAGGAGGAGCCAATGCAAAAGCACCAGCAGCAAGGCCAGACTGCTCCACACTTTGCGAACACACTTCGGGGGACCCGCTTCGTGGGAAAACAGTATTTTAAAAACTGGAACAGGAAGTAGGAGCAGCCAATGAAAATGCACCAGCAGCTAGAGCGGACTGCTCCACACTTTGCAAACACACTTAGACGGAAAACACCGTTTTAATACTGGGAGAGGAAGTAGGAGGAACCAATGGACAAGCACCAGCAGCAAGGGCAGACTGCTCCACACTTTGCAAACACACTTCGAGGGAAAAAAGCGTTTTATAACTGGGCAGGAAGTAGGAGGAGCCAATGGAAAAGCACCAGCATCTAGGGCAGACCGCTCCACACTTTGCAAACACACTTCGCGGAACCCGTTTTGCAGGAAAACAGCGTTTTAAAACCGGATCAGGAAGTAGGAGGAGCCAATGGAAAAGCACCAGCAGCAAGGGCAGACTGCTCCACACTATTTCATTATTTAAGCTTTTAATGTAGCTATGATTACCCTTCAGTAGGTGTTCTTGACATTTTGATGTGTTGATGTAGGATGCAGAAGGGACTTTGACAACCACACTTTTCTGGAAAACAACAGACTGGAACTCTCTACTTCCATTTGCGCATTTAATACCCAAAAGCACTCACAGAGAATCCATATTTTGGTCAATGGCTACGGTTCAGAAGGATTTGCTCTACCATGAGAGAATTTGATGTGCACGGCAATGATCTGAGTAAGGGCATAAAGGGGACAGCATCTGCCTGTAAATGTACCTAAAGATCTTACAAACTGTGACAAAATCTTCCTAGAGAGGTGACCCTTCAAATAAATCCCAAAATATAGAATGGCAACACATTAACATGTGTGGTCTCTTATTCTCCCCTTGCCAATAAGGACTAGAACAGTATCTGGCCAAATTGCCAAATTGTGAAGGTTGGAGAATTGACTGTCCAAATATTGCTTAACCAGGGCAAGAGATATTTGTGATGAGCTTGGACACATAGTAATAGATAGTTCAAACTCTCCTATACAGACTACATTTTGGAATACTGAAAGGACAGGTTGTATTACAGATGAAGCAACTCAGGATATCTATTTGGATAATGCAAAAGTAGGGATATTCCTCTGTCTCTAGACTCTAAAGTGCGGGACAGCGTGGCAATAACGGCTCGATGAACTATAGTTGGGGTGCATTGCTTCATACCCCACACTCATTGGTTGTCAACCATTATGTGGTGTGTTTGGTTCCTTACAACCTGCGGTGCCACATCACAGTCTTTGTGAGGAAGAAGATACATTCCTGCCGCTCTGCGTATAAGTTACGATAGAGCGCTGTGTTATTGACTTAATCCCGGATGGTTTTAAGGGACAACTGCCACACTGTTTGTGATACAGTACCTTATCACATTCTTTAATACACTCTACATTGGTACATCTTAGACCAACCACGAACCAGTCTATCTACCAAATTACATAAGATCAATTCACAAAGGGCCTGCTGTGGGCACATTCTCTTAAAGGGGAAAGGGACTAGGGGTAATGGCAATATGCTCTGTGTACTGCAATTGCTGAGTTTCAAACCTTCAATGTAATGTAAAAAGGCACAATGGCATGCCTACTATCCAGGACCATAACACGCCTGTTTGAAGCACTATGTCTTTATTTGTATGTCAAACAACCGTATCTATGTATGCACTGCCCTGTCTGAGCGATCGATGTAAAAGCATGATACTGTAGGGATGTAGGCTTTGTACTTACGCACAGGATGACAGTCACGCCCAGCTACGTGTTTTTCCCATTTAATGCATGTTGGGGTACGTGCTTACATGATATATTTGTGTTGTAAGTCACAACTGCATATGTGACTCTGACAAGGTGGCTTGGGAATAGAAAATGGCAAGTAGTTTGCATGCACTTACGAAGTACCCTTTGCAGCAGATGAACAGATAACTTGACAAAGGGATGCCGGCTTTGCAAGCGTGCCTGCCATAAACGCACACTACTCAAGAGATGGTAGCTGTTTACTGCTACGTTATTTTCTCATGCATTAACGTGGTGGCATGCTCTGATGTCATACTACCTTAGCGACTACATTGAATGCTGGCCTCTGTTTGCATTTCATTACATGCAGAACCCGGCTTGTGAACAGACATGTCATTCAGGTGAAAAGGAGTTTCTACCAGAGGATAATAGCTGGGTATTCATGTTTCTTTGCAGTCCTAAACTATGTGCTAAAAGATGGCTCTCCGCTTGCGTAACACATTTTGAGTCAATGAGAGTGGTAAGTAGTCATTTGAAATCATTTAATCTCATTTAAACGTACGTAATAGAAGTATTAGGGACACGTGTGCCTGGTACGTATTTCAGTATTAATGTTTGAACTTCCATAAAGATATTATTAATACAATACCTCCTGCAGTGTTATGATATGATATGATATATGTTATTTGTAACACGCCTATACACAAGTGTTTCAAGGCGCGACGAGGCAAGGAGGGGGAAACAAAGGGGAGACAGACAACGATCCTACTAGGCCAGGTGTCATTCAGATCGCGCAAGTGCAAGGGAGGGGGGAAGGGAAAACTGCAAGGGGGAAGGGAGAGGGGAAAGTGCAGTACAGGGTTGGTAGAATACAGGATAAATAATAAGGGCCCACTGGTGGCAAGTGCAAGTTAAGTGCAGACAAGTGCTGGGAAGGGGGGCTGTAGGGATACAGAGACAATACCGTAGTGCAGGGGTTGCCAGGGAGGCAGTGCAGGGGAGAGTGGCTGGGCCAAGGACCGAGAACGTTGGGTAGCCCAGTTGCAGATTCAGTGCAGTTTCATTAATTAGCAGGGGAGTGGGGGGGGGGAGGGCAGAAGCAAAGAGGAAGGTTTTGAGGTGCTTCCGGAACCGGAATGGTTCTCCTCAAGTTTCAGGGAGGCAGGAAGGCTGTTCCAGAGGGAGGCCCCTGCTGCGGAGAGAGAGATCTACCGCCAACTCGTTGCTTGGAGAAGCGGCTGACCCTGAGGGAGTTGGAGGCGGATGAGCGAAGAGCTCGAGAAGGAAGATATTTAGGAAGAGAGAGTTGAAGATATTTTGGCCCCAAGCTCCAAAAGGCCTTGTGGACAATGCAGAGGGTTTTGAACTTAATCCTCGCAGCCAATGGGAGCCAGTGTAGCGATTTCAGTCCTGGAGAGATATGGTCCCTGGGCTTGAGGCCAAGGACAAGTCTCGCAGTCCTGTTCTGGATGAGTTGCAGAGGGCACAGTGTAGAGGCAGGCAGATTTAGATAGAGGCTGTTACAGTAGTCCAGCTTCGAGAGAACCAGGGCTCTGGAGACAGTGAGCTTCTGTGGGAAGGAGAGGAAAGGAAGGATACCTTTGAGGAGGTGCAGCTGGTAGTGTGACTTCTTGGAGATGTCATATATGTGAGGAGAGAAGGAGTGTGTGGAGTCAAAGGTGACCGCAAGGTTTTTTGCCTTGCAGGTAGGAGCAGGAAGAGGGCCAAGAGAGGCTGGCCAGAGAGCTGCAGGGAAGGAGGGAGTGGGTGTGCCAATGAGTAGAATCTCAGTCTTACTGGCATTGAGGCAGAGGTCATTGGCGGCACACCATTCATGGATAGCAGAGAGACAGTCAGAGATGAGGGAAGGAGAAGAGGAGGCCGAGGGTAGCCTGAAAATGAGCTGGGTATCATCCACATAGCACTGAAAGTTGGGGCAGAGAGCGGCGATGCAGTGGGCAAGGAGTGCCAGATACTGGTTGAACAGCCAGGGAGAGAGGTTAGATCCCTGGGGGACACCACAGGTAGAGAAAAAGATGTCAGAGAGGAAGGACCCCAGTTGAACCTGGGAGGGTCGATTGGAGAGGAAAGAGGTCAGCCACGCCAGAGCCTGACCAGTGATACCCAGGTTATCACAGAGACGGTTGAGCACGATGCATGGTTGACAGTGATGTTCAGGAGAGCAGTTTCCATGCTTCTGGCAGCTCTGAAGCCAGACTGATGGTCATGAAGACTACCAACAGATTCAGCATGGAGATTAAGCTGGGAGATGGCCAGTTTCTCCAGGAGCTTGCCCCGGAAGGGAGTGATGGAGATTGGGCGATAGTTAGCCAGGCAGGAGGGGTCGAAAGAGGGTTTCTTAAGAAGAGGGTGCACAAGGGAGTGCTTAAGGGTGGATGGGAAGACTCCGAAGGCGAAGGAGTGATTGCAGAAGTCAGCCAGGGCAGGAGCCAGGGAGTCGATGTGGTCCTTGATAGTTTTGGAGGAACAGGGGTGGACCTGTTTCGATGAGACTTTCATGGATCAGACTTGTCTGGAAACCTTGTCAGCAGAAAAGAGGGGAACGGCAGAGAAGGAGGGAGGCGCGGTGGCTGCAGAAGGGCCAGAGGAAGAGCAGGGAATAGAGGGGGGAGGTGATAGGTGGAGAGTGAGGACAGGATTTCCTGAGTTTTTTAAATGAAGTGAGAGGCCAGTGCTGTGCAGAGGGCCTGGGAGGAGACAGAAGAGGTAGAAACTGCAGCAGGGTTGGCCAGCTCCTTGCAGATTTTAAAGAGTTCGGCAGAATTGTTAGATGCTGCAGAGATGCAGGCTTGGATAAGGGCTCTCTTCTTTGTGAGAACGGAGAGCCGGTATTGCCTTTGGAGCAGGCGGCAGGCCAGTTTGTCAGAGGATGAACATGAAGCACGCCATTTCCTCTCTGCCACCCTGCACTTGCGTTTTAGGGTGACGAGATCCGAGTCATACCAGGAATTACATTTGGCTTTGGGCTTCAGGTGGATTCTCATGACAGGGGCAAGGATATCAAGAGTGTCAGATATAGCAGAGTGGAGAGTGGAGAGGGCTGTGTCAGGGTGGGAGTCAGCCGAAGGGAGTGTGGGGGGCGAGAAGGTGGCGGCGAAAGCCTCAACATACACGCGCTTCATGGGTCGGATGACCGAGAAGGAGGGTGGCAGTGATGAAGGTGGCTTTGCCTGAGGGGTAGGGAAGGTGAAGTGGGAGGATAGGAGAAAGTGATCACTCCAGGAGAGAGGAGTGGAGAGAGGGACAGAGAGGGGAAGGTCAGAAGAGATCAGAGCATCAAGAGTGTGCCCTGCAGAGTGAGTCGGCTCAGACAGTAGAATAGAGAGTGAGAGAGAGTCACAGAGGTCGCAAAAGAGTTCAGAAGGGGGACAGGAGGCATCCAGGTGGATTTTGAAGTCTCCAAGAAAGAGGAGTTGAGAGGTTGAGGACAGGAGTGAGGAGGAGAGGTCCGCCCACTCAGAGAGGAAGGAGGAAATTTGACCGGGTGGCCGATAGATAGTAGCCACCGTAAGGGAGTGGCTAGGAAAGAGAGAGAGAGTCGGCAGACAAGGCATTCAAAAGAAGAGTAGGGTTGCGTAAGAGTGACAGTGGCAGGAATCCACTAAGGGAAGATAAGGGCAACACCCCCCCAGCACGGTTGGGCCTGGGCACGGAGAGGATCTTGTAACCGTCAGGAAGGAGTGTGTCAAAGCTGGTAACAGAGCTGGCTGTGAACCATGTCTCAGTGAGACCCAGGACATCAAGGTCCAGTTCCTCAAGAAGGCGACAGATATCAGAGGAATGTTTGACGGCAGAGCGATAGTTAAGAGTGGCTATGTGGAGAAGGTTGCCATCCTTGAAGGACTTTCAGGGAGGGGTACAGATCAGAGGTATGCCCTGCGGAGGTGAAAAAGGGTCAAGAGAGGGGGAAGGAAGGGAGGGTGGAGGCAAGGTGGCAGAGGACAGAGAAGGGGGGACAGCAGGAGAGGAAAGGAAGTTGATGAGGCGCGGGAAGCGTCTATCAAAGAGGTTCCAAGTAAGTGGCCTACAGGTTTTCATGGAATTACTTATGAATTAAATATTGAAAAGTACATACATTATCGAGATGTATCTTTATTGTACATGTCCTCCAGACATGGAGGACTCCGAGTAATACATGCCTGGGGGCAAGTTTGCCGGAAGGCGCTCTAAAGTTAGGTGGTCAGTTATTGAACTCTGTGCCATTTACTCTTTTCTTGCTAAACCCTTGAGTTGGGTTTAGCGTGTTCTGAACTGTGCTCGACAATTCCACTGGCATGACACCACCAGTTCCTTTGGGCAAGGTTTTGCAGTGCATATAGATTGAACAGCAGAGACCAGTACACGTGGAAGATACACTGGCACCATTGGTAAAACCCACCATGACAAGGGGTCTACCAAGTTCTTGTTGATGAGTTTTTTCTTTTCATTCCTGAATTTTGAGGGCCTCGAACAGGTTTTCTTGATCCACCTAAATGGTGGCAGGTTTTAACAGGTTAATAGTGGAATAGCATGGACAAAGCATCTCTGCCTCTGTTATAGGAAACCTTGTAATTAATTGTGTTGGTAGTTTGGAGTAAAAGGTATGTAACTTTGGAAAGTGTTATATGCTTACAAGTATTTTGCTTTCTGCACAATTCATATGGATATCGAACCGCCACACTGATGCAGATGAAGTAAATAAGGATCATCTGGAGACAAGGGGTGCTGTGCAGTGGTCAGAACTGGAGTGGACAGTGGAGAATGTCGATGAACTGGGTACGGGTTGGCTGTACTAGCATCACTTGCAGTTGGAGTGCAATAGCAGAATGCCGGGAACATAATGAGGTGCAGAATTGTGGAGCACACACGTCAGTATTGTAATGCAGAAGACACGATTCTGTGCCTGATGGGGTGTAGAATATGGTTGGACATGTTCACATTGTTTAGATGAATACTAATGCGTTTCGTTCCTTATTAGCGTATCATTACGGTTTTCTCCCACATCGAAACACTTTAATAACAGATGTTATTACTATGCCATTTCATTGGACTCGATGTATATAAATCCTTGAAGAATAAAGGGCTAAGTCAAAAGGCACATCCAAGTTCCCTTGCTCTTTTCCTTCCCCATCCCACTAACAAACCCCCCCTTGAACCCTCATTCCATTGGAGATCTGTCAGAGCGCCAAGAGACCGTGCAGTGCGCGGTACAAGACCCCATAACATTAACATTAAAACTAAATTGGGAATGCTGCAGGATTAGAACTTCTGAATTTCAGGCTTCACACATGTTAGAGTTATTCCTCAAAGTCTGTTCCATACATCTACATAAAATGTCCCTATAAAGGAAATCTCGCTGGCCCTTAAACTGTCCCTAGATGGGCGCTGGTGTGTCGCCTATCTAGGTGGGGGGATAGCAGAGATTACTTGCCCTAATCTCTCTCACTGCTTTCCTAAATTGCTAAAACATAGGAGCGCATTGTTTGGGAATCAACATTACTACTTTATTCTTGTTGCTTCCAATTAGTGTCAATTATCATATGTAAAAAAGGGGTTTATGAAGCAGTAGGGGTGGTAGACTTAATCTCAACACCCTTCCTGCTCATATAGTAAAATGATGTGATATCAACCACGATCACTGTTTATTCTGTGAGTCGTGTCAGTCGGGTTATCACCCTGGCTCTTACTATGTCAACCGGTTTCAGTGGGCTTTCAAAATTATTTTACTGCTTTCTTCAGGACTAGACACTGTGGCTTAGTATGACACAATATGAGTTAAAAAGACCATTGCAATGTTGTCTGTTTTCCGTTTCCAAATTCCTTGACTGGAAAAGGGCATCTTCAAATTCTCCTGGGACATCTAAAGCACAATCTCCCTGTATGGGAGCTCACACCAGGTTTCCAACTGGTCTGGTGTCTTAATTGTGTAGTATGTTCCTGGAGGTGCCAACTCCCCTTGTCTCCTTATTCTTGGGTGTGATGGGACTGGTCCTCCTTCTGCAAATCGGTAAGTCCAAGGGTCAGATATTCTGCCTTACAGGGCTTGCTTGTTCACTTTACAAACGTGTGCCCTCTAAGTACGGCAGTGTACGTTTTTCTTTCCTCCTCAGGCCGTCTAGGCTGTATAGAAGGCCTGAGGACGAAAGAATATCTGACCCTTGGACTTACCGACCAAGCTGCAGGTCTATAAAGCTATTAGAACACCCTCAGTGTTTAATTAAAGTACAATAAATGAGAAATGTTTTATTGCAGGCTGCTATTGAAAGCAGTGTGCACGCAGCGGGCTGATAACAATAGGACACGTGCCCACCTCTGGGAGCTGGGGCTGGCAAATTGTACGTGTGTGGGAGGGGAGGGTGTTGGGTGGGTGTTGGAATGCATTGGTTCAACTGTGAATTAAGCGCTATGCTCTGTTATAGGCTTTTTGAATATGTGTCTGTTATAGGCTTTTTGAATATGTGTGTGGTAATAAGAAAGTGTATAAGCACATTATACTGTGCCGGAAACAGCCACGAAATCCATTAAAAAAAATATATATATTTCCTCACCTCCCCGCCACTATATGGAAACATGAACTTCGAGGCGATGCTCAGAACATTAATGACCCATTCTGCTATATCTCCTGTCCCCCATACCTCCCCACACTCCTTTCGTCCTCCATGCATGACTCACAATAAGAAATACACTGCACAAAAAACTTGAAAATATGCATAGTTTTCATTTTTGATCTGGCACACAATGCCTTTCCCGAAAGTCTCTTTGTTTGTTTCTTTTATTCGGGCGTGAGAGCAGCAGGTCGCATCTCACTAAGTATGAGAGTACAGTTTGCAGATTGACAGAAAATACAAAACGCCTGTCGTATATCAACCACTTTTTTTTCCGTATGGTTTTCTCAATAACGAACTAAAGGAAGTTTGCTTCCTTGATGGGGAGGGACACACCAGGCATGCTGCAAAGGCAACACGGCACACCTGAAAGAACAAAGAAATATCGAGGCTGAGTACCACAAATAAAGTACGGCAATCACGGGCTGAAAAGATACAAGTATCTTTTATTACTGTACAGTTTACAAAGCAAAACAGATAGCTATCTGGCCCCAACACCTCGCCGTGTGTACCAGCCGACACAGTGAGGAGAGTGAGCTACTGGACATCTAAACACTAACATTTTTATACATTTCCTACAATATTGTCCAGCCTCTCTTCATGTTAATAATTTGTGTCCAGAGTTTGTGCGTAGTTCATATGACAGATTTTACAATATTATGCAAAGGATTACATGAATTTACATTTCCATGAAAATACAATGGTGGTATAGGTTCTCGGATCTGCGGTAAGCCTTGTTTCAAGAACCTCTTACAATGTAGTTCATCTAAAACATACGTTCGTCATTTACTCTTCATTGTTTCAGTGTTTATACAAGGATGAGGCTTGTGAGTGCAGACAACACTCGAATAGCAGTTGATATGAAACACAAGGTTTCTTTGCTTTGTTTAAACAGTTGGCTTGCAGACAACCTAAAAATTAACAGAACTCAAAGGTCGGTCGGCTCGACTTGCAAGATGAAAACACAGACCACCATTTTAGAGCATGGAAGTGAAAATCAAAATGGCGGAAAAATCTTAAAATGGTGGCGGAGTAAAAACTCAAAAATCAGAGCTTTTGCAACGCGGTTTTCTGTGTAACGTGATTGGGCTTAGGCCAATATTAAATATAAGATGCACTATATAATTATGGTTTAACAAACCCTCCTTTTGGCCTAAGCCAATGGCTTACTAAATATATTCCCTTTACTCATAACTTTCAATGTCGGTACATCTCGAATCACATTCATCAGATATATCAATCACCATTATATCCATGACAGTAATATCCTCCATTACAAAAACTTTAGTCATCTTTTCGGGTGCAAGTATTTTTGGCCCTAATGTACCTACAGTTTGCGCACATCCCTCTAACATCGAACATATGGCATATGCCAATTTCCCTCAGGAACATGTACTTCTGTACTTAGGACATGCAGATTTTGTATTGCCTTAAATATGGTAGGAGAGGAATCAGGTACGAAAACGCAGCAAGTAGATCCCACTAATTTACATACTCCACCACGCTCAGCCAGGATGACGTCTAACACCATCCGGTTCTGTAGAGCTACTAATCTAATCGCTTTCTGTTCTAATGTCATATTGTAGAGTATGTCAGTGGTCCGGTTGATGGTTTTCTCCAATACTCTTGCCAATCTCCTAATATCCTCGGAATTCATGATCTGTCCCCAAAATGGTAAAAAGGATTTTGCTACATCACCCATGACCTGTGAAGGAGTATCTGTCACACTCACCTGTGTCTCCGCAGGAGCGATGGATCACCTCCTTTGGCCCCGAGTATTCACTTCCTCTGTTCCATCTGGAGGAATACCTTGGTCTCTAGTGGGGTGCGCACTCCATCCTGCATTCGCAGGAGCGCGATTCTATTGGGGGGATCCGTAGCCCTAATCTTGTAGGAATGATGGCCAATGTCTGTTTGCCACGTTCAGATCCCACACACTGTTCTGACTTCACAGCGAGGCAGTAGTGTTCCATGTGCTAGTTACTTCACTAGCAGTTTCTCCACACAGTGAACATTGCACTGGGGTTTTTGGAGAGTCCAGTACAGTCCGAATTGTCTTTATGATGCCAAAGATACCTAGGGTAAGTATGCACAGTGGGTAGAACTCTGAAAAGGCGGTGGGTATGCGCTGCGTTACTAGCTCAAGCGCACCAGTTAATGTCTCTCCTTTCTTTTGCAGGAGTGGATTGAGGAGCGCTCGGGCTATGAACCTGGATTTCAGCACAGCGGGAAGAACCTCAGAGATCCGGTGAGTTGCGTGGCGTTCTGGTTCATGCGCACCACGTAAAGTTCTTCTTTATGTTTGCAGATGCCGATGCAGGTGTAACCTCATGTCTGGACAAAGACTGCTGCTTGGGGGAAGCACGGAGGATGATCCATAGCAGGTAAGCAGAAGCAGGAGCACGGTGCGTGTGTTGCTGATGCAGTTTACAGAAAGCAACACGAAGCACTGCAGGAATCTAGGGTGTGGCTTATATAGCCAGCCACACCCAAACACTGGAGCGCTCATGGATTTCCATACACTTCCTGGTTGGCAACAGGAAGTGGTAACCAGGAAGTAACTAAAAAAACAGCAAGGAACTAGAGGGAGCTATCAGCTATGGGCATTTGTGTGTCTATGCCAGGCCTGCCAAGCCTCCACCCAGCTTGCCCCGACTACATGCCTGGTACTCATGACAGTATCACTGTTCTCGTCCCACCTTGGACGAGCTCTAGAGACCTCAGAGGTGCTAGCTATGAATACCCCTGGTAGCAAGATACCTAATAACAACTACCCTTCCTCACAAATTTGCAATATTGGTACAACCCTTAAAAGTACCCATTGACTGAGAACCATTCATTTGTATGCAGAAGGAAACAGAGCGGGGGCTGTGATTAATAGTGTAAGAAGGAGGCGTGGCATCACGGTTGCCTACGGGAGCCATCTTGAAAGAGATTAACGATTGGAAAGGTCTAGAAAGTCTATTGGAAGGCCTAACAGAAGCAATGTTAAGTTTGCACCTATTTACAAAAAGAGAACCTCCCAGAGGCGTCAGGACACGCCTTTCCAACTCGTTCAAATAAGTCCCATCAAAATTCCCTGAGATGCTATCATTCCAACGACCAAAGAATAGTGCCCTTAGAGAGGCGTAGCATGCAGTAGTTAAAGGCAAAGGATGAATATACCAACCCAACCCTTTTTCCTCGTGCTGTGGCAAATGCGAACATATCCAGCAAATAGTTCTATTCAGAATTGCATGGGTCGCATTCATAATTAACAAAAGTGTTGTTGTGATAACTCTGTCTGTGTTGGGAATCCCTAGGAGACAGAGTGTGCAGCTGCACGAAAGGAGAAGACGTAGTAGGAACACTCTCAGTGGGTATCAAAGTTTCAAGTGGACGTACCCCCTCAATATACCAAAACCCTAAAGCCATGATTACTGTTAGACCAATTACCAAAATCAAGAGAAAACAATAAGTCTTCAAGGACCATGCATTTTTATGTCCAATGTCTTTGTTAGCCCCACAATTGATCAGTTGCTTCGTGTGAGTAGGATTAGCGACAGGCATTGGTCCTCAAAGTTCGTTCTAGAAGGTTTCTGTGACGGACTCCTTAAGTGTGTTTGTTGGTGATCTCCTGACCACGTGATGTATCTTGATTGAAGAGAGCTCTGCTGGTCGCAGCAACTTACTTATGTTTTAACGCGAGAGTGCCAAAGGACTAGCTCAACAGTCGTTTTCCCATGGGCACAGCCGTGCTGTGCTGTAAGTCTAGTGCCATGGATGCAGATCGTACCTTAAGACTCCTGGCACTGTGTGATCTGCGAACAGAGTGTCGTTGCTTCCTGATGGAAGATGTGAAACAGAGGAAAGATTGCTCAAGGGTACAGAAAGATCCAAAGAAGAGTTCAAAGACAAAGCAGCTGTCTCCACAGGCCCCACGGGCTCAGGAAGTATCTCTGAAACACCCTTGATGTTGTTCAAGACGGATTGATCACCAGAAACAGAACAAGTGGTTTCCTTCTTTTCTTGTTCATCGAGTGGCAAGGGAAAAGGTATTTTCTTGGTGTGTGTCGCGTGGATCCAGTGTCTCCTGCCTGCTACTCGTACAGCAGTCTGTGTGGCCAACAGGACCTGGAATGGTCCTCTTCAGTGCGGTGTGAGACTGGATGGTCTCTCAAACAACTTTGTTAGCACCCAATCCCCAGGTCGATTCTATGACCTGGTCCCTCAAATTTAACTGGGAGGGCTTCTCGCAACTGTTGGTAAATCAAATACACATTTTTAGTTAACTGGTCACAGTATTCAGCAAGAAGCAAATGCTCCACATCTTTCAATGCTCTGGGTTTCGGCAGATTCCAAATGTTAGCTGGTCTCCCCATTACTATTTCGTATGGGGAGAGTCCAGTTCTAGTCTGTGGGGTCGTCCACATGGACAGTAGAGCTATAGGTAAGGCATCTGGGCATTTCAAATTACTGCTGGCACAGACTTTCGCAAACTTGTTCTTCAATATACCTTTATGGTGTTCTACAAGTCCAGCACTCTGAGCGTGTCTAGCCGAATGGAACCGTTTATCGATCTGTAATCCTGTGCGTGCTTGCAAGATTACAGCAGTGATAAAATGTGGACCATTATCCGACCAGATGAACCTTGGCAACCCAAACCTAGGAAAATATTCCTTAAGCATGTTTTTTGCCGTTGTCATTGCTGTGGCATCTTTCACAGGGAAGGCTTCAACCCACTTGCTAAAGGCACAAATCACTACTAAGACATATTTGTAGTTATAGCAGCGCTCCATCTCGATGAAGTCGAAATGAATCACCTCAAAAGGCATAGAGGGGGGAACCAAAACTACCCCTCGGTGTCATTGTACCCTTCCCCACATTATGCTGTAAGCACACCATACATCTTTAAACAAAACGCTCAGCAGTCTTTGAAATGTTTAGGTTTACCCAGGCAGGTTCTAACAATTTACACATTTTCCTAGCACATATGTGAATAGGACCATGAGTCATTGTAACCATGACGGTGACATAGTCATCGTGTAGCATCCATCTTTTCCTTTTGTTGTTCACCCAACAACCTTCCTCATCCAAACTTGCTAAACCCTCAGCCCAGTGTTTAAGTTATTTTGGAGTGGCATCAGCTTGAATATTCTTTATCGAGTCAATACCTTCATCTACTGTACAGATATTTGTAGTTTCTTTCCTGACATACATTTCTGAGTATAAATCAGTAGCGGTCCATTTAGCTATCCTGTCAGCAAAAGCGTTTTATCTCCCCACATGATCTACTACCTTTCGATGTGCGGTGCACTTTATGATTTCTAGTTGAGTAGGAAGCGTAAGTGCAGAGAGTAGCTGAACTATCAAGGTGCCATGTTGGATTTTTGTTCCGTGTGAGGTCAAGAAACCTTGTTCTGCCCATAGTCTACCGAAGTTGTGAACCACTCCAAAGGCATACTGGCTATCAGAAAATATGTTTACTCTAAGCCCTTCAGAAAGTTCACAAGCTCAAGTCAGTGCGATAATCTCTGCAGCCTGCGCGGAGTTATGCGAAATTCTCTTGGTTTCCACAATTGTGCTTAGTGTAGTGATGGCATAAGCAGAAGTGTATGTACCATCCGCAAGTTTGAAGCAGGAGCCGTCACAAAACAGCTCCCTTTGCGGATCATTCAGAGGTGTATCATTTAAATCAATCCTGCCTTTGGTTTCTTGATCTTTGGTATAGAGGCAGTCATGTGACATTTCATCACTACAAGCAATATCTTGTGAAGAGGTAACAATTCAGCCGGATTCAATACGCAACACCTCTTAATTTGGATATGCGATGCAAATAGGATTAGTTCATATCCCGTTAATTGTGCGGAAGTAAGTTGTTGTGTTTGCGTTCTGTTTAGTAGAACGTCTACGGAGTGGGGTACCATTACGTTTAAAGTGTGACCTAAAACCATACCCTCACTTTGTTTTACAGACACAGCAGCGACAGCTCTCAGACATCTCGGCTAAGCGCATGCAACAGGATCAAGTGTGGAGGAAAAATAACTGCACAGTCTATTCTTCCCCACAGGTTCCAGCATTAACACAGCCAAAGCACATCCATCACATTCATGCACATACAACACAAATGCCTTATCATAATTTGGTGTGCCAAAACTGTTGCTGAACGCAGTGCAGTCTTGAGCAGATCAAAAGCTTTCTGTTGTTCCAAGTTACACGGTAGTGGCAAAGAAATGCCCTTCTTTGTCAATGCCAACATTGGTTTCATTACTAGTAAAAAGTTTGGGATCCACTGTCTACAGTAAGAAACCATTCCTATCAAGGCTCTAACTTCTTTCTGTGTATTTGGGACAGGCATGCTAGAAATGCTTTTTATCCGTTCAGGTGTCAATCTTCATCCCTCCTTTGACAGGAGATAGCCTAAATAGGCGACCTCCTGTCGACAATACTGAAACTTCTTTAATGAAGCCTTATGCCCATGTTGTGCTAGATGAATAAGCAATAACACAGTGCCCTCTTTGCAAGCTCTTTCTGAGTCTGCAGCTAAGAGAAGGTCGTCAATGTGCTGCAACCATGTACAAGTGGAAGGCAACTCAAGGGTGTCAAGCTGCTCTTTCAAAGCCCTACTATAAATGCTCGGAATATCCGTGTACCCTTGTGGTGCACGGGTAAATGTAAACGAGTGTCCCCCTAGGGTGAACGCGAACAAATATCTACTATCCACGTGTATGGGAATGCTAAACAAGGCATTCTTAAGATCCACCAGACTGAAATGAATAGCAGAAGCTGGGATCATTGTTAATATTGTTGCTGCATCAGGTACAATTGGAAATTGCAGAGCAACGACCTTATTGATAGCGCATAAATCGATAATGAAACAAAAAGGAATCGCATTATCCCCTTTCTTGCATACTGGTCAAATCGGGCTCTTGCACAAACGTCCTGCAATTTCTCCAATCACTGCACAATGTACAAAATCGGAAACTGTACACTTCAACGCTTGCTTACCATCAACTGAAATCTTATATTGTGGGATACGTGACAACTTAACTCCTGGTTTCAAAACAATTTTAACAGGCTCAATTTGCAAAACACCAACATCATTGTCATCAACTGCCCATAAACACGTTGGAACTTTACTAAATTCAGGAGGCAAAGGTCTAGTCAAAAACTGTGAGATAAAAGATCGCTGGGGTGAAATCGTCAAACAACTTCATCCAAAGAACAATGAATTACCGCACTTAATTCCTTCAACAGATTCAACCCCAACAAATTCTCTCCACTGTTCATTGTCAGAGGAAATGGACAGTAATCCATAAATGGTCCCAGTGAAATCGGTACCGGCAGAGAAACCGGACTAACCACTGGCGTACCAGAAAACCCTACAGGAACGTTATTGTGCCCTGACAGTTGAATGTCTGCAACCTGTGAATGATCAATGGAACACTTCTGTACTCCTGTATCAATCAAAAATAGATGCTTCCTATTCCCCACCATCATTTCAACATAGGGACCTCTCTGATTAAGGTGAATAGGCGTCGGTTCCAGACCCTGCTTCGGGCAGTCCTAACGACACAATATATTGTTGAAGACAAGATCTTCAGAAAGATAGGCAGTTGAAGGATTATCGAAAATATTTCTGTTATCTATACTAGGTTGCTGATTATCTTGCTAGAATGATTGTGGATTTTGAATGAACTGGCTTCTACCAGGACCCCCTACCCCAGGGCGGCCTCTGGATCGTCTACCCATGACACCATATGTGTTATTCAACCTCTGCTGAAGGATCGGGCATTGTGCTCTCCAATGATCCTCTTATCTGCAATAAGCACATTGGTTCACATGTACAGGACCCAACTGCGCATTACTTTATGGAACAAACTGTATATTCCCACCTTTAGTCCCTCTAACTATCTGTTGCAGTAATACTTTGATTTTCAGGTCTCCCGTTTTCTTTTCAATCCTCTCTTTATCATTATTGACCCTATTTTCGTAATATTGAGCCATATGCAATACTTCGGACTGTGATTTAGCTTACCAAGCACTCTCAGAAGTCATGATTTGTGACTGAATATCAGGCAACAATCCACACACAAACTTATACACAAACAATCTTTTCTTGACTCAGTACTTAAATCCTGTCCGCTAAAATCTGAAAATACTTTTTCGAACCGATTAAAGAATTCGGTAGCACCTTCAGATTTTCTTTGGGTACAAGCAGTGAGTTTGTCCCAAACAATCCATCTCTCGGGAACCACAGTTTTTAATTTCGCTACTATTCTGTCTGGCAAAGTTAGTATCACTTGTGGTGGTCTCTCACCAGCTCTTCTTTCTCCATCTCTCCTCACCAAGTTAACCCATGTGTTACCCAATCCTGCTTGATCATCTACAGTCCTAATTTGTTTCCATAAATCAGCAGGTAGGATCACAGGAAACAAGTCTATATCACCCAATGTGAAAATTGACGAATGCAAGACAGATTCTATTTCTTTGTAGAACCCTAAACCCTGTCAGATTGTTCCTAATGTCCGGAATTGACTGTCTGATAGTGTTCACTTCCTGTATAGAGAACGGGACGTGAACAAATTGTGATACAGAGTGAGCTTCAATATCGATGGCTGCTGCACCTGCTGCGACATTAGCTGGAGTCTCAACTTTAGGAACTAATGTATGAGGAACCTCCCTCATAGGCAACTGAATAGTAGGCGGCTCCGAATGTTTGTTAAGCAATAAAGCCAAGTCAAGCGCCAAAGTGGAAGAAACATTATCGGGCGCAAAGGCTCTCTTTTAAATAATCATCAATTCTGCGGGACAACAAATCTTTTTCTTTATATACTCATCCTGCAGATATTCTACCATTACCTTTAATACTTTCCTCTGCATTTTTGTAGTATACTGACTATATGTATCATATACGTCTATGGGAGATATCGACACATCCGAAATCCATCTAAGTGCATCCCTTGTGCACATTTGCGTTTCTTCACTCGTTGACTTACAAGGAGGAAGGAACCATTTCTGCACATACAAAGCGTCCAAGCTATCACCATCTATTTCATCGTCTGTAACCGTTCTAACTCCCTTCTTAACTCAAAAACCCTCTCGACATGCTCTTTAACTTTCTCCGCAGAATCCCTTGAATAGGCTAAAACATTAAAATCCCTCGACCCTTGTGGGACATCAATGTCCATCAATTTATTCCACATTACAACCAAATGTATTCCCATCCCATCAATAAAGACATTCTGTTTGGGAATACTTACTAGATTAAGACGTGTAGCTAAGACAGTTGATTTTTCACCTTTCTCTATACATTGTTTAGCCCATGCATACAATTCTCTCTTCTTATCTTTAGAAACTGTACTTCGAGTCACTACTCGGCCCTTCATCAGTTACAAGTGGAGCAGAACCGCTTGGGAAAGAGAGAGTAGATAGATCCTGTACAACAGGTAGTGGAGACACTACCGCTGGTAACAAGTACGGAATTACTGAAACAGTAACAATCAGTAGAGGTAGAGGTACAGGCGGAGGAACAACAGTAGGAAGAGGAGCATTAACTGGTGGCGGAAGAGCAACGGGAAGAACAGAAATTGCTTGGGGAGGAGGTGTGACAGCAGGAAGAGGTAAGACAACAGGAATAGGAGGTGGTGCAGTGGCACCAGGCCAATGTTCATTTAAGGGTTTATTAATTAGTTCATCTGAGGCATGAAAATCTTTAGACAGATATATTTTCTGTATACCAAGTTGAAAAGCCCTATCCATGTTTCTAACAGACTCTGACTGTTTTTGTTGATCATATAATAATGCTTTTTCTGAATTTGACATATGACGACGTGTATGCTTCTCTGTACTCTTAAGTTGCTGCATAGCTTCCCTTTTCCAATTCTGAATTACATTTAATGCTGCAGGTCTAGCTTTTTTCTTTAACAATATAATTTCTAAATACTCTATTTGGGCAATCTCAAAGCTACCATTGACTGGCCACTGAAATTCAGAAGCATGTCTAGTTTGTCTGTGCCAAATATCGTTGAATAATATACTACCAATACCATACTTACAGTACATAGTACATGCCGGTACCCCTCCTGTGGCGCCGGTTGTCCAAATTCCAAAGATTGTCTATCTCTGTGGAATAGCGCCCGGAAACAGGCAGGCAATTTCCCAGGCATGTCAGATTACTGGTATTACCTGCCGTTGTCTGTGCTCGCGAGTAGGAAGTCTGATCGGATTACAAAGGACAAAGGACCCTCGCAGTTGGTGATTTCAGCAAATCTGCCCGCCTCGATATGTGGACCCTCGTCAAGATGCCGTCAGGGCCGCATGCTCACCGTTCAGGGATCGGATTGTGCAGTACTGTTGAGGTATCGTGTCTCATCCAAAAGGGCCCCCTATTTCTCACTGTCCGATCCCGGTCCAATAGCCGTGTCTTTCCTTCAACGAGGTGGCATCAATCTTGAGAGTCCCTATTCAGGCGCCATCTGAAAGAACAAAGACACATCGAGGCTGAGTACCACAAATAAAATACACCAATCACGGGCTGAAAAGCTAGAAGTATCTTTTATTACTGGACAGTTTACAAAGCAAAACAGATAGCTATCTGGCCCCAACACCTCGCCGTGTATAACCAGCCGACACAGTGAGGAGAGTGAGGGGAGTGAGGTACTGGACATCTAAACACTGGCATTTTTATACATTTCCTACAATATTGTCCAGCCTCTCTTCACGTTAATAATTTGTGTCTAGAGTTACAATATTATGCAAAGGATTACATGAATTTACATTTCCATGAAAATACAATGGTGGTATAGGTTATCGGATCTGTGGTAGCCTTGTTTCAAGAACCTCTTACAATGTAGTTCAGCTAAAACATACGATCGTCGTTTACTCTTCATTGTCTTAGTGTTTATACAAGGATGAGGCTTGTGAGCGTAGACAACACTCGAATAGCAGTTCATATGAAGCACAATGTTTCTTTGCTTTGGTTAAACAGTCGGCTCACATACAACCTAAACATTAACAGAACTCAAAGGTCGGTCGGCTCGAATTGCAAGACGAAAACACAGACCACCATTTTGGAATATGGAACACAAGTGAAAATCAAAATGGTGGAGAAATATTAAAATGGCGATGAAGTAAAATCTCAAAAATCAAAGCTTTTGCAACGCGGTTTTCCGTGTAACGTGATTGGGCTTAGGCCAATATTAAATATAAGGAGGAAGTATATAATTATGATTTAACAAACCAAACTTTTTCAGTTCTGTGTGCCGTGTTGAAATCAACTGCTGCCCTTTCGTTGGTAAGCTTTGCTTACATTTTTCCAGACTATACTCAATCTGCGGGCTATACCAGTTCATGTAGCCCGCAGATTGACCAATCAGGAACGTCAAACATCCTCTAGGGTGTTCTAATATCCTATATTACACGGTTAAATATGATTCATAGATGTGGATCGATTACTGTGTCCCATCCATTGCATCATCTTTCTTTGCATCCTCCCCTGAGTGCCTTATGTATCACAAATCCAAATCCCAGGCTGGAGGAATATCCTAACCAAGATTGGTGTGGCACGGTTATATCTTACTCTACCTTGGAAGACAGGATTAACAGCGTTTCTAGATGTTGTCACAGGTAGCAGCATGGTGTAACCAGTGTCTAGGGTATCCCATCAGCAGCAGAATTATTCAATGCTCAAAGATAAGTACAGTTTAGCGCGTGCACCATAGACACAACCTTCTTCTTCTTTAGGTCCTCATGATCAGTACTTTGTCCTCCAGATATCTAGGAATCCCAGGAGAGGAGTCCTATTATTTGCTACTGTTCCGTTTCATGACGTTTTAGGGATCGTTACACATTTTTGCCCTGATTCACCTCCCTCGCCATTATGTCTGCTTTGTCTTCTCAGAGGAGAGGGGACATTGTGCTATCTATAAGTGACTTTCCTTCTTTTGCACGCTTTGTGCGGCTGGTATTGGCGATGTCAATCCTGACTCATATGCTCCTTAAGGTGTCAGCTGCAACTCTCTCCCAGTGTTCTGTCACTGGAAAGACTCCTCTATCTGCCCAAAAGGGTAACCTAACTAAATGGTCAAGGAATCTAGGAGCATGCAGGTACTATTTAACCCAAACATGACATGACCAGTTCCTTTTTCTCATGAGCTGTGTCTTCCTTTTTCTTTTAGCTACTGTACCTTCCCTAATTGGTTGCGTGCGGATGGACATAAAGTATCTGTGCGGTTGCCAGCTGCACTCCTGCACGGCCCCCATGGCAACCCTTGCACTCAGTGGCTGTTTGCTGTGTCCCTACAGCCCCCCCCCCCCACCAGCACTTGACACTCAATGTCTGCACTTTCCCTTGCACTTCCCACCACCCGGCCATACTTGTATTTCTTAGTTTCTATTTATATTACTGTTGATCCCATGTACTGCACTGCCCCCTCGCCCACCCCTCGCACTTTTCCACTCGCCCCTCCCCTGCACTTGTGAAATCTCAATGTCACCTGGCCCAATAAGATCGTTGTCTCTGTCTTACCTCTGTTCCCATCCCTTGCCTCGTCGCGCCTTGAAACACTTGTGCATAAGTGCGTTATAAATGCCATATCATAGCATATCATATCATATCATGTATCACATACAAGAACACACAAAAAAAACATTTCAAATGACAATTCAAGGTTTTGAATACCGTGGTCCAAATGTGATAAGCCCTTAGTGGAATCCACCGTATAGAGGTGTCATATAACAATTCATAATCTGTGTAACTGATGAATCCATTCACTGGAGGACACACGGTCTCTCACAAATGCTTTTTCATAGTTTTAACGCATTTTTCTCATCAGGTGAGTCTTCTTCCGGGGTGCAAGCAGTTCAGTGGCCCCACTCTGCGTGTAATCGAAGTAGGGCTACAGGGGAAGAGGACCAAAGCACCATTTACAGAGTTCCTGTTATCAATAGTTGCTGATCTGACTCTTAGTAGAGCTTGTCAATGCAGTGTCGAGGTGCTTGGTTCTGGGATATTTTGTTTGTAAGTGACACTATTTATTTATTTGTTTTTTAAAGCGCTCACACATCCCAGGGGCATCGAGGCCTGTTACAGGAATATGTCTCTTAGTTGCGTATTGATAACGCGCATAATACCCGGAGGTTTCTAAGTATGGACCTGGTGATCGAACCTGTGTTGCTTCGTGCCATCTTGTTTCCAAGGCGACCATGTTGCCACTGATCTATCCTCCCGAGACACTGCAATTTGAGAGGGGATTTTTTAGGAACACATTTATAAGGAAGGTCTTAAACATTTCAAAATCAGAGCGTTGGGGATCAAAAAGCTATACAACACGCTTAGGGACCCCAGCAACAAAGGTGCTGGTTTCAAGTCTAACCACCAATGCTCCCCTTTACTCTTTCGTTTTCAGTTATTTAACCAAGACACAAGTTAAATACTGATGACATCACTTTATGTTAGATATGAAAGCTTTGCATAAATATCGAGGAAGGCTATTCTCATCTGCTCCTCCTAAATGTGTTGCCTGCATTTGCATATCGAGGATGTGACAAGTATTGGTCAGCAGTTGTAAAAGCCTCGTAGTAGCCACAATAGCCTCTTTGAAATCGAATTGAGGGTGAGTGAAGCGATGACCCTAACATTGCTCGCTGTCATCGGAGAGGTGTTGCAACTCTTACACCTTCATTCCCTGCATCATCAGAAATGTTCTCATATATTTTATTTCATCCATTTAAGAAATGCACCAGTTATATCCTCATAACACAACTTTTCCCCATGCTGAGCCAGTTGATTGAACATACAAACATAGAGAAAGAAAGTGAGTATAGATGATGTGGTGCTTGGTTCTAAGAAGGAAGAATGTGGTTGCCCAAAGTTGTGATGTACTGTTGAAAGCATACTCGTCCTTGGCACTTAAGAGGTTAATAATTGGCAGGATTTAACCAGACAGCAGGTGCTTGAAATGCGGCTCAATTGGTTGAATATAAGAAGAGCAACATTTTTAGATGTCAGGCAGCTGTTTAGGGTGAATCAATCTACTATGCTATGAAACTGACAGAGAGCGTCTTGAAGAATGCATAGAATTTAAACGGTAGAACTTTTTTTATTTATTTTTTATTTTAATTTGTTATTTATAACACGCCGACCCAGGGATCGAACCTGTGTTGCTCCACATCCTCTTGCTTTCAGGGGGAGCACGTTGCCCCTGAGCTATCCTCCTGAGAACCTGGGCAAGTCTGAAATTGGAGAGAAGGAGTCCTGACTGCTGATATGGAGGTACAAGTTACTGGTTAGCCACTGCGAGATTGAGTTATCCTGACACAGAGCCTACACACTGACACACTCTACTGAGAATGCCTGTGAAATAAATGAGACATGAGCAACCCTGTTGCCAGCCTTTAATTTAACACCACCCCACCACGTGTATGTCTAAGACATTCAGAGTACAATTATCCTTGGGATTATACAAGGTTACTCGGTCATCCATTCGTTCGTTGTACAACTGGACCTTTTCGCCACAGCTTCTGTCTTGTGCTTCCTCTGCGTGCACCATATCGCACACTGCACTTTAAAATGCACTTTTAATGAGCACCCTCTTTCGAATGGCTGTTTTATAAAGTTATGATTTTGGCAAAAATGTCAGTATCCCCAGTAATACTTTTAATTACATTTTTGATTGCACATGTCTGCTGGAAGGAGTAGCTTTTGAAAAGGCTGGCATTAGCCATGCATTAATCAATGACAAAGGTATTGTTGCCCAAGCCACATAATTAGTGTATCCTTGACTGGTTATGCCAGCGCAGGTTATCTGTCTATCATGGCTCTTTGGAAGCAGGAGGGTGCCATCTTTCACAGTGCCCCCTTCTTTGAAATGTAAAACAATGTCATTGACAGATTGGTGCCACGAAAAAGATATGCATCAAACAATAACTTTTCAGCGAAATCAAAAATAGGTTGCCCCTCTCTCAGCAAATACAACCCCACAATTGCATGAGTGTGCAGAATGTTCTTCAGTTGCGGCACGTTTGTGCTGACCATAGACTAAGCACCTGAATGTGTAAGTAGCAGAATAAGTAACATTCAGTAGGTGTCTGTGGTCGTTATCTCGGCTGGCTATTTTTAAGCAAAATTGATCCAGCACCAAGCAATGGAGCAATGACTCCAACAGCCACGTTTGCACACCTGGTATTTTGTAAGTGTACTTTTTTAAATGTTGTACATGTGGAGATACACAGAACCAAATATTGTAATCAAACACGAGCAAAAAGGAAAACCTTCAGCTGAAAAGATCCAGATAAAAGGGGGAATACGGGTGTGCGATGTTTGATTCAGGTTGATGCCTTATCTTTGACCTTACAGTCCACAAATCAAACATTTCTGTCAATTGAACCTACTATCTTCCCTAATGATCAGCAAATTAATTAAAGATCTGTATCACAATTCCCCAAATAGTTGGAAGTTACTCTTCCCTGAAGTGCGTTTTACCTCATACCGCTGCAGTATTTGCAATGAGCTTAAAAGCCTGTTTGTCCATTAATCTGTTACATGCATCAGCCAGCACAAAAGTCCCTATACGCATTGATGCACTCCTGCTAGGAATTCTGCCTACCGTTTTGACAGCAAGCTGCTTCACACTTGACATTCCTGCCACTCTGCACCCTTTTGTTCCTCTCCCGACCAGACCCATTCTCACCGCCAACTAATCCTACAAGGCCGAAACATGTCTGGGGATGCTTGTGGTCTCCTGAAGAGGGGACGTGACCTAGCATTTCGGGCTGGACCACCCCTTGTGGCATGGGACCAACCCTAATTTGCATGTAGTCTTTCCCCATCTGTAATGGCTTGGCTGGCTGAAAAACAATGGTCTGGAGGGTTGCCCAGAGCCGTGCCTGTGGTTATCATTTATTTAAAACCTTCCAGCCATCAACTTTTGGTTTTGCTTTAGTCACCCCGAGTGGAACAGGTATGCCCAGATGTCGGCCCTGAGCCTGCTCGGCCAAGAGACCAAAGCTACTCCTCACTGATGACACCTAACAAAGCCGAACCATATCTGGGGATGCTTGTGGTCTCATGCAGAAGTGATGTCACCTAGCAGTTTAGGTTATACTCCCCCTTGTGGCATAGGACCAACCCAGATTTGCATATGGTCTTTCTCCCTCTGTAATGGCTTGGCAGGTGAAAAACGATGGCCTGGAGGGTCGCCCAGAGCAAAGCTAGCATTTAAGAATAATGCTAAATCTTCCAGCCATCCCCTCTTGTGTTTTGCTAAAGAAAAAGGTTTTACACTGACTGGCAGAAAGGGAGAGGCGGGCAGGCCATATTCAAAGAAATGTGAACATAAAATAAGGTTGCACATTGCAGGCATGTGCACATTATAGTGTATACAACTGAACATTGTATCAATTAAAACGTCTTGAAGAGCATGAATCTTGACATGTACCTGACCACAGAAGTAAGCACACAATTTGGTCAAGTGGCACAGCAAGTAGAGTGCTCGCTTTGACATCCGTACAGAGCCTGCGAACGCAGGTTCGAATCCCGGCAGTGCCAAACTCAGCCTTTCATCCTTCCGAGGTCGATAAATGAGCACCACACACCGTGGGTAATAAGCAGCGCTCAGATACCTGAAGGTTGGTAGTGCTATATAAATGCCAAATTGTTATTAAAGAGGCTACTTTGGAAAAGTGGAAATGGCCTCACTAGGCTGGAATAACACTGCTTTAAAGTGACATGGGGCGAGGTTCATCACGTTTGTGGTTATAATGCAGCATGTTGTGGTTATAATGCAGAATGTGGGAGAGCTGTCCCCACACAATGAACGAGCGTCTTCAATTGTTGCTGTTCAAAAATAGGCATTAGCTGCACTATATAATAAACAGGCTCACATGACCTTGCATTCGGGGTAGACAGAACTGGACCATGAAATATGCAAATGCACATCTCATCTTTCCAAGAGGAAAAAGGCCAGAGTGCACAAGGAATCAGGTATTGGGTGCTTTGCAGGAGATTAACACAACACTCCATATCCGCTGGGTGCTTCCTTCTGGATAACACAGTTGTATGTGAGTAAGCCATCAGAACCAGAGACAACTGACCCTATGCACACATCATTGGGCCTTGTGAGGCTGGCTGAGAAGGATGAACACATGCCTGATGGAAAATAGTAAATCGTTATATGTTGCTGGTGGTATTTCCCGTTTCTCTGCTAATTGCTAATCCCTGTAATGCATTTTACTGCTCTATGGCAAATTCCAATTTAGGTGTGCTTTTGAACTGCCCATCCTCCTTTTGAACTGCATTTTAGTGCTCTATTGCAAATTCGAGTTTAGGTGCATCCTCCCTTTTGTACTGTATTTTCATGCTCTGTGGCAAATCTAAATTTAGGTGTGTTTTCCAATGTGTTCATGATTGTTGAGTCTGGGCATTTGTAGTGTGCTCATTGATTTTGTCTGCCTGGCTGCCTGATGAAATTCCATTGTGCACAGTGCTTCTAACCCTCTCACCTGCTATCCACTGTCCCGCCCCTCTTTTTTCAGCTTTACCCCCATGGTTCTCTCTGTCTCCCCTATCTATTCTAATTGCTTCTCCGTCACATATCCTCCTTCTCTCTCGAAGTTTGGAAGGAAGAAATGTGAAAAGTCAGTCTTGAGCTAGAACCCTGGTCTGCTCATTGCAGATACCTACATCAGTGCTTCCTCCAGACAGACTATCACTGACATTCTCTTTACTGTTCCTTCTATTGACCCCTAATGGTCCCTGTCCTCTCCCCTTTCTCCTCCTCACCCATTACTGGTGGCATCAGATGGGAAGTGCTCTTGGCTCACTTTGCATCTTCCAAGTGCACCGTTATTGTCTGACAGAAAGGCACTATCATGGCCCAGGGCTCTCCGCCCAACCTCCTCCTTCTTGACAGAAGAATTCCATATCTTTTTAACTTCCCCCCTCTGTTCCCAACCTTCCATCCCACATGCCCCCTGGCAAGTTGTGACACCCCACGCATGTGCCCCCCTCAAAAAATATTGAAAGGGGGCAACCAGCTTCACTTAGCTACCCTCAATTCTCACTCTGCTGTCAAACACTCCTCAGACATCTGTCTCATCCATGAAGACCTTGACCTTGAAGTCAGTGCTCTGACCGAGAAGTGGTTCAGGGCCAGCTACATCACTGCTTTTGACACTCTTCTTCCTGAGGGCTAAAAGATCCTGTCCAATCCCAGGCCCTTCTGGGCCTGGTACCGGAGTGACACTGATCTTCCCAGAAAGGGTTCCAGCCTCCATCATCCCCACTCAAACTGACTCATCCTTTGTAAGCCGAGACTGCAGGCTATCTGTGTCGCCTACCTTCTCTCTTACTTTTGCTACCATCTATAGCCCCCCCGGACCCACCTCCCTCCTCACAGAATGGGCGGACCTCTCCTCCTGTCTTCTTGCCTCCTCCCCCAAACTTATCTTACTTGAGGACCTCAACATCCATCTTGACTCTCCAAGTGCAGCTACTGTACTCTTTTGTGACCTCTGTGACTCTTTTGCCATCACTATCATTTCCTCTGGCCCAACCCACTCTGCCGGACACACCTTGGATTCTCTCATCTAAACAGAAATCCCACTCTCCAACCCTGTAACTATCCCTCTCTCCTGGTCTCTTCCAACCTTGACATCCTCTGTCCACTGGTGATGCCTGCCACCACACTGCCAGTCTCCTTCTCCATCATTCGACCAATGAAACATGTGTCTGTCGCTACATTTGCCTATTCCTTCATCCCTCCTCCATCCCCTTCATTTAACTGGCCTTCTGACTCTGTTCTATCTAACCTCTATCTTTCTATCTGTCTATCTCTAACACCTGGACATCCTTGCCCCGATCATGATGATCCGTATGAAGCCTGCCTATAAATGCAACTCTTGGTATGACTCCGACTTGGCAGCTCTGAAACACAAGTGCAAAGCTGCATAGTGGAAGTGACAGGCATCTAGCTCATCCTCTGGCAAACTGGTTGGCCACCTAGTCCAAAAGCAATGTCATCTCACCATGTGTTCCAAGGAGAGGGCTCATGTCCAAGCCTGCATCTCTGGAGCCACCCATTTCATGGCTGAACTTTTTTTATAATCTGCAAGGAACTTGCCAACCATTTTGCAGTCTCTTCCTCTCCTCCTCTGTTCCAGACCCTGTGCACTGCACTGGCTGCCAACTTCTCCACCAACACTCTGGACATCCTGTCCACACTTTCATCTGCTACCCTCCGCACCCCCTCCTTTCTCGTGCCTCTTTGGCCCCCCTCCACCCCATACTCTCCTTTTTCTCTCCCATTGCATAAGACGAGATCTCTATAGTTGTCCACTCTATGAAAGTCTCATCTAAACAGGTTCTCTCCTGCTCTACCAGAACCATAAGTGACAACATTGCCTCTCTCGCCCCAGCCTTTCTTGACATCTGCAACCATTCCTTTGCCACTGGCTCCTTCCATCAACCCCTTAAGCACTCTCTTCTGCATCCTCTTCAAAAAAGCCATCTGCTGACCCTTCTTGCCTGGCTAACTATCACCCTATATCTATCACCCCTTGTTTATATATATCACCCCTTTTTGAGGCAAACTCATGGAGACGCTGGTCATCCCCCAACTGACCCTCCATGCCGAAATGGCTGGCAGCCTCCATGACCACCAGTCCAGTTTCAGGGCATCCATAGGCATGGAAACTGCTCTCCTGAACACCTATGAAGACCTGCTCTCAAACATGGACTCAATCACTTCCTTTGTTTTGATCCTCCTTGCTCTTTCGTCTGCCTTTGACCTAGTCAACCACTCCATCCTCATATCTCATCTCCATGATACCCTAGGAATCACGGACCAGGCATTGGCATGAGTGTCCTCCTTCCTTTCAAAAAGACGCACCCAAGTGCAAATGGGTCCTTTTATCTCCTCCACCTCATTCTCTACCTGTGGTGTCCCTCAGGGCTCGTTCCTATTGCCTTGGCTCTTCAACATTTACCTGGCCCCTCTGCCCCACTTGATCTCCACCTTCTCCCCTCATGTCTAGTGTTATGCAGATGACACATCACTCTCCTTCAAGCTTCCATTCTCTATATCCTCCCCCTCCTCTCTTATACCTGACTGCCTGACTGTTATTCAGGCATTGTGCTCTGCCAATGATCTCTGCCTTAATACCAGTAAGGCAGAGATCCTTCTCATTGGGATGATTCCTCCTTGTTTCTCCCCCACTCTCTGGCCACCCTTCTTGGACCTCCTCCCCTTAACCACCTGAGAGGCAAAAAACCTTGGGATCATCTTTGACTCCTCTTTCTCTTTCTCTCCACACATCACAGACCTTGCCAAAAGGTCTAACTTTCAGCACCACCGCCTCAGAGGCATTCTACCTTTCCTCACCTTCCCCGAGAAGCTCAATGTTTCCAGAGCCCTGGTTCTCTCTAGGCTGGACTACTGCAACAGCCTCTTGCTCAATCTGCCTCTTTCCTCCCTTCGCCCCATTAACTAATCCATAATAGGACTCTGAGACTTATCTTTGGCTTCACGCCCAGGGACCACATCTCTAGAGCCATGAAATCTCCCTACTGGCTCCAGGTGACTGCAAGGATCAAATTCAATACCCTTTTCATCATCCACAAGGCTGTCAGGGGCCTGGGACCTCCATGCATCCAGCTTTCCTCCCTAAATAACTCCTTGCTAGAGTCCTTCGGTCCTCTGGCTCAAACTCTCTGCAGGTCAAAGGTTTCCCCAAGCAGAGAGTGGGAGCTAGCTACCTTTCCTTGGCTGATTCCTCACTCTGAAACGGCCTATCTGCCCCCCCTCCTCAGACTTGAGTTGGAACTTTTTAAGTTCTTGAAATGTCTCAAGACTTTCCTTTTCTCCTCTTCCTTCCCTCTCCCCCTCCTATGCTAACGTTCACTGTACTGATTCCACTCGGGATGGGTCCCTTGAGAGTCTTACAGGGGCCAGACCCACCCCTACTAATCCCGCCAGCATCCATGCCAGCACTTGCCCTCAGACACCCTTCACCGGACTAGCCCTAACCTGGTCCATCCCTGTCCACCGCACCTATCCTCCCTTCCCCCTGGCACTTGCCTTCATAGCCCCCCAGAACTTGCTCACCCCCTCCATTTGGGCATCCAACTCCTTCACTTCTCCTCCTCCCCCCTGCACTTACCACCTAGTCTTGCACTTGCACGGTTGGATTGTCTCAAGGCCAATATAACCATTTTGTTTCTTTCTTATGTCCTCCCCAAATTGGCTTGTGGCGCCTGGAAACACTTGTGTTTAGGCGCCATACAAATGTCAAATAAAATAAAATGTAAAAAAAAATGTTTTTATGGGTTGTGTAGACTTACATAATTGAACTGAAGTGTCCCTTTATTATTATGTTTCATGCAAAATCTCCATGTTGAATCTTTTTCTCCGGTTTGGTTCCTAGAGGCTGGTACTTCTTTTGTGGGGTATAAATTGAGACAAAAAAGTAATTATTGCAATCAATAAAAACTGCTAAGAAGTTTTGTTAGATACTTGGGGAGAATATTATAAGGTTGACATTCCGGGAGAGGTTGTAAATATAACTTATACAATTGTATTTGCTCTTGTGTTTCTATACACTCTAGCCTCCATAATTTTATTTTGACAGGCCCTGGATTTGTTAATAATGTCTCCTGAGTAGTACCAAGAGTCAAAAGTATCCCAGAGCACGCTTCCTTCCAGTCCAGGATCTGCTCACTAGACTTAATTAGTGATCCCATTATCAGCTGGAATCATATTGTATGGTTTTCAGCAATACATTTCCGGCATAATGAGAGTGTTTTCCATACTAGCATTGCATACAATGAGATAAGTCCCAGTTTGTGTCTGATAACTTGTATCGGTAGTCTCTTTGGCAGTCTGAGGACTTTATTTTCCAGAAAAGACCCTCCAAGACAGGCCAAACATTAAATGATAAAGCAACAAATGCTTCTGTGATATCTGTTAGTATGGAGACCACCTTAAAATGATTACAAAGTTATAACTGGGAGAATTGAAAATCGTCCATATCATTTCAAAGGTGTTCTCATGGCCTGCTCCTCACACTGGTGTTCAGACACATTCCTAAATACAGAAAAGTGTTAACTTTTTCAAGAGTCTTGTTGTTTAAGCTCCAAGTGTTTTTGTGATTTGCTTGCCCAGTGCCAAGCGTAAAATAAGTACTCTCGATTTTGCTATGTTGATATTTTGTCAGTTACGCTCGATATTTAACTTCAGGGCATTGAGTTGGTGCTGCAAACCAATGGGGGTCTGGTCCAGGGGACCAGATCATACCCATACAACAATTGACCCAAAAGCTTGCCATTGATTCTAGGTGGTAAACTTCTAACCCTATTCAAGGTTTCTTTCAGAGATAAACAGATAAAAAAAGACCTGGAGTTTGGGGACGCCCCTGTTTAAGGCCCTTCCCGGTTTTAACCAGACTTCATAGACGCCCCTTCATATTCAAAAGGAGGTTAGTGTTGAATGCTTGGGCCAAGTTGATGAATGCCAAGTATAATCTTACATTGTTTTTGACTATACAGTTCTTGAAGATGTTTATTAGAAAGACATTGAGACTTGTGCCCACCTCCTTCACAAACCCTGCTTGGTAGATGACAAAGGGCCTCATTACACGGAAGGCGGTAATGGTTAACGGCCACCGTTAATGGTAACGGTGACCGTTAACCATTACCGCCTTACAACGAGGTCCCTTAGCGGGTTGGTGCTTTAACGCCTGCTTTTTGCAGGCGTTAAAAACCAACCCGCTAAGGGACCTCGGAGCTAATTACGGCACTGCAAAATTGCGGTGCCGTAATTAGCGCCTTCCCCATTCCCATAGAGCCCTATGGGGCAGAAATGGGAATGGGGAAGGGCAATGGCGGAAGGGGGATTTACCGCCCCTCCAACCTTGGAATGGGGCGGTAAATCCCCTTTCCGCCAAGGCGGTGCCGGTATTTTACCGGCATGAGCCATGGCGCTAATAGCGCCATGGCTCGCCGCCTTCCGTGTAATGAGGCCCATAGTGTCCTGATTCCAGCACCCACTTTGAGAACGCCTCCAGAACCAATGAGGCAAATATTTTGCCTGCCACACCAAGAAGGGCAAAAAGGCGATAGTTATTTGGATCAGCCCTATCACCCTTCTTGTAAATGGGAACCACTGGGGCCGGCATACATGTTTGTGGGACTGTTTCTAATTTCTTAATCTGCATGAAGACCATAAACAAAAAAGATATAGTCCAGTATTTTCGACTGCTCACATCTCTTCCATGTCGGACGTCCCCGGATGTCTCATCTGGTTTGTCCGTATAGAAGATTAAGGTTTCTTAGGCTGATTTCTCTTAACCAAGCAGTCCCCCTTTTTTCAGCATAATTAGGGAAAATATTATCTTCTTTTCATATTTGATTTTTATCATTCAAACATGTCATGTTTAGATCTCCACAGATCACTATTATTGGGACTGTTCGAGATTCATACACTTACCTATTTTGGCCAAGATTTAGTTAGAAATATCACTTTCTTTGATTCCAATATAGATTGCAATGTACCAGTCATTAAGTTCCCCTAGATGTTATAATATTCACCCGTATCAGCAACACTTAAATGTAAGGATTTGGATAGTAGGTTGCCACAACTTCTATTCCCCTTCTGTTCCTAACAGCCAAAGACAGACGAAATACAGGTCTGCACTTATTGCCCTTTATCGCCAGGTTAAAAAAGATTGTGAAACCATCTAGAATTGGGGCAGAACACAACCACATCTCTTGAGATGCACTATATCATAATTCTCCTTTTGGGATCACAGATCCCAAATAAGTGCTTAAAACCCCTGATATTTCAACATCCCAAAACCTGTTCTTTTAATATTCCAGGGATTTTAAGTGAATGTTTTCGTTTAGTCAGTAGCAGGACTTCTGCCAACCATGTCCATGACTCTTTCTGATCAGCTTCAGTTTGATGTTTTTGCTGGATCACCACCGTCCTCTTTGTTTTCGGGTTAGAGAAGAATTGCGTCTTTTTAATGTCCTATTGAGGGAATATTGTTCTCCCTGCAATTTTGACCTTTTTACTCTATCCACCCAATCACTTACAAAGGCACGTTTTGGGACCACGTCCGTTAGGTGAAATCCAGTTGCAGCGGAAGTTGTGTGTCCTCTTAAATCGTCTGTTTGATTAGATTAGAGGACATATGGATCAGTACCCAATCTAAATGGATGTCATTTAAAAATTCCACTGTTTTGATATAGTTGGAATGTATAGATCTTAGTTTTTGGATGTGGTATAAGAGTCTCAATAAGTTCCCCCTATGCATAATCAGTTAATCCACAACACATTGGCACTGTTAGGCATACAAGGCACTGATATGTTCTATTTTGTCTTCCGGACCTATCCTGCAAAAGAATCCTAATTTGCATAATATGGATGGACATGATCAGTAGCGACATCATAGTAAATAACATTACAAGCAATGACATCAGGATACCTAGGATACCTTTGGATATTCTAGGATACCTTTGGTAAAGACATTCATTTTTTAAAATTATTTATATGTATTTGCATTTAGTACCAAAAGAGCATTTGCAAAAGAAGCATACAATAACAATAACTACTATGTCGCAAAACCAAACATTGAACCAATTGCTATCAAGTCGAACCAAATCAGTTCAATTCATGAACAACATGGATAATATTTGTCAAATAAGTATTTGAAAAATATTCCGTCTATTAAAGGCTCTAACTCCTTAAGGCCATCATTTACTCAAGTAATAACATATTAAAACGTTAATAATATATCATGATTCTTCAACAATAAAAACTGTTAAAACAGGACTAAAATATAAATATCAGGAAAATTGTCCAGTTGTACAGACATTAACAGGGTAATTCATGGAAATTCGCACAAAAGTGGCGCAGGCGGCTGGTGCACAGTGTTCCCGTGCGATAGACTGCGCCAGCCGCGTGCGATAAAATCCATTTCAGCGCACAGCGTATTCATGGATTTTAGCCTCCAAAAACAGCCGTGGCGCAGAGTGGCGCAGCGACCCTGCAGCAGCGCCAGTTACGCCCCCAAGAATGCCCTTGCGCAAGGAAAAGGCATCAAAATCCCCAATCCAGCGCATAGGTCTGCGACAACCCAAAACAAGTTTACCGGACTGCCAAACAGCAAACGCCAAGCGGGGAACGTGTATTACGGGTTTCGCAGTAACTTCCACACGCGAAAGGGCCTGTGCGAGTGGGGTACGTGTATAACTGGGGTTCGCGTGAAGTTACACACGCGATTGGCCTGGGTACGTGTATTTCAGGGGTGCGCGGGAAGTGTTACACGCGATTGGGCTGGGTACGTGTATTTCAGGGGTTCACGGGAAGTTTCACTCACGATCGGGCCTGGGGGAGCGGTGTACGTGTATTCCAGTAATGCGCGGGAAGTTCTACACGCGATTGGCCTGGGTACGTGTATTTCAGGGGTGCGCGTGTGTTTTCACATGCGACTGGGCTGGGTACGTGTATTTCAGGGGTGTCCGGGTGTTTTCACACGCGATTTGCCTAGGGACGTGTATTTCAGGGGTGCGCGGGTGTTTTCACACGCGATTTGCCTGGGTATGTGTATTTCAGGGGTGTGCGGGTGTTTTCACACGCGATTTGCCTGGGTACGTGTATTTCAGGGGTGCATGGGAAGTTTCACACGCGATTGGGCTGGGTACGTGTATTTCAGGGGTGCGTGGGTGTTTTCACACGCGATTTGCCTAGGTACGTGTATTTCAGGGGTGCGCGGGTGTTTTCACACGCGATTTACCTGGGTACGTGTATTTCAGGGGTGCGCGGGAAGTTTCACACGTGATTGGGCTGGGTACGTGTATTTCAGAGGTGCGCGGGTGTTTTCACACACAATTTGCCTAGGTACATGTATTTCAGGGGTGCGCGGGTGTTTTCACACGCGATTGGCCTGGGTATGTGTTTTTCAGGGGTGCGCGGGAAGTTTCACACGTGATTTCAGCAGGGTACGTGTATTTCAGGTGTGCCGGGGAGTCCTACATGTGATTTAGCAGTGTGGGTCCCCCCAGGTGTTCCCTGTACACCCTCCAGGGCCCCTGCAGGCAGCCCACACCACAGGGGACTACCCTGCATCCCTGGTCATGTCCCGCAGGCAGCCCACCCAACATGGGCATGCCCCCCAGCAAAGGCACATGTCTCCTTGCACTACTGATCACCAACTCATGTCCCCTTGCACCCCCACCCATAGCATTGCGGGGCACCTGCCAGCAGGCCCCCACTCATGTCCCACTCATGTCCCCCTGCACCCCCACCCCCCAGCATTGCGGGGCACCTGCCAGCAGGCCCCCACTCATGTCCCACTCATGTCCCCCTTCACCCCCACCCCAGCATTGCGGGGCACATGCCAGCAGGCCCCCACTCATGTCCCACTCATGTCCCCTTGCACCCCCACCCCCCAGCATTGCGGGGCACCTGCCAACAGGCCCCCACTCATGTCCCACTCATGTCCCCCTGCACCCCCACCCCCCAGCATTGCGGGGCACCTGCCAGCAGGCCCCCACTCATGTCCCACTCATGTCCCCCTGCACCCCCACCCCCCAGCATTGCGGGGCACCTGCCAGCAGGCCCCCACTCATGTCCCACTCATGTCCCCCTGCAGCCCCACCCCCCCAGCATTGCGGGGCACCTGCCAGCAGGCCCTGACACATGTCCCCCAGCCAACACATCATCACAATCTAGATCCCTGGCCCTTATGGGCAGCCTCCACATGCCAAACACCCACCCAAGTATTGCATCCACCTACTTAGAAATGCCAATTACATGATACAACCCCAATGGCAAGTATGTAAATGAACACATGTCCCTCACATACACACAATGTGTGTAAGTGAATGTCAAAACCCATATCATGATATGCATGAAACCAATGAGAAGATACTACACATTGAAGTTTGATGAAAAAAATGTATTAAAAGCAGCATAAATGGAATTAAAAATAAATAAATGACAATGGGAATCAAAAACCAAAAGCAGCATGTCCGTAAGGTAATGAAAAACCACAAATCATAATCCAAAGGAAAGGTGTCCAAAGTCACAGTTCAAGAAAGTAAATCCAAGGGAAAAACAAAACCGAAAACCATTGCTCCATGGGTAAATCCAAAAAAAAAATTAAAATCCAACAGTCAACTATATACAGATAAACAATCCTGGGTCCATGATCCCAACTGAAGAAATTAAACCTATCTAAAAATACTGCCTAATAAAAAAAACTATATACAAAAATGTGGCCCATTGTCCAAAAGGTCCAAAATAAATAAAAAAGCAAAGGAAACCTAACACTAACTACATAACTATTTACAAGGGCATTGGGCTAGTCCGACGGCTGGTTGTTGTCATGGGCCAAGGCATCATCGAACTCCTGTTCAATGGCTTGGAGGCGGGCATGTTCCCTGGCCCCGAGGTCTCGCAGGGATAATGCAGTGTCCAGCTCCAACTTCCTGCGAAGACCCTCGAGGCACTCAGCCCACCTCAGCGCCCTCCGCATGGAGTTCTCCGCCCTGACCATTATGAACCGTTCCTCCTCTGCCCGCTGCCGCTCCGCACCTATCTGCTGGCCCAACCACTCCCACATGGAAGCCACTCCCATTCCAGGGTTCTCCTGCCCTCCGGCCGATGCCTGCACCCCTGATGTTGATGGCCCCGAGCCATGATGCCTCCCACGTCGAGCCTGCCGCTGCCTCCGACGCAACTGCCTGTGCCAGCATGACGGCATCCAGGCTGATGGAATCCACCGACGCCGTCGTGCACGTGCCCTGCCCGATGATGCCGTCACATCCTCCATCTGCTGGGGTCCAGTTACTGGTGTGTCTACCCCTGCTGGACCTCCGAATCCCGACTGTGGCAGGGATGGGATCCCCACCGAGGTGGCTGCATTGGTCGGGGCAGGTCCAGAGGGGGCCCTGGTGGCATCTGGGCCGGAAGACAGCATGGAGTACGACTGGCGCATAGCCTCCACAGAGGAGGAGAGGGTCGCCAGAGTGCCCGACACATGTACGAGACCCCCGACCATGACCGCTCCCAACTGGGCCACGTTGGCACGGTGCTCTTCGTGATGACGTGCGTGCTCCTCCCGGGAAGCACGCACCTCATCACGAATGACACCCGTGCGCAACGCGACACCAATCAGGACCTTCTCCATACGGCCAGGGGTCCCCTCGTCCGCAGGTGGAGGGCAGTTAGATGACATGGACATCCCCCCTACCTGCGGACGGGCCTGGGATGGGGCATCCCTGCTGGTGCATGGTGGTGCAGTCACAGTGTCAGGGACAGTGACATGCACAGGCACCTCCACGGCGACCTGTGCTGCCTCCTGCCCCTGCCCCTGGACTGCACCACTTGCACCAGCAGGGATGCCCCCACCAGGCCCCATGTGCGGCTCAGTAGCGGCCTCCTCCTCCTCTGTGGAAACCACCAACCTGGATGGCTCCACACCGTCTTCCGCCATTGCAAGCCCCTGTGGGGGCTCAACCACCCCTTCCGCTGCAGCTGTGGGGGCATCCCTGCCGCTTTGCTCCACAGCGCCATCTCCGCCCTCTTCTTCACTTTGCGCTGTGTAGAGGGAGACATAGAACACAAGTATCAGGGTACTGTACAATGGTCCCCTAGACAGGAAGCAATAGCAGATGAGTGGCACTGTCAAAGATCACTTCCATCATGTCCCTCCACAACACATGGGTCAGTGCAGGCAAAACACATGCAGTAACAGGCATGGCGCATGCTATGGGTATAAGCAAACATGTCCAAGGGACTCTTGAAACATACAATGTTGTTTTTGAACTCACATGCATCATGGCTCATGCCTATCACATTCACACACTTCACCGTACTTTCATCCATCTGGACTCGTACACCCCAGACACAGTGGATGCAAGGATAGCTAGGCTGCATCAGTGAATCAGAACATTGACACAGACATGTGTCATGCATCCATGGCATTGACAAGTCACAGACACGCAGGTCAGACACACAGACATGGACACCATACATGTACATGGCATCATCACCCATCCCTCACCTCCACCCATGTCCAGGATCAGAGACTGGCATGCTCTCATGTGTCCATTCCGCCTAGGGCTCCCCATGTAGCATTTAGACACATACACCAACCGTGTGCTTCACACATTACTGGTCTCACATGCATGAGCATGATGTCCCTTCACACACACACGTGTCACACATACAGGCAAGTATCAGACAACCAGCACACTGCAACATGCCCTGTCTCACACAGCAATGCTTGGCCACTTACCGCTCGACTCCAGACGGGTCTGACTCTCAAGGACCTGGACGTGGAGCGCTGGGGATATGCGTTCCAGGACCCTCATCTTATCTTCCGACAAGTGGCCCTGTGCCCCTTAGCATCCGCTGCCTTCAAGAGGCGCCGGGCCTTGTTGAGGGTCCTGGACCTGAAGTCCTCCCAGCGCTTCTTGACATGATGGAATAGTCGGACTGCCACCCCCTCCGCGTTGATGGCAGTCACGATGTCTGTCCAGATCCTTTCCCGTCCTTCCTTGTCGGCGCGTGATGATCCGAAGAGGGCATCATAATGCCACAGGACATGCTCCACCAGGACACCAACTTCCTTCTGACTGAAGTTGGTGGCCCTCTGCCCCTCTGGCTGGGGGTCACCAGTGGTCTCGGATGGTGTTTGCTCCGACATGGCGACCCCCGAGGCAGGCGTGGGTGGGCAACTGGGTCCTGGGGCTGGGCTGTGGAGCGATGGTATCCCAGTCGGGAGTCTTCTGTTCCAGCAGGGGTGGACACAGCAACTGGACCCCTGCAGATGGCTGATGTGCAGGCACCAAATGGCAGGGCACGGTGGCAGCAGGCAGGCAGGCAGGCAGCAGCAGATGGCTCGTGGGAGGCTGCTCGGGGCTCTGGGGGGCAGTAATTCGGCCTTTTGGGCAGGAGCGTGGTCTTCCGTGTGCTTACGTGTGGCCAGCTTGATACAGAGTGATTTGGCAAGTGAAAATTCTGCACGTCAGCGTGTGATTCCAGGAAAGGCCCTTAGCACGTAAGCGCATCAACACGCATATGCGATTCCATTGGACCAAAGGCCCTTAGCGCGTAAGTGCGTCTGTGACGTTTCGCGCACGGGCGTTGCCCTGGCAGGGCTTGAAGATCCCACGTGGATTTCCATTGCTCTGTACGTGCTTTTCGTGGGGTGGGGTGCGGTGCGTGTGTTTTGCAGGCGTTGGGGTTCACATGCTATTACTTCACAGCGGGTGGTTGTTGGCTACGCGTTGTTCTACACGCAAGGCAGACTGTGAGTGGTACCCTGCTCCCCCAGGCCCGATCGCGTGTAAAACCACCCGCGAGCCCCTGAAATACACGTACCCAGGCCAATCGCGTGTAAAACTTTGCGCGCACCCCTGAAATACACGTACCCAGGCCAATCGCGTGTGAAACTTTGTGCGCACCCCTGAAATACACGTACCCGCTCCCCCAGGCCCGATCGCATGTGAAAACACCCGCGCACCCCTGAAATACACGTACCCAGGCTAATCGCGTGTAAAACTTCTCGCGCACCCCTGAAATACACGTACCCGCTCCCCCAGGCCCGATCGCGTGTGAAAACACCCGCGCACCCCTGAAATACACATACCCAGGCCAATCGCATGTAAAACTTCTCACGCACCCCTGAAATACACGTACCCGCTCCCCCAGGCCCGATCGCTTGTAATACTTCCCGCGCACGCCATGAATACACGCACATGCTATTTTTGACACAGCGGGTGTCCGTGTTTGTCGCATACCCCTTTGCACGTCATTTGTCCTAGAGGGCCACAGTATGGGACATTCAGCATAGCTGTATATACGTGCTTTTTGTTAGCGCACATTTTGCGCACATTTTTTTTCCTGCGCAGGGACGCTACCGCCTGCTTTCGTGTGGCGGACGTGTATGGCCCTGTGAGCGTATTTGCCCGTGCGCTGGTTTGCCCTATTCGATTGCATGAATACGTGTTGTAGGCGAGCGTGTGGGCGTTCCGCGCACTTGCCTCCTGTACTTCCCCCGTGACGTCCACATTTTCACGAGTTGTTCCCCATTCTGCGTGTAACGCCCCGTGTTCCGCCTACTTTTGTTATGTGCGCCTCGCTTTGTGCGATTTCGCTGTGGCCTTAGCGCACGCGGTTAGATGACCTGTGTGCCGGCGTGCGCCGCGCACTTTTTCAGCTCACATCCCACATTTTACTCGCGCACGGACTTCCATGAATAGATGTTCGTTCGTTTCCCTGCGATATTCGCACTTGCACTGAGATTTTTCAAGTAACACTGCGAATCGCACGTTTTCGCACGCGTGCGCCGATTTTTTCAGCGCACATTAATTCCATGAATCGGCCTGTAAATGTGTATTAGATCAAGACTGAACTACATTGCGAGCACCATCTTTGACTGTGCCTCTATCGACTATCAACAGGCATAGCTTTTATAATGATTCGCCATAGCCGGTACAAAGCTATGTGCATGTTTTCAGACTGCGTATTTAGACAGTAGTCCCAGAATGCACCCTGTTTTAACGAGTCGAGGTTGTGCACAAAGCTACCTGTGATGGTCATATATGCAGCAAACCCTATGTGCTAAAGGGTTTTAAGTTGTGCAGCACGAACAATTAATAATGGCAGTTGCTTTATACGTAGACTCATAATGAAATTCTGGACTGCAGGACTTGGGTACTGACGCAAATATCTTTGTGTTTGTAAGAATGTGTGAATAATGTTTGAGACATATTTGTAAGTGCGTAGGGTCGAAAGATGGATATCATTATTTGTCCAATCCCATTGGGCCAATTTTCTTTTGAATAGGTGTTTTAAAACCCCAAACCCGGTGCCCCCTGTAAATCAGGATGGCAGCCCATGTGCTCATTGAGGTTTGCGTTTAGCTGGTTAAAATCCTCTTCAACATTGGTTAAGGCTAGGTCTGCTACCAGTCCCCAATACTGCAAGTAATTGGCGTTTTGGCTTGGAATTGATTTTTAAATGGAGTGATCCCTTGCTTGTCAGCATTCGGCCCTTTAGGGAGATTAGCCCCAGCTCCAGTCTAAGGAAAGCAACAGAAGTCGAGGAGCGTATTTTTAGTGTCTTTTTCCAAAAATATCCCTTGATTTTATCTTGTCATTTCAGCTCACCCATCGCCAAGGCATCTCAGCCATGTAAGACCATGGGGGAGAAGCATTGTCTATAGAGGGTAATTATCCCCTCGAATGAATATCCTGCCCTTTGTTTTGCAAATGCCACTATCAGATGAGTCATTCATCGTGCCTTTGTTTCCTTGGCCTCTTTTATATGGGTGTATGTTCTGCTAGCACTCATTTCCAATCCCAGCTATGGGTATTTTGTCACATATTCCAATGTCCCCAGGCTGGTAACAAAGCACAGCCGTTTAACCTTCTTATATGCAACTAGCATAACCTTTGTTTTAGCCATATTTAAGTTTAGGTCATTTTCTGTGGCATATTTTGCCAATGTAGAAAACATATCCCGCGCACCGTTAAAGGTATGGTTAACATCACCAGGTTGTTGGCGTACAACATGCAAGGCATGGACCTATCTCCTATTCTTGCTCAACAGCCAATGTCTGGGGTAAAGCACTAGGGGAGATAAGACGTATGTATGTTATAAAGTAGGGAGGCAGAGAACGACCCTGGTTGACCCCAATGTTAGGGAGAATTCTCATAAATGGTTGATTTCCCTCACCTAAGAGTCCCCCAGCAGGTTTGTTGGATTTCAAGGATTTATATTTTCACCTGGTTAGAGTGTGAGCCTATTTCCCACGCTTACATGTGTTTTGCTATGTGTATTTCTACTTTCTTTGTGATCTTTGGCACTTGAGCCTCACCTACTCCATGTGCACCACTTTTTGTGTGTGTTACGCAGCACCTTAATGCAGTGACACAGGGTTGTCTTTGAGACTTTGCACTGACTCCATTTTTCTGGGCTGACTACTGTCCCCCAGAAACAGGTAAAGTTGCCATTAACTTTATATAGTCAATTTAATCCACAGACCCAGTACACCCCATTTTACATGGAGTATTGGAAAGGGTTAACTCTTACCCCTTTTTGTCTGTGCCTACTGGAGCCTTGTTTCGCTCCCTTAACTTTAAGACTTGGCTGGTGGCAGTGGTATCTACCCTAACTTTTCTAAAACCGGGTTTATCTTACATAACGTGGTAATGTTTTAGGCCATTATATTAGCCTCGAACATAAAACCCGCTTGACCATATATGTTTTATTTTGGTTCCGGCTGGGTTTAGTCGCCATTTTGTTTGTTAAAGTCTTTCTCGTGTTTTTCTCTGCCTGCCAAACCGGGGATGACTCCTTTGTTCGCTGTCTTTTTGCGGGCTTCTGCACAGAAGCCATCCTTAAGGCACCTGATAGTCTAGGTAGGCAGGAAGTGAGGGTAGGATCTTCGGACCCCTGCCATGGGTTCCTTTGGTAACCCAAGTCGCACTATTGTCTGATTGGCTAAGGGGACTGGCCTTGACAGGCCAGCCACGCTGCTGTGTGATTGACAGCTAGGCTGTATGAATGGGGGAAAACTGCAGAAAAAGCAGGTCTTTGGGACTGGAAGAGCAGAGTCGTCACTGGAACGAAAGAACCAATGAGGAACTGGAAGAAGGGGACCCCTACAACGACTGAACCGCCCGGTGAAGCCCTGCTGCAGGTCCAAATCTCCAAATCCAACGACAGAGAAGATCCTCCAGAAAACTTCTTCCCTTGAGCTGGTGGGACCAACCAGTTCACCCAAATTACAAGCCAGTACCTCTCCTCTGGTCGAATTCGCTGTACAGAGCTACAGTGGGCCAATTGCCAGGAAGGTCGGACCCTGCTTGGGTTTTAAGGAGTGCACCTTTTATTCGTTGTTTGGCGCTGCTGCTGGTTTCTTCCCTGGGTAGTGCAGGACCCTCCGGTCTTCCTACTTCTGATCAGTCCGACAGTCAATTCAGGAACCGTGAGCCTGCAGGAACTACCAGGAACGTCTGCCTCAACTACAGCCCCCTCTCCGTTTTGAGGTACTGTGCAAATCCGGTTGTGCATTTCGCTCAGCCGTAGTGAAAGTGTTTGAAATTTTTCTCCAATCCGAGGGCTTGTCCTTCTCTTCTCTTTGAACTCACTTTTCTACCAACCAACCTCGTCCAGAATCTGTGCCACAAACTTTACCACGAATGACCCTGAACTGTGTGATCTTGAGCAAATGACTTTTGACCTATTGACTTTGGCCCTAAGCCTTTTCTAGCTGATCTCCTCACTGTAGTCTCTGTTGTTCAACTGCTCAGAATATTTACCTGTGAATTTTGCCTAATTGTTGATAACTTTGTCTTTCCCTCCCTTTTAAATTGCTGGAGTGCCATTTTGCTCCCACTTCCTTTTGTGAGCTTAACTTGTCTGGACATTAAGGGAAGTGTTGTGGTGTATTTATGATTGTGATTTTGACCTTGCTTTGAATAGTGAAATGTTATACAACTGTTGAATAAATAAATATATGTTCTTTTACTAGAAACCTTGAGTCAGTGTTTGCCTGAATCATAGTAATTGCTGTCCTTTGTGTACGTATTTGTACTGCTCACTTACTCTTGAGATACGTCTGGCTGCTCCGCTACTGCTACCACTATAAGTGTGTAGTACAGGTTTGTTCCAAAGGTGAAATTGTACTGTCACTTATAGTCTTAATTGTGTGTAGTGTTGCCAAAGGGTACTGCATATAATTCTGCCTAACACTGGTGTACAGCGGTGAGGATAAAAGTATAATAATTACACTTACAGTTCTGCTATTACCTTGGATCAACTAACCACAAGGCTAACATCACTAAAAAAGCAACAATAATCATGTCTTATATAGAAAGCCACAGTCAGGAGACCTTCCTGAGTTACACTGCTGATTATTTAAGAAACATGTGTAAAGAAAGGAAACTCTCTGCCAAAGGCAAAAAGATTGAATTAGTTGAAAAGTTGTTAAAGAGTCTGGGGAGTGGGTCTGAAATACCCGACTCTCTAGCAAATGTGGAAAGTATTGAGGATGATATTATGTCTATTAATGATGACTTGGAAGAGGAAGATGTAGGTCACCCTGGCCCCTTGCCTGCTCAGCAACCTCAACCCTTGTCCACTGGGACCCCCACAGGTCCTACACTCAGTCCTGAATTCATTGCTTTAGAGAAAATGAGCCTTGAAATGGAATTCAAACAGTTAAATGCTCAAACTGAACAAAAACACCAAGAACTTAAGCTCAGAGAAATGGGGTTGAATCATGAACTTGAAATGAAAAGATTGTCTCTTGAAAATGATTCTCTCCCAGAGTCTTCTAGGTCTTCCAGTCCTAAGAGACCCCTATGCCTAAAGAAATTGTGGGTATGTATGAGGTTAAGCTTAATATTATAGATTGGTTGGCAATGTTTGAATATAACCATGGTATTCAAGGTCTCACAGGGAATCAATTGCTTCCGTGGCTCTTCTCTAGGCTACCCACTGTTGCAGCTGATGTTGCGATGGAGTTGGGGGAGGTGGATAGGATGGATTATGAGTGTGTGAAGCTAGCTTTAATTGCTAGATTCGGGAAGACCCCTTCCCAGTACCTTAAAAGGTTTAGGACACTCAAAAAGCATGATGGTACCCCTTGGGCTAACTGGGTATGTGAATGTTTGAAAAACCTAGATGGTTGGATTAAGGGTTACAGAGTAAACACTTATGAAGGAATGAGAAATCTTGTTATGTTGGAGTCTATTTTTGATGTCTGCTCTCCTGAGCTCAGACAGCACCTGGCTGATTCTAAGGAGATATATCTAAAGAAGATAGCTAAGACTGCTGCCTTGTGGGTTGCCAACAGGGCTACTCACAAGGATTCTGGGGCTACTCAGAAAAAGGATGAGGGGAAACAACCAAAGAAAGACAACAAAGAGAATAATTCTAATACCTCCAATCAAAAGATGGCCACGAACAGCACCATAAGGGTAAACCACAAGGGAAAACAAATCAGGCTAGTGCACCATCTGGACCCAAACCAATTGGAGGTCAGAACAAACCCCCATTCATCAAAACATTTGGGAAATGTTATGTTTGTGGGTCAACTGACCATGTGAAAGGAGATCCCAGATGTAAGGGTAATCCTTCAGGGGTCCACACTGTCTCCTTAGCCTTCTCCCCAGAGGAAGAAGTACCTATGGCAAGTGGAAACGTTCACCTACTGGCTAATGAACCCATGAGAGTCTCAGCCAGTGTTTCTTTAGTGTTCCTGGGCTTGTGGGAACAACAGAATTTAGATGTCTATAATTCCATCCGAGATAATACTAAAGAGTATTATAAAGATAGTGTTCTTCTGAATGGTCAAGAAACCCCTGCCATCAGAGACACTGGAGCCAGGATAACTGTGGTGGATGAATCATTTTTCAAGGTGGAGGATGTTGCTAAGGCACCCAAACACCTCACCAAGTTAGCTGGAGGCCCTGTGCAAATGCTTCCCCAGTTACCAGCTCTCATCCAGTGTAATGATATGACTTTCAAGATACCTGTTAGTGTGTAGAGTGAAGTGCCTGGGAGAGTCCTGTTGGATAATGACCTTAAAACTCTTGGAGTTGTGTCAAGCACCCCCAGGGCTCCCAGTAAAAGGAAACAGGAGCTCACAAGGTCTGCAAGGGAGAGAACTTTGAGAGGCTCTACAGAGGAGATGATGGAAAAAAATATCACTCCCACTCCACAGGAGTTGCTCACTGCCATTTCTAGAAAAACAGAGGCAATGGGGAAACCCAAGCCCTCCAGGAAAAAGTCAGACAGCACCCCTGTGCTACCAACAGGGACATCACCAAGATTGTCCAAAGTCACTCCTGTGACTACTCCACCTGCTGAGGCAGAGTGTGAGGTGCAACCTTGCGTGGTTGAACCAGTATCTGAAGAGTCAGATCTGGAAGAGGACACTCGCTTAGTTGGAGATCTTGACCGTGTTGAACATCCTGAGCTGCAGTCTTTACTGGCAGAAGGCGGACACAACAGGGCAGACTTTAGCAAAGGACAGAGAAAGTGTCCTACTCTTGAAAGTCTTTGACAGCAGGCTGCTAACTAACTTGATGGGCAAGAGGTTGGAAAGCACAGGTTAAGCTGGGAAGATGGCCTCTTCCACAGTGAACCAACTGAGTCAACCCCTGAGGACTGCAAAAGAATTGTAGTGCCCCTTGCTAACAGACTCCAGATCCTACAGTTATCCCACGCAATACCTTTGGCTGGTCACTTGAGTTTCAAGAAAACCAAGGAAAGGCTCTCTTTCTACTTCTACTGGCCTAAGATGGGTTCAGAAGTGGACACATTCTGTAGGAGCTGTCACACTTGCCAAACCTCTGCCAAGAGTGGAGCCAAGAATGTGTCACCCCTGGTGCCTCTCGCAGTGGTGGGAGTTCCTTTTGAGAGGGTGGGCATTGACATTGTCAGTCCCCTTGACCCTCCCACATCTTCAGGGAACAGGTTTATCCTGGTTGTAGTAGACCATGCTACAAGATACCCAGAAGACATACCTATGAGAACTGTTATGGCTCAGGCTATGGCTAAGGCTCTACTCGGTATTTTTACCAGAGTAGGGTTTCCTAAGGAAGTGATATCCGACAGGGAATCCAATTATATGTCCCACTGCATGTAAGCCATGTGGAAAAACTGTGGTGTCACTTACAAGTGCTCTACAGCCTACCATCCACAGACAAATGGACTGGTAGAGAGGTTTAATTGTACTATGAAGAGCATGATAGGTACTTTAGAGGAACCCCTTAAGAAAAGGGGGAACCTCTACTGCCATACCTTCTCTTTACATATAGAGAAGTCCCTCAGGAGGGAGTGGGTTAGAGTCCCTTTGAACTTCTCTATGGCCATCCAGTCAGAGGTCCATTGGCCCTGATCAAGAAGGGGTTGGAGAGTGCTCCTTCCCCCGAGCAAGTCAGAGTGACTGACAATGTGATAGGTCTCCGGAGGAGAATGTCACATATGATGGCAGAAGCAAGTGATAACTTGAAAGCAGGTCAGGCTCTGGTCAAACATTGGCATGACCAGAAGGTCAACATGGTTGAGCTTATTCAAGACCAGCTTGTAGTAGTTATGGTGCCAACAAGGAAGAGGGCCTTGCAGAACAAATGGATAGGACCCTTCAAGGTTGTGGGCAAACTTGAAGAGGTGAACTATCTGGTAGACTTAGGCAGAACTAAGGAGGCTCCCAGAATCTTTCACGCCAACCGTTTAAAGGCTTATGTCTCGAGACTGGATGTAGGAGCTTTGCTTCTAGCTTCAGCTCAAGAGCAAGAGGAGAGTGAACCTCTACCTGACCTCCTCAGAGGCCAACCTTTAGATGAACAGATAGAAGTAGTTAATCTCTCTTCTTAGCTGACTTCTGCTATCACCAGGCTTGACCCTTTGGGGCCAGCATGATATTCTCACTGGTGACTGTTTATCTGTCAAAAGCAGGGGTTACAGAATGTCAGAACGTGTGAGATCCCACATCAAAGGAGAGGTCAACAAGATGCTTGATCTCGGGGTTATAGCGCCCTCTACCAGTCCATGGTCTAGTGCAGTTGTTCTAGTACCAAAGGCAGGATCCTATGAGTTGAGATTCTGTGTGGACTATAGAGCTCTAAATGCAGTCACTAAGACTGATGCCCATCCTTTGCCCAGGACAGATGAGCTGGTGGATAGACTTGGTTCAGCCAAGTACCTCAGTACATTTGACCTAACCTCAGGCTATTGGCGAATAGCCCTGGCAGACCATGTCAAGGAGAAAACTGCATTTTCTACCCCAGCAGGCCTCTACCAGTTTAAGGTAATGCCTTTTGGACTAAAGAGTGCACCTGCTACATTTCAAAGGACGGTTAATCAAGTTCTGAATGGGATGGAGGACTTCTGCATGGCATACTTGGATGACATTGCAGTGTTTAGCCCTACATGGAAAGAACATATTGATCACCTTGGATATGTTGTGCACACTCTTGAGCAGGCCCATCTGACCAGAAAGGCAAGCAAATGTCAAATGGGTCAGAGTAAAGTGGTCTACATTGGTCATGAGGTAGGAGGAGGTGAGATAAGGCCATTGCCCAGCAAAGTACAAGCTGTGCAAAACTGGGCCACCCCTACTACTCAAACCCATGTTAGAGCCTTCCTAGGTCTCACTGGGTACCTAGGAATGTCATTGAGAACTATGGGACCATAGCTTCTCCCTTGAATGTGATCTGCACTCCAAAATTCCCTAAAAAGGTTAGATGGAATGAAGAGTGCACTCACGCCTTTGAAAGCCTGAAGAAAGCCTTTTGTCAAGCTCCAGTCCTAAGAGCTCCTGATTATCACCAACCCTTCATTGTGCAGACAGATGTCTCCAATATAGGTATAGGTGCAGTCCTTAGTCAGCTAGATGAGAAACATAGGGAGCACCCCATTTGCTTCATCAGTAGGAAACTGAAGGAACCAGAAACAAGGTGGGCAACCATAGAGCGTGAATGCTTTGCCATTGTGTGGAGTCTGAAGAACTTTAGGCCATACTTGTATGGATCTACATTTCTGATTCAAACTGACTACCAACCCTTGAGATGGTTAATGCAAATAAAAGGGGAAAACCAAAAACTGCTAAAATGGTCAATCTGCCTGCAAGGGTTTGATTTTACCATTGAGCACAGAGCAGGATGTCACCACCAAAATGCTGATGGTCTCTCTAGGATGTTTATAGCCGACTAGAGGGAGAGATTCATCCAGAGTGGATTAAATCCTTCTGTCCCTTAGTCTGGGGGTGGTGAGTGTTAGGGAGAACTATTATAAATGGTTGAGTTCCCTTACCTAAAGAGTCCCCCAGCAGCTTTGATGGGTTCTACGATTTATTTTTTCACATGGAGTGTGAGCTTTTTTTCCCACTCTTACATGTATTTTGCTATGTGTATTTCTACTTTCTGTGTGATCTTGGGCACTGGAGCTTCACCTACTCCATGTGCACCACTTTTTGTGTGTGTTACACAGCACCTTCAGTGCAGTGACACAGGGTTGTCTTTGAGACTTCCCACTGACTCATTTTTCTTGTGCTGACTACTCTCCCCCGGAAACAGGTAACGTTGCCATTAACTTTATATAGTCACTTTAAACCACAGACCCAGTACATCCCATCTTACATGGAGTATTGGAAAGGGTTAACTCTTACCCCTTTTTGTCTTTGCCTCTTGGGGCCTTGTTTCGCTCCCTTAACCTTAAGACTTGGCTGGTGGCAGTGGTATCAACCCTAACTTTTCTACCGCGGTTATCTTACATAACGTGGTAATGTTTTAGGCTATTATATTAGCCTTGAACATAAAACCAGCTTGAACATATATGTTTTATTTTGGTTCCCGCTGGGTTTAGTTGCCATTTATTTTTGTTAAAGTCTTTCTCGTGTTTTTCTCTGCACGCCAAACCGGGGATGACTCCTTTGTTCGCTGTCTTTTTTGTGGGCTTCTGCACAGAAGCCCTCCTTAAGGTGCCTGATAGTCTAGGTAGGCAGGATGTGAGGGAGGGAGTGTAACCCAAGTCGCACTCTTGTCTGATTGGCTAAGTGGACTGGCCTTGCCAGGCCAGCCACCCTGCTGTGTGATTGACAGCCAGGCTGTATGAATGGGGGAACACTCCATAAAAAGCAGGTGTCTGGATCTGGAAGAGCAGAGTCGCCACTGGAACGAAAGAACCAACGAGGAACTGGAAGAAGGGGCCCCCTACACCGACTGAACCGCCCGGTGAAGCCCTGCTTCAGGTCTGAATCTCCAAATCTGACAACAGAGAAGATCCTCCAGGAAACTTCTTCCCTTGAGCTGGTGGGACCAACCAGTTCCCCCAAACTACAAGCCAGGACCCCTCCTCTGGTCAAATTCGCTGTACAGATCTACAGTGGGCTGGATTGCCAAGAAGGTCAGACCCTGCTTGGGTTTTAAGGAGCGCACCTTTTATTCGTTGTTTGGCGCTGCTGCTGGTTTCTTTCCTGGGTAGTGCAGGACCATCCAGTCTTCCTACTTCTGATCAGTCCGACAGTGGCTTCAGGAACCGTGAACCTGAAGGAACTGCCAGGAACATCTGCCTCAGCTACAGCCCCATCTCCGTTTTAAGGTACTGTTCAAATCCGGTTGTGCATTTTGCTCAGCCACGGTGAAAGTGTTTGAAATCTTTCTCCAATCCGAGGGCTTGTCCTTCTCTTCTCTTTGAACTAACTTTTCTACCACCCAACCTCGTCCGGAATCTGTGCCACAAACTTTACAGCGAACTACCCTGAACTGTGTGATCTTGAGCAAAAGACTTTTGACCTATTGACTTTGGCTCTAAGACTTTTCTAGCTGATCTCCTCACTGTAGTCGCTCTTGTTCAACTGCTCAGAATACTTACCTGTGGGGTTTGCCTAATTGCTTATAACTTTGTCTTTCCCTCCCTTTTAAATTGCTGGAGTGCCATTTTGGTCCCACTTCCTTTTGTGAGCTTAACTTGTCTGGAATTTAAGGGAAGTGGTGTGGTGTATTTATGATTGTGATTTTGACCTTGCTTAGAATAGTGAAATGTTATACAACTGTTGAATAAATAAATATATATTCTTTTACTTAGAAACCTTGAGTCAGTGTTTGCCTGAATCATAGTAATTGTTTTCCTTTGTGTACCTATTTGTGCTGCTCACTTACTCTTGCGATAAGTCTGGCTGCTCCTCTACTGCTACCATTATAACTGTGTAGTACAGGCTTGTACCAAAAGTAAAATTGTACTGTCATTTGTAGTCTTAATTGTGTGGAGTGTTCCCAAAGGGTACAGCATATAATTCTGCCTAACACCCCTCTTTATATCTTAACAGGCGAGGTCGTAACACCCGAGTCATCTAATCTCACAAGCACATGTGTGTTATAATGCAAATCCTTAAGGACACTCATCAGCCATGAAGGCAACCCCAACTTTTCATTGTATTCCAAAGCTTGCCACTATTGACCCCAGCAAAGGCTGCCCAGAAGTCGACAAATAGTATATATTGTAGAACCTCCGGGTGCCGTGGCCCCTCTAAACAAGGTGTCCATAATCCTCAGGTAATGCATTGTAGAGCTCTCAGGCGAAACCTGGTCTGCATAAATTGCAGTAGATGTGTATGTAATCCACCCACTTGTGTAGTTCCCCAGGGATAAATGTTGAAAAGACTTCAACCGCAACATCACGTAATGACAACAGTCTTTAGTTATTGGATAAGGACCTGTCTCCTTTCTTATACACCGGTATACATACAGACTGTTCCCATGGAGTTGGGATTACCTGCATGGTGCACACACTATCAAACCGGATTTTGAGTACAATAGCCCAGTTAGAGGGATTCTGCTTTGAGGGCTGCACTGTCTAGGTAATTCGGTCCAGGGGCCCTAGAGACATTAAAGTAAGTTTTCAGATGTAAACCATAAGAATAATGTGTTGTGCAGAATATAAATATTCAGTATTATGAATATACAACAACTCTTCATAGCAAAAAATGCAAACTAAATCACATCTAGCAACACCAATACCAGCAGATAAAGCACAGTGTGATTAAATGATTTGCGCACAATCACACATCTCGTTAAAGTGGTGAAATCAGTATTTGGACCCAGACTGTGATTTAAGCAGTTTACTACATATCTCCCCAGTGATAGATCACATAAATATGAATATGTAAGGTTTGGGTTTTTAGAAACAAAATCATTATTGTGTCTATCAATACCTTGAAAAGTACACAAATCACATAAGAAACCAACCTGACATTACATACATTGTTATAGAAATAGATCAAGCAACAATACATCTTTGGTTTTATTTTCAGCCAGCTCGCATCACAAATATGCTCAATTTTACTAATTTCTGTCCTGCTTCCATTTTTTCCCATACAGCAGTCATGTTGCTGTCCCTTTTCCATACTAGCAGTTTCTCTCTAGTATCCTACTCTTTCCTACTCTTTTTGACTACAGCATCATCCTCTCTGTTCTTGCTGCATTCCCTTAATCCTCCTCTCACCTTTTCTTTCTCAATTTCTGGCAAAGATTCTTTATTATAAAGATACCACTATCTTCATCATTTTACTGCTATTTGCATTTCCACCTGCCTTCCTTCACTCAAGGTTTCCCTTCCTCGTTTACCCATGTCACACAAGTTGCCTTTACATCGTTGTCCCTCCACTGCCCATTTCTAACTCACTTGCCTCTCTTCTCTCCATTTCTCCTGCCCTCTCTCGCTATTCATTTCTCCCTGATTCTTTAGACCTCCATTATTCCCCATTCTCCTTACACTCCTGACCCTGCTGTTCCCCTACTTCCCCATCCTTTAATCCACTTCATCCTTCATTTCTCCTCATTTTTGTGCTTTATTAACTATTGCTCCATTCTCCTGCACTTCTTGTTTCGCTGTACCCATTCAGCCTTTAACCCTCACCTGGCTCCGTTCAATCACTTTATCTCCTGCCATCCCTCACTCTTAATCTCTCCTTGCAAGCTACTGCCCTGCCTCATTCTCCACTCTCCGGTCCCATCAGTATTCATGTTACCTGCCCCTTATCTACTTTTCTCCCTCACTATCCTGCACATATTTCCTCTCCATATGTATTCACTGCCCTGCAGCAGGGCCCTGTGGATCTGGAGGAGATATGGAGGTGGTAGGTTGAATTTAATGGGTCTTTCAAGTGCCACAAGCAGCACCCACAAAAAGGTAACATCTGGTATGTTTTGAGATTAAAAGGTGAACTCCTTTAAATTGGGGCTGTTCATTGACATTTCAAGTGTGTGGGGTAAGAACGCCGGAGACATGCACTAAATGGTTCTGCATGATGCAGGAATGATCCTGCGATATCACCTCCTGTAATGTGTTCTCCCACTGCATTGAACCGTATAATTTCCAAAATTAGCTTGAAGCTTCATCTATCAGTATTACCACCATTGACAGCAAAACCTGGTGACGGTGCCTAGCTGTCTCTAGCTAGAGTCAGACCCCCAAAACAGAAAACTGTAAAAAACACAAGTAGCATTTGTCCCTAAAGTTCTTCACTGTGCAACCCTGCCCCCTCTAGGCCCCACATCCATGACCCGCTCACCTAGGGACTCTGTCATTTTTGAGCACTGGGCCCTTTGCCTTAAATCTACCACTGCTTAAGACTAGAGGATGACTAGGGTGGCATACACGTGCAGGTACTGCTGGCTACTGATGCGAATATATTGTATGCAGAGTCCTACTGTTCACTATCCTGAAAGATATATGAATCACTCACCGAAAGCAAACCACACTAATGAAATTCAAAAGCATTTTACGAGTTAGAGCAATGGTATATCAGGATTAGACATGAAGCTGCATAGTAAATGCTGCAATCAATGAGTGATTATTATTCTGCTTGTTATATTGTTGTCGGGATTCTGATAGTTAACGGCACCTTCCTCCTAATATTTCACATAACACTAGAGTGCTGCATTCTGCACACTTTTGTAGAAAAAAACACTTTACATTGAGTCCATCATAGAACCAGACATGCTTCTCCACAATCAATTCACTCACGACACCCACCATATTGAACAGAGCAGTGCGTGAGTTCTGTGTGTGCCGTGCTCGTTTGGTACAGTATTGACAGTCCACTCAAGATGCTCTCTGATATCTGGTGAGCATTGGGACTTTTTGGGCCTCATTACACGGACGGCAGTGGACCAAGGTGCTATTAGCACCTTGGTCCATGTCGGTAAAATACCGGCACCGCCTTGGAGGAAAGGGGAATTACCGCCCTAGTCCAAGGTTGGTGGGGCTGTAATTCCCCCTTCCCCCATTGCCCTTCCCCATTCCCATTTTTGCCCCATAGGGCATAGTGGGAATGGGGAAGGTGCTAATTACGGCACCGCAAATTGTGGTACCGTAATTAACTCCCTGGTCCCTTTGCGGGTTGGTTTTTAACGCCTGCAAAAAGCAGGCGTTAAAGTCTCCAACCCACAAAGGGACCTCATAGTAAGGCGGTCAGGGTTAACGGTCACCGGTACCATTAACGGTGCCGTTAACCCTTACCGCTGTCCGTGTAATGAGGCCCTTTGTCTCTGCTTAGCCATCTTGCAGAGCTTCACCACCGCTACCAGGCTGAGTATATGATTGTCTCTGCTTAGCTTGCCAAATAAACAGCAATCTTGAGCCATGCCGGCCACTCCCTGTCCAACATTAACTTTTGGAGATAAATTGGGTGGTGAGCTTACAAAACCAAGAAGGTTGGGAATATTGATTTAAAGAATGAACAAGCACTGTTCCCTGACAGTTGCGGAGGAGGTCACAGAGTTATCAGCATCAAAGATAGCACTCCCCTGTGCACGATCCCTCGACTTTTCTGAGTGAAATTAATCACCTCCATGATTGTCAGTAAGGTTCTGGTACATTTGTTAACCTCAGAAATGTTCAATGCAGAAATCTAGAACTCCTAGAATTATTATCTCTTCAGATCAAAAGGTAGTTGAGAAATAATGTCTGCAAACGTAAGAGCAAATCTGTATTGGAGATAATAATTGTATGACAAGCAGAACTCAGTGGGAGATTGATTTATATGTAAGTGTGTTGTCCCACAGAGACTCAGATTACATCAAACCTAAACGACCAACAACTAGACATGTGTCTTACAGTGCAGGAGGATGTGATTGGTGTTGAGTGTAGCACTATGTTATGTGATTTAAGGTTCCCTTAGGTGTGGGCCTGTTTGACACAATTTGCACCTATATAGGCCTAACGGTGTCTCTGGTTTGTGCCTGCTACCTTATGCCTAATTCACAAAGCCTAAAAGTGGAGCAAATCTGGAGATGCCTGGAGCATCCTTGAGATGCCCACACAAGAACATGGTTCCCAAGGATCGGCTTATGTACATCTCCAGATTTGCTCGAGTTTCAGAATTTCAGAATTACGAATAATGTAGTAGGTGAACATGTATTATGCACATTGACATTTCCTCAATTGCTCCAGTTAACATTTGTGTGAGTCTGACAAAATATGCTTATTTCATGGGTATGTTTCACTTCAGAATTGGCCTTGATTGCTATGCCTTAAATATACATGTCCATGTGGTATAGGGACAAAGGGATTCCCTGATTTCATAGCTGATTTAAAGAATAGGTGCATTAATTGATGAGGTGTTTTTTCTTTCTCTTTAATGTTCAGAGATACACCATGGTTATGCACCTCGTGCCAGAGAATTCTCAGTGCAGATGCAGAGGGGTGAGTGAGTCAGGCCATGGATTGGTGGGTAGGTAGGTGGGTTAGTTGGTGGGTTAACTGATGTGTTAGATGCCAAGTGAGTGGAAGTGTGAATGCAAATGTGCCAAGGCAGAATATGCGATTGGTCTCCCATTTGGCTGAGTCAGTATGTATGTTTAGGTACAGTAATTGGAAAAAGGTGTCCTTGATAGTCTCCCCACCCTCTTGGCTGGAGTTAAAGCCAGTCAATATTTGTCTGGACAGGGTCAGATCTTTCAAAAACAATTAATTAATTAAGTGATCAGATGTCTTTGACGAAACAAAATTATGTTTGGTATATTCAGAGAGGTGTAAATATTTAATCAACAATATTTTTGCTCATACAACAATATTTATAGCAAACTTATAAAATTATAACAATCACAATAACAAGTGCATAAGCAAAGCAAATAACATCCCAATTCAAAAGAGAGCTCAACGCGTTTCGGGATTACAATTCCCTTCATCAGGAGCAACAATCAATTCATCGACAGAGATCGTATTTTCAGTTAATTGTTCTGTTTAATCTTCAAACTCCAAATTGGTCTACAAAGAAAAATAGAGACTAATATCAGTTCTATGTAACAGGTTACAAAAAAGTTTTGCTCAAATTCAAGGTTAATTCCTTAACTCACTTATCTTGGAAGTAATACCTTGTGATGTGCAGCACTGTGCTCCCACTCTTAGAGGCAGGAAAACAAGGAGAGGACACAAGAAGACTAAGGGGAAAAAAGAAGGCAGTAAACTAGTAGTTAATATCTCAAATCAGCATCTCTTAAACACCAAAATGCATTTACACGCATTGGGCCTGTCCTTTGTTCCATCTAACAACAACTCTCATTTTGAGGAACACATTAACATATACAAGCTGTCAAGAAAAATGTGCCTAAAGGTATTCTTTGATTCAATCCCACTGATAGAGGAGAGATCCAAATCATTTGATTATTTGGAAATTAAGTCTAAAAGCATATCAAGAATTCAGCATTGGATCTATTTGAGAATTACATGATAAACGATCTTAAGTCAATCAAATAATTCGACATTAAAGCACACGATCTAAGAAAACAATAACATATACTCAGACAACTAGCTAATGACCTCACTATGACTGTTAAAACAGTGAATAAGGGAGGAGCTATTGTGATCATGGTCAGTGACTTTTATAGCCAGAGATGCCTCATGCTTTTCAAAGACAAAGACACATGATGTTGGATCATGACCCTATACCCACCATTGAATCCATTATAGAAAATGTGTTAGCACATGCTCTAGATGAAGAATGGATCACTGAAAGAACAAAGGATTTCCTCACCAACAAATTTCCTATAATGCCAGTCTTCTTTGGACTCCAGAAGATCCACAGAAACCTCACTAGTCCACCATTGAGACCCATAGTCGCGCCACAGACAGCAGCTTTGATCTACTAGCAAGATATTAGGACAAATTACTTCAACATCTCGTACAGAAGACCATAACCTACCTGAGGAATACCACCCACTTCCTCACAGCATTGGAACAACCTATAGACTTTAATCAAGACTGAATACTATTTACCCTGGAGTTTTAGTAGATTTCCACTATCATGAACTATCATGTAGAGATTAAAAGCTATAATCAATGAAAATGAAGTACAATGCACATAAAAGTGACATAACACAAAAAGAGACATTGGGCCTCATTGCGAGTCAGGCGGAATGGGTTAACGGTATCCTCTAATGGATGCAGACCCGTTATTCCTATTCCGCCTGAATACAGAGATCCCCTCGCGGGACTCGGTAAGGACGTCTGGTAAAACCAGGCATCCTTACCGGGTCCCGCGAGGGAACCAGGGAGCTAACAACGGGCCAGTCGTAATCGGCCCGTTGTTAGCTCCCTCTCCCATTCCCATTGAGCCCTATGGGGGCTCGAATGGGAATGGGGAAGGTCCGGGCCCGGGTTCCCTGAGGGAGGAATTACAGGCCCCTCCTAACTTGGAATGGCCCGCTAATTCACCATTCAGGGAACCGGGACGTAGACCCGGTTTTGGAGGCAGCCATGCCGCCTATAGCGTCATGGCTACCGCCAAACCCGTAATGAGGCCCATTGTTTTATTTAGAAAGCTGTAAAGTCACTACAGAATGAGTAGTTCACACACTAGTTTGTCACACACTAACATTGTGAGTGAGGCCTGAATTCATGGTGCTTTTGGCCAAGTTAATGGCAAAATTAAGGCTGTAATTCCCCCTTCCCCCATTGCCCTTCCCCATTCCCATTTTTGCCCCATAGGGCATAGTGGGAATGGGGAAGGTGCTAATTACGGCACCGCAAATTGTGGTACCGTAATTAACTCCCTGGTCCCTTTGCGGGTTGGTTTTTAACGCCTGCAAAAAGCAGGCGTTAAAGTCTCCAACCCACAAAGGGACCTCATAGTAAGGCGGTCAGGGTTAACGGTCACCGGTACCATTAACGGTGCCGTTAACCCTTACCGCTGTCCGTGTAATGAGGCCCTTTGTCTCTGCTTAGCCATCTTGCAGAGCTTCACCACCGCTACCAGGCTGAGTATATGATTGTCTCTGCTTAGCTTGCCAAATAAACAGCAATCTTGAGCCATGCCGGCCACTCCCTGTCCAACATTAACTTTTGGAGATAAATTGGGTGGTGAGCTTACAAAACCAAGAAGGTTGGGGATATTGATTTAAAGAATGAACAAGCACTGTTCCCTGACAGTTGCGGAGGAGGTCACAGAGTTATCAGCATCAAAGATAGTACTCCCCTGTGCACGATCCCTCGACTTTTCTGAGTGAAATTAATCACCTCCATGATTGTCAGTAAGGTTCTGGTACATTTGTTAACCTCAGAAATGTTCAATGCAGAAATCTAGAACTCCTAGAATTATTATCTCTTCAGATCAAAAGGTAGTTGAGAAATAATGTCTGCAAACGTAAGAGCAAATCTGTATTGGAGATAATAATTGTATGACAAGCAGAACTCAGTGGGAGATTGATTTATATGTAAGTGTGTTGTCCCACAGAGACTCAGATTACATCAAACCTAAACGACCAACAACTAGACATGTGTCTTACAGTGCAGGAGGATGTGATTGGTGTTGAGTGTAGCACTATGTTATGTGACTTAAGGTTCCCTTAGGTGTGGGCCTGTTTGACACAATTTGCACCTATATAGGCCTAACGGTGTCTCTGGTTTGTGCCTGCTACCTTATGCCTAATTCACAAAGCCTAAAAGTGGAGCAAATCTGGAGATGCCTGGAGCATCCTTGAGATGCCCACACAAGAACATGGTTCCCAAGGATCGGCTTATGTACATCTCCAGATTTGCTCGAGTTTCAGAATTTCAGAATTACGAATAATGTAGTAGGTGAACATGTATTATGCACATTGACATTTCCTCAATTGCTCCAGTTAACATTTGTGTGAGTCTGACAAAATATGCTTATTTCATGGGTATGTTTCACTTCAGAATTGGCCTTGATTGCTATGCCTTAAATATACATGTCCATGTGGTATAGGGACAAAGGGATTCCCTGATTTCATAGCTGATTTAAAGAATAGGTGCATTAATTGATGAGGTGTTTTTTCTTTCTCTTTAATGTTCAGAGATACACCATGGTTATGCACCTCGTGCCAGAGAATTCTCAGTGCAGATGCAGAGGGGTGAGTGAGTCAGGCCATGGATTGGTGGGTAGGTAGGTGGGTTAGTTGGTGGGTTAACTGATGTGTTAGATGCCAAGTGAGTGGAAGTGTGAATGCAAATGTGCCAAGGCAGAATATGCGATTGGTCTCCCATTTGGCTGAGTCAGTATGTATGTTTAGGTACAGTAATTGGAAAAAGGTGTCCTTGATAGTCTCCCCACCCTCTTGGCTGGAGTTAAAGCCAGTCAATATTTGTCTGGACAGGGTCAGATCTTTCAAAAACAATTAATTAATTAAGTGATCAGATGTCTTTGACGAAACAAAATTATGTTTGGTATATTCAGAGAGGTGTAAATATTTAATCAACAATATTTTTGCTCATACAACAATATTTATAGAAAACTTATAAAATTATAACAATCACAATAACAAGTGCATAAGCAAAGCAAATAACATCCCAATTCAAAAGAGAGCTCAACGCGTTTCGGGATTACAATTCCCTTCATCAGGAGCAACAATCAATTCATCGACAGAGATCGTATTTTCAGTTAATTGTTCTGTTTAATCTTCAAACTCCAAATTGGTCTACAAAGAAAAATAGAGACTAATATCAGTTCTATGTAACAGGTTACAAAAAAGTTTTGCTCAAATTCAAGGTTAATTCCTTAACTCACTTATCTTGGAAGTAATACCTTGTGATGTGCAGCAGTGTGCTCCCACTCTTAGAGGCAGGAAAACAAGGAGAGGACACAAGAAGACTAAGGGGAAAAAAGAAGGCAGTAAACTAGTAGTTAATATCTCAAATCAGCATCTCTTAAACACCAAAATGCATTTACACACATTGGGCCTGTCCTTTGTTCCATCTAACAACAACTCTCATTTTGAGGAACACATTAACATATACAAGCTGTCAAGAAAAATGTGCCTAAAGGTATTCTTTGATTCAATCCCACTGATAGAGGAGAGATCCAAATCATTTGATTATTTGGAAATTAAGTCTAAAAGCATATCAAGAATTCAGCATTGGATCTATTTGAGAATTACATGATAAACGATCTTAAGTCAATCAAATAATTCGACATTAAAGCACACGATCTAAGAAAACAATAACATATACTCAGACAACTAGCTAATGACCTCACTATGACTGTTAAAACAGTGAATAAGGGAGGAGCTATTGTGATCATGGTCAGTGACTTTTATAGCCAGAGATGCCTCATGCTTTTCAAAGACAAAGACACATGATGTTGGATCATGACCCTATACCCACCATTGAATCCATTATAGAAAATGTGTTAGCACATGCTCTAGATGAAGAATGGATCACTGAAAGAACAAAGGATTTCCTCACCAACAAATTTCCTATAATGCCAGTCTTCTTTGGACTCCAGAAGATCCACAGAAACCTCACTAGTCCACCATTGAGACCCATAGTCGCGCCACAGACAGCAGCTTTGATCTACTAGCAAGATATTAGGACAAATTACTTCAACATCTCGTACAGAAGACCATAACCTACCTGAGGAATACCACCCACTTCCTCACAGCATTGGAACAACCTATAGACTTTAATCAAGACTGAATACTATTTACCCTGGAGTTTTAGTAGATTTCCACTATCATGAACTATCATGTAGAGATTAAAAGCTATAATCAATGAAAATGAAGTACAATGCACATAAAAGTGACATAACACAAAAAGAGACATTGGGCCTCATTGCGAGTCAGGCGGAATGGGTTAACGGTATCCTCTAATGGATGCAGACCCGTTATTCCTATTCCGCCTGAATACAGAGATCCCCTCGCGGGACTCGGTAAGGACGTCTGGTAAAACCAGGCATCCTTACCGGGTCCCGCGAGGGAACCAGGGAGCTAACAACGGGCCAGTCGTAATCGGCCCGTTGTTAGCTCCCTCTCCCATTCCCATTGAGCCCTATGGGGGCTCGAATGGGAATGGGGAAGGTCCGGGCCCGGGTTCCCTGAGGGAGGAATTACAGGCCCCTCCTAACTTGGAATGGCCCGCTAATTCACCATTCAGGGAACCGGGACGTAGACCCGGTTTTGGAGGCAGCCATGCCGCCTATAGCGTCATGGCTACCGCCAAACCCGTAATGAGGCCCATTGTTTTATTTAGAAAGCTGTAAAGTCACTACAGAATGAGTAGTTCACACACTAGTTTGTCACACACTAACATTGTGAGTGAGGCCTGAATTCATGGTGCTTTTGGCCAAGTTAATGGCAAAATTAATTAGGGACATAAGAGCATACCACTTCTGCAGGGGGACCTGTTCCCAGTCTAAAGGAGCAGAATGCAGACATCCTCACAGGAATGGATTCAGCACCTATTATTCAGTAGACAAACCCCTTCCAACCCAATATCAGAGAGTTAGGAAGTGCTGCTATGGATCATGTTCCATAAACCTAGACCTTTTTCAATGAGTTCTCAGACCCACCCATTTGCACGGCCATGATTTATATTTTATATTTTCCAGTGCTTCACTATTGACTATCAAATAAGTCCTACTTGGTTCTATGTTCATTCTTCAACCGTTTTTATTTTTCACTGCACTTTTTGCCAAAAAATGTTTGCCTAATTTTAATTGGGGATTCATTCCCCTATTATGTATCCCTATTCACCACCCCAGCCTACCCCTTATATGCCCCTTCAGCCACCTAATTTTCTTTGTTTTTTTTTTTGGCAAAAAATGTTTGGCAAAAAGTGCCACGAAAAAAGAAAACGGGGGATGAATGAACGTCGTACCGTCCTACCCTATGTTACTAAAGGCCCAGTTGATATAAAAAAAAAAACTTAAACAATGGATTTTAAAAAAGTGGAAATGGCATTGGGCAACACCCAATTCTATTGTATTTACACACTGTAATGAGCAGGCAACTATCGATAGACATATTGATATGTTCTCTACGTCTGTGGCAGCCCAAGAGCTTGAGCTCCTCATCCCCCGTGAGCTGCTGGAGCAGCCCACCAACTTCTGCCATCACGCAGCTTCACTCCAGTAAGATGTGTGTAATATGCCATTATTTGCGTGCACCTGACAATGTTCGACGAGCTACAGTGTAACTACGATCTGCACTATTACAACAAAGTTCCTGCAGACCACCACACAAGCTAATTATATTTCGAATTACCCATTTTGTTGAATATTCACTGAATTCACCCGCGCAAACTGCGGGGCTTGCATTCTTTAAGATGCCACCTTTTAATTAGCACCTCCAGAGCAGGAAAAGTGCCTCTGGATCCCGATTAGTTGATAAACTTCCTTCAACCAATCAAGCACCACCGGCAGGTGCAAGCCGGCCCCTCGAATAAGGCACCCGACCAAGGCTCCTGACTGAGCTGACCGAGCACAATGAGCAACATACATGCTCCCTGATATTAATTGCATCCGTTATGACTTACAAATGACCACTACTTGTATGAACTTTTGCCATCTGCCCAGCCTAACCCACCTGCGTCCAATCCAAAGCTGTTACACATACTCCGGACTACTGCTGTGCAGCATATTTTACTTTCGTAATTAAGTACAGTGAGACACTTTCCCTTCTCCTAACTTCTTATCTCACCACTCCTATTAGCACTCGAACAGATGCTACATAGCGTCCCCTCCGATCACTTCAACCCCCTATGCCTTTGCTTCGCGCACAACCTACCCTATAGTCAGAATCTTCACTCTTGCCTAATCTGACCCGTCAAATGTGTGTTCTCTGTAGTGTTCCCCAAGCTTTGCTTCTCTTGTTAAGTTGCCGTCGCTCAAATATCATGTCTATTCTGTATGTTTTGAATTGGCTGTTGTATGCCAATTGACTATTGCCTGTTTTGAATTGTCTATCTCGCAACGACCTTCGCTACTGTGATACCATGGCCCTTTCACTATACCTCTGTCTATGTTAACTCTTCAGGGCACTGAGACCTCTGAGTCACTGTACCCTGCCCTTAGTTGTTGCCATAGCGGTTACCAAAGTATTACTTAGTAACATGATTTGTCTGACCAGCCCCATAATTTGCCCTGGCTGTGACTTCTGTACGGCAGTGCAACCTGTCATGTCTTGTGCAGCCAGTCTCAAGAATCTCTCATTTGCTGCTGCCACTGTACCTCACAAGTAATGTGACCTGCTTTGCCAATCTTGTTAGACCTTACCGTTGCTGTTGCCACTGTAGTGTAGTGTCTAGCAACTTCACCTGTTCTGCCATCCTTTACACTGTACATGTATTGCTGTGTGGGATGTTTTTACCCATGCATCCAAGCCCTACCATAAAACTGTGCATTACTGGCATTGAAAACATCATGATGGCCAAAACTCCCCAGAGAGTGCACAGGGAAAACATGAAGAATAGGCTGCCACCCATTTTTGCCTATGTTGTGAGCACAGGAGGGCACTGCCTAAAACCACCATTGGGCTACACACACAGTAGCCTGAAACCATTGGGAATGGCAATGCTGATTGCCACAAGCAACCCAGAACTGTGGGGAATTCATTTTCTTAATGTCAAAAATGGATGTAATACTGGTGCTCACCACTATCAGAAAGCCGGCGTTTTAAAACCACCAGACTTTTGTGTAAAACTGAACAAATGAACCCAAACCAGGCCAAGGAAAGACTTGCTAAGAGGTGAATCCAATGTAAAACTATATTCTGAAATGGCTTGAAAGAAGTAATTATTGAATGTATATATAAAAAATAGCTGGGGATGTCAGCAGCTTAAGTGAATTTGGGTTTAAAGTCACTAAAATCGAAATGTTTAGAATAAATGAGTGACCTACTGGTGAGTGTCACATAGGTTGCAATTGTTTAAATGTCATAGTTTTGAACTTAGAATCAGTGTTCTATCTGCATGTGTAAAAATTGTCAGTGTGATTTGAATGTAGAAAACTGGGAACTAAAGTGACATTTAGCTGAATTCTGCCTGACAACTACCCCCGACAGGAGAGGGAATTCAGCAGCTGTGTTCCCAGGCCTGGCTGCATCCTGCTGCCCCTGCCAAAAGGAGATGACACCTCTCTGATTGAATTAGGGGAGTGGCACCTGGGGACTACAGGAAACTAAACAAAGCACTGTCCTGGACTCAGGCAAATGTTATATTGGGGGGGTCGTAAAATGGCTTCCTCTTGGGAGAAACTGGGAGGGGCAGTGCCTATGAGAGCAAGCTGAGCTTGGGGGAAGTGGATAAACCAGAAATTCCACCATGTGCTTTGGAAAACCACACCCCTTTGGGGCCAGAGCATGATTTTAAAAAGATGGATAATTCACTATGCGGACTTGTCAAAATTATATAAAATAACATCATCATTCGTGTGATTTTTCTGTGCACATTTTAAGAGGTGTTAGGACCCTGTGGTATGTTCTTGGGGATAGTAGCGCAAAAAAAGGTTGTTACTCCAAATGTATGCATGTTAAAAATCTGACACTTTATCATCTGAAACCCATATCCCTGGTGCACATTTGTGTAAAATCTGGAAAGATTTAGAGGTCGTTATCTGGATGAAAAGGGGAGAATTCTGTCATAAGTGGACACAACATAGTACAAAGACGGATGGTTTGGTGCTACAGAATATATGTTAACTGGACCTATAATATTCGAAAAATGGTACATAGATAAATATGTTTTTGGGTCAGAAATAGATTTGTGTGCAATTTGTCAAGGGGAGGTTCCTCTGACCATAAAACCTACATCATCACTCTGACACTCCATTTCTTTCCCCCAATCAAGGGAGAGAGGAAAGCTTGGCCAATGATAAGTGAGAGGGGCAGGCTTAGCTAGGCCCAGGCACACACCCATTTTCAAAACACATAAAAGGAACATTGAAACCCAGGTAGAGAGATTCACTTTCCACTTTCTTGCGGGACGCTTGCCGGGAGACTTCAGACTTTACATCCAGGGATCCAGACTTCAAATCCATCAATCTCCAGAGACCAGAAATTAACTCCAGAATGTGTAGCAGAGAGGCCTGAATCCACAAGCTGAATCCTCTTCAGCAGGCCTCAAAACCAACCAAACTATTCAACATCCGGGCGAGCTGTTTGAATTCTTTGCCAAGAACGTTTGCAAGAACCTGTAGCAGTATCCAGAAAGCAGTGCTGTATCCGGAACCAGAGAGAACCAGAGACCAGATCGCTGTGAAGAACTGCTAGCAGAAGTCCAGCCAATCCTGACCCGATCGGTGACGAAGTCGCATTCCTGTCCAAAATCTAGTGTGAGTACCCAGCTAGCACTGTGCCAAAACCAATCTCTTAGTTTAAAATAATCTAATCCAAACTATTTAGCCTATTAGAACTGCCTCCTAGAATCGTGTCATTCTGTCATCTTCAAAACTGAAAACTGTCACCTGTCATTCTGAGCTTTAAAATTTCAAATCCGAAAAACTACCTTTACTAAATCGGCCGTATCTCCGGAACCATTTGGTCTAGGAACGAGTTTTACTTGCTACCCCTTATAGTGCCTCCGTAATTGCGCTCGACGCACACGTCTAAATTTGCCGCGATTTGACATTTTGCTGAATTTCAGCCACGTGTAAAAATATTTGTCCTTGCTTTCCTTGCTGAAATTCGTGTGCAACCTGACAATCATTCATAGAGCATTGCTAAAGTGATCCTGAACTGATTCAAAGTATCTATCAACTACCCTGAAACCCCTATAGGGAATTCAAAGCCTTTTTAGCATATTTTTCACTTAATTGCAACCACATCAAAGTATCGCGCCTGTGTTTAAAACTCATACCGGTTTTCCTCTAAGCTTGCTAGGGGGGAACTGAATTATATTTGATTGCATTCCTGAGAACTGTGTGCTTTCCTCGCATCTCTTTACCTTGCATAGAGGGGGGGGTGAATTGTCAAAGAAAAGTGATTGCATTGTCTTTTGTTGAAGTCATATGAAGTTTATTTTCTGTACTGCATTTTCATTAATCATTGCATTGTACTTGAAGCCATAAAAGCATTCTCAGCTACTTTATCCTCTCTATATCAACTTCTAAGCCATTAAAAAGAGTGTACCACTGTAACATTATCCATTGTTTATCACTATCATCCTCACAAGTGTGCTATCAAATATTAATTTACTATAAAAGTGTGATAGATATATATTGTTTAATTTCAAGTAACCTTTTAAATTTGCAAAACAAACCTACTTCTTGGCTCAGCGGGGTCAGGGGGATTCTGAGAGAGGGGTGTTTTATAAGGGTTGTCATCCAGAGTAAATGAACTGGACATAAAAATATATCAATAAGGGTTTCCCTCAGCATCCCAGACTAGGCATTGACTTAGCTGTAGTGTTGAATTCAATCCGCTTACAAAGTGGGGGCTCGTCCGGGATTCTGGATTAGATTTACCACTTGTGCAGCTTAATACAGTGTGCCAACTGACGGGATACACATATCCGGTTAGATCACCACGCTGTTTTACACTGTGAAAGCACTCCTCAAAGGAACGCTCTAAGGAAACGGTCTGTTTTGCAAAATAAAATACAAACTTCTGTAAATCAGGAAGGAACTCAAATTCCAGAATGACGACACTGGTAGACATCAAAATAGCCAGAGAGCACTTCTTACATAAGCTATTTGTGAGAGGTGAATGGACTGAGCAGGGCCAGGATGCGTGGTTGCAGGCAATCACACGACAGGTCACTGCAACTGGGTTAGATAACTGGAGAGATCAGGGTCCCTTACATGTGGCCCTGAGTGAACTATACATGGCTCCTAAAGCTAAAGATGAACACGGCAAGATGGTTACGATAGCAGCATATTTGTATCTATATATGGGAGCCATGCAGGACAAATGTACTGAAGGCCAAGATCTGGCAAATAGGCAACAGATGGCGTTAAAAATGCCCAATCCTAGGCTGCACAGAAGCCAGGAGTCAGAAAACGAGAGTAGACAATACATCATTAAAATGAAGGAGGATATGGATATCCTGCAACAGGAAAAGGCTGACCAGGATACCAGAATTCTGGCTTTGCAGAAGGAGCACCAAGACAGTTTGGACTCCTTACTGCAGAGCCAGAAAAAGCTGGAACAACAGATACATTTCAACAGGTCATGCACAAAGCAGGTAGCCACCCTGCAAAGCCAATTGGACAGAGAAAAAGAGGAGAGCAATAAACTGATTCTGAAAGACCTGGACACCCAGACAGAATTTCAGGAAGAGCGCCAGAAAGCGGGTGCCTTTCAAAGGCAGAGGGATGACCTGGCGGCACAGATGCAGGCTCTTAGTCAGGAAAGGGACACCTTAGGCCAGGAAGTCTGCCAATTAAAAGAAAACATTGAAGAAAATCACCTGGCCCTCCAGGTGCTGGGTGACCTCCAAAAAGAGCATCAGGACTTGCTAGAGCACACCAGGAGGGTGGAAGATGCTCTGGCAAGAAAGGAGCAGGCCAGTAGGGATGGGACTCAGGAGGTAACCCTCCTGCAGCAGAGACTGGCCCAGTACTCCAGGACCAATCAGGAGGCACAGAAAGAGAATGAGGCTCTCTGCCAGCACAATGATAGGCTCCAGCAACAGGTAGCCATGTAGGAGAGACTGATAGAGTCTAGTAAGGCCTTAACTGAGGAACTGAAAGCGCAGGCTCTTGCATTGCAACAGGGAGCAGGGGCTGATAGAGATGAGGTTCGCTGGGAAAGGGAAACGCCTGAGCATAACCTCAGGAGCCCTGGTACCAGAGGCCTTCATCTCTCCCAGTACCTGGACTCTGCCACCCCCAAGTCCCATGGCGCACATGAGCACAGGGCCATAGGGATGGCAGATTACTATTCAGCCTAAAGTATGGGGCTCATAGGCCAGTACCACCCAGGAATGGAAGGGCGGGCATCCGGGCATGGGCACCTAAGTACAGTGCAATTTAGTGGGGAACCCCAGGAGAGTAGGCCCACTAAGGGCATCCTGAAGACCTCTGCCCAGTTCGGTCAGTGGGGGGGTACCCATCAAATCCTGGTAGCAAGGAGGGATCTGAAGACTCCTCTGAGCGTCACAGGACAAAGGAGACCAGGACCCCACATTCTGCCAGCTATTCCCAGGCTCGCAGAATCTGGGAAAACCTGGAAGATCAGACGGGCACCTCTGGGAGCAGTGCTTCTGAATCAGAGGATTAATGGACCAGGGTTGCCCGAACCAAAAAGGCCAATAAGGTGAAAAGGGCCTTGCTTAAGGACCCCTTAAAACAGATTAAGGCAATCAGGAGTGTCATCACGCCTTATCATAAGAACACCAAGTATTCTGTTTGGGAACACTTGGAGCTCTATGAGCAAATGATGGAGACTTTCCATTTAAAGGACAGCAGTAGCTGCATCCAGTACGTTAAATGAACATTCTCCCCTGAATACTCCAGTTTCTTTGCGGGGCTGGAGGACCAAAACCATTCAAGATGGTCCACATATAGGGCGGCCATCTTGAAACATTTTTCTGTACATAGAAATCCCCAAGAGGCTCACAAGGCAGCCTACAATTTGCAATGTGGGGAGGATCAGGCCCCACAAGAATTCGTGCAAGAATTGAAGCGTGCCTTTGCGCAGACGACCAGAAGGGTGCGCACGGACAGCAGAGAATTCATCAACACATTTTTCCATGCTCTTCCCAAGTACATAATGACCCAGATCGTGAGAGATTTTCACGAGAAAAGATCTTTAGACTGGGTCAGTGAGCAAGCCACCCGGATCTATGAGGTGCAGAAGCCCATAGAAAATAAAAGTAATGCGCAGAAACACCCCAAAACCAACAGCACCCCTGCTGCTGCCAACCTGGCAGAGGTAAAGGTTGCCCCCGTTTTAGATTTGGAGATGAGGGGGCCTAAAAACCTGCCTGCACCAAATAATTCACAGCCCAGAAGGCCCTCGGGCCAGTCACAGACAGGGAGTCGAGGAGGTAGTCCCACAAATGGGGTCCCTCGCTCCCCTGATTATGTAAGTCCCTGCTACAAGGGAAACCGACCCATCCTCGGTTATGTGTGGACTCCTCCAGCCCAAGGGGGGGGGTCCAGTCAAGCACCTAACCCAGAGAACTTCCCTCCAAACTTCCCACAGGAGGGCAGAAATTCACCAAACCCTGGGCTGAACTTTTTCCCCAGGTATCCACAAGATTTCCAGCCCAAAACTCATCCATCCTTCTTTCCCCAATTCCCTGAGCCCAGACAACCTAATCTGGGAGATGGGAGGTCAAGGGTGGAGGGGTACCCAAATCTTTCCAACCCAGGGTATTACCAGAGAAGGGATAGCTACCCTTCCGGGGATCAGCCCAGGGTAGAAAACCGGACCCCGTAACAGCCTGAGCGGGTTTCCTAGTTAGAGCGCCAGGTTCAGAACATGGCACAGGATTTGGGCCGCATGCTGAGGGCCCAACAGAACCCTCAGGTGGGCATGCCGGCACAGAATGCCCCAAACTCTGGGCCTGGTGCTCCAGAACAATGACGGGGGTAGCACCCCGATAACCCACCGGTTCCCAGGGAGGAGGCAAAAGGGGAAGGGGGGTGTAAAGCCTTGGAGGAAGCTTCCTTCCCAACTCTAAACAGCCCCTGGAAAACCAGGAACCAGAAACAAAATCTCCTACCCCTGAAAGTCTGCCACCCAAGGAACAGAGGGGAGGTAGGAAAAACAAAGTACCCAAACAGACCCATTTTGTGGAGGAGGTACAGGTCTTCCAATTTGAGGGAGAGGGATCCTCAGATGATTCTGGGGAAAGGATCTTCTCCTTCAGAGATGGGGGAACTCCTCCCAAGGAAAAATGGGTCCCAAGGGATTTCAACCCAGACTGGGTAGATGTGGGGATTGAGCTGTCGCCGCCCATCATTCTATCCCAGAACCAACAAAACCAAAAACCCCTGGTTCAAACCCATCCTGGTGACTGCCTCCCAAAAGGCAGGGGCGGCCCAGAACTGAAACCAGGGGAAACTAAAACCGAATCAACAGACTGGGTAGATGTGGGGATTGAGCTGTCGCCGCCCATCATTCTATCCCAGAACCAACAATACCAAAACCCCATGGGTCAAACCCATCCTGACGACTGCCTCCAAAAAGGGGGGGGCGGCCCAGAACCCGAAACCATTTACAGTTGCCAACTTTTTCTTTCAGATTCCCCAGGCTCTCCACAGAATTGTGCCCAAATCTCTTCGCTAGCAATGTCCAGAACCAGAAAATTAGCCCACCAGTTGGCCAAAAATGTGCATTATCTGTGCCCCCTTGAGGAGAAGGAGGGAAGATATTATGCCCCGGTACAAGTACAGGGGCAGGGTACAATTTCGGCACTGGTGGACACAGGATCCCAAGCTACCCTTCTGCCCAAAAGGGCCTTTGATGAACTAAATGCAGGAAGGGGGGAGAATTACCGTATTCCTCTCACCTCTCTTCCTGGACAACTGCAGAACTTTGACGGGAAGGAGATTCCCATCGAGGGGACTGCAGACTTGGACATTAAAATTGGGCGACACAAGGTGAAACACCCGGTCATAGTAGTGACTCCAGAGGGCATCCCTTGTTTACTAGGGAATGACCTCCTGAGAAGGTTGTCACCCCTAATAGATTGTGTAAACAAGGTCCTCTGGACCCAGACTAGCCGACCAATAAAATTAAAACAGAGTGTCAACCATGTTAGTTTAAACGGCACCTGCCACATGGTTGAACAAAAATCTGACCAAGTAGAATTTCACTTCCAGAACAACCAAATTCCAGACGTGACAGTAATAGCAGTAGGACAACAGACTGGTGATGGGGGGTCCTCTCTATTTCTGAAAATCAACCTTCCTTCCAGTTTAAGGTGGTTTTCTACACTGAAAGGAAATACTCTGAAATTCTTTACCAATCCACAATCAGACACTCCCACTCCTATAGTCCAGAAAGATGTGAAATCAGCTCAGAGACTGGCCGATATTCAGCAAATTGGAGAGCAGTTGTTCTTCCCTGTTTAGTTAAATGGTGGGAAGGACTTCATCAGCGAAGCCATGTTCCGCCAACTCCCAAAAGATCCAGTCATTCCCACATTCAAACTGATAGAAAAATGGGAAATGGATCTGGAAATACCCAATTTCGAACATCTCCTGCCAAGAAGGTGTATGCTCAAAATCTCAAATGGCAACAAGAGCATAGTCCATAATTGTTGGGTCGTGCGAGACGTCACTGCCGCCTTTTACTTAGGCAGTGACATTCTCAATCGCTTCACCATTAGTTTGGACCTAATAAACTTCAAAGCTTGGTCCCGATTAGCGGATAATCCCATGGGCTTTGATGATCAAGAAAAAGCATTTAGGTCAGCTCAATTGCTACCTTATGCAGTTGAAATTCAGCTTAAAGAGGAAGTCACCATCCCCGAAAGGACCCGACAATAATCCCTGGAAGTGAAAGTTAAAAGAGGACAAAAATTGAAAAACCCTGATGCTTATATTCATCTAAATGCTTCTCTCCAACAGCAAGGGTTAGGGGTAAACCCTACACCATTAGTCAACATAGAACACGACACCATTCCAATAGAGGTGGATTACAGCGACTTAAAGAGTATTACTCTAGCCGCAAGCACCATTATTGGAATGGCGGTTGATGACCGACATTTCTCCATTGATTTAGGAAATGAACTGTTAGGACCAAGGACTGTTTTGACAGTGACAGTGAGGATAATACAACACCAGACAGGATTTTCACCCGGCATGGGGGGAACTTCCTGGTGTACACTTCTTGCCCTTATGGTAAGGAAGATGTGACTTGTGACTTCAGGAGGGATGAGGTGATTTTCCAGGTCCATGAGGGCTGCCTTTCCCACGTTAAGCCTCCAGTCCAAATCAGCACTCTGACCAGGGACTTCTCCACCCAGCTTGAGGAGGCTGCTGAGATAGCTAAACCAGAAGTCTTTCCAGGCTCCAGGCAGATGTTGGAGGAGAGAGTCAACCTAGCTGATGCCTGCGTGACTCTGGAACAGAAGCAAAAGTTGAAACAAGTTTTCTTGGATTTCCAAGATCTCTTTGCGGTAGACTCATATGACTGTGGTCGCACCAACATCCACACAACAACAATTCCCAAGGACCCTGGCATGACTCCAGTGTTTGTGAAGCAATATCGCTTGCCTCTCGCATCCATGGGGTCCCTTACTGAAATAATTAAGAACCTTGAGTCCTGGGGAAAAATCTGTCTGGTACACAGCACCTTCAATAATTAGGTGCTGGGAATATTGAAGCCAAACGGCCAGTGGAGACTCTGCCGACCTTAGGGAGCTCAACAAACGGGTCCATACTTCCGGATGGCCTCTGCCCTACATTGACCAAGGGCTGGCCCAGATCCAGGGGTCACAGGTATTCACTGCAATAGACCTGACCAATGGATACTGGACCGAGCCTGTCAGTAGGGAGGACCAATACAAACTGGCTTTTACCTTTGGGGACCAGCAGTACACATGGACCCGGACTCCCTTCGGATACCTCAACTCCGGCAATGAATTCAACATTTTCCTACATAAGGCCATGCCCGACCTGGGTGCGAGGGGTAACCTGGCTTATGTAGATGATGTCCTCATCAAAAGTTCATCTGTGGAAGAAAACATAGCGGAGATCCGTTATGTACTGACACAGTTGAGGGCCGCCGGAGCAAAACTTTCCTTTCAGAAAGCACAGTGATGTAGAACCCGTGTTAATTTATTGGGGCATGAGATTACTCCTCAGGGTCTCTGTCCCTAGGAAAAGAAAGTGGAAGCTCTTCAGAAACTGAAAGACCCCACAACTCTGCGGGAACTAAGGAGCCTCCTTGGACTGACTAATTACAGCAGAAAGTTCATTGAGGGCTACGCAGAGATCACTAGACCCCTGATTCATCTCCTGAAGGGGGGGTCAAGTGGGAATGGGGTCCAGAACAAGCCGAGGAAGTAAGACAACTCAAAAGAAGCCTCTCACAAGAGCCTTGCCTAGCTTACCCTGTCAGAAACAAGGATTTCTTCCTGGAGACAGGGTTCTCTAATACGTGCTTGACGGCAGTATTATACCAAAAGGTCAATAAAGTATTCTCCTATGCGAGCAAAACTTTATCCTCTGTGGAGGAAAAATTCAAGGATTGTGAGAAGGCACTCCTGGCAACGGTGACGGCATTGAAGAATTACCGCCGGTTTATCCAGGGGGAACACATCATAGTGGAGACTCCACACCAGCCTCTGCAATATATCCAAAGTGACAGAATCCGGGCCGGAAATGTGAGTAATTCCCGAATTACTTCCTGGATTCTGTCAATGCAAGGCTTTCCTGTGGCGGTCAGATATGGCCAAAACAAGAAGATTCCCCTCGCGCAAGGTCTGGCTGTCTTGCATGATTGTGCCAGAGAAAACTGTCTCGAGGACGAAAGTCTAAAAATCAAGGACAACATGGAGGCATACCTTAATTCCCCCCCACAAAGTCTTTGAAGAAGACAAGTGTGAGGGAATGCCCACTGTCTATGTGGATGGATGCTCTTACCATGTTGATAACAATGGGGAGAAAGAACTGGTGGCCGGCGTAGGGAATGCATGGGTGAATGAGTCCCCAGAACCCTCCGCTGGGTACAAAATTGGTCCCCGAAGTAGTCAGGTGGCAGAATTGATGGCTGTGCATCAAGCCATCATCACTGCTGCGCAACACCAACTCCACAAACTGGTCATAATCACAGACGCCGATTATGTACGGAACAGGTTCGTGGAGCACCTGGTTAATTGGAAAACCAGAGACATGTTATGTGCTAATAACAAACCCTTGAAACATGGGAAGTTAATCCAAAACATTGATGATCTGGTCATCTCGAATGGGATGACCATCTACTGGAAGAAGATCAAGGGTCATTCCAAAGTAGAGGGACCAGACAAAACTGGAAATGACTTAGCTGATCAGCTGGCCAAAACCGGGGCCCTCCAAGGGGATCTAATAGAAATAGAGTCCCTGTTGGGGGAAATCCACGTCACTGCTACCACTAGGTCCCAGACAAATGCTCACAATGACCTTTCAACTGCACAATGGAGTAAGGAGATGGCTGATGCTGATTTGATTACATCTCAGAAGGGGGACCCAATAATTGGTAAGTTTTACCAACACATTGAGGACCCTGAGAACTTTCCCCTGACGGATACCGATTACATTGGGAAAGAGGACCTAAGAGTGTTGATGAAATGTCCAAAAAGGTTCAGCATCCAAGACGGTTTGTTGGTAAGGAAATCCCAAGCTGGCCATGATCAGTGGGTGGTCCCTACCTCATTCCGAAGCCTGATGTTAAGTCACGCCCATGATGCGGCCACTGCCGGTCATAGGGGGTTTCACACAACACTGGAAATCTTAAGAGAGGTTGCATACTGGCCACACATGGGGCAGGACCTCGACCAATACTTGAAGGGGTGTCTTGTGTGTGCACAATTGCAGCCATCATCCCTCACACACCGTGCGCCTCTCCAAAAGAGGGGGATGACACTGCCATGGTCAGATTTGCAAATCGACTTTGTGGACCCTGTGATTCGCTCGTCTAGAGGAAACAAGTACATGTTGACTGTCACATGCTTGTTTACCAAGTGGGTGGAATGTCTCCCGGCCCCAAATTGCAAGGCAGAAACAGCAGCTGCCCTGATGATTAACCACATCTTTTCCCGTTTTGGTCTACCTCAAAGGATTGAGTCAGTCAGAGGTAGCCACTTCACCAGTGAAGTAATGACAAAAATGAAGGAGATACTGGGAGTTAAAAGGAAGCTACACATTGCTTACAGGCCAGCTTCTTCTGGAGCAGTCGAGAGATACAACCGAACCATTGTGAGCATCTTAAAAAAGTTTGTGGCAGATTCTGGGCCAAGTTGGGATATCCGATTACCTCTGGTCCTAATGGCCATCAGATCTACCCCTTCATCTGCAACTAAAATGTCACCATTTCAGTTGATGACCGGACGCAAGATGGTGCTTCCCCAGCATTTGCTCTACAGGACCCAAGAGCAGACGTTGATAAATGCCTCCACAACTCATGAGTATGTGGAGAATTTAAGGAAACTTCAGCATGCTTTTGCCTATGCTCAGTGGAATCTAGAAAGATCAGCTGATACCATGAAAACCCACTACGACCTGAAGACCACCAGGAAGGAATATACTGTGGGAGACCGAGTCTATCTATACAATTTCCAAAGGAACCATGCCAAACTGCGAAAATGTTTGCCTACATGGAAGGGACCGTTTTAAATCATAGACAAATATCCTCTGTAGCCTATAAGATCCGCATCCCCAAAAGTAGTCTGGCGGAAGGGGAAGACAAGTGGGTCCATATTAATCAGCTAAAGTGTTGCCATCCCAGGCACACTCTGCAACAACTGGAGGAATCCTCTGGAATCCCAGAGGGGACCGCTTCAGATTAATCCAGTTCCAACCTAAAATATCCCACATATAGTTTCTGAAATATCATGATTCTGGTAGAAAAATATTTCCTGTTATATCTTGTTTTAAAATTAGACTGCAACATGTATTCGGATGTATAAAATGTATATGGTCACCACACCATTAATAGTGGTGGAAAAGGGTCTAGGAATGTGTATTGCCGCTTTGCTTTGTCGTCCTAGGAGAAAGAAAACCCAGAGACTGACCACGGAAGGCGACCTGGGGACCGGGAGCGAAGATCCGAGGGGCCCGAGGTACCGCCCAATCCTCCCATCAGGACCAGCAAGGAGAACTGATTGATCGACTGGAGGAAGGAAAAGATGCTGAACTGTGCCATGAACGGAATTGGAAGAAGATGAGGCGAACATCCCAGATCTTGCGAGTTCCATCAGTGAAAGATCAGAATGGCCATCGCAAGAGGGGGGGCCTGTGGGATGTTTTTACCCATGCATCCAAGCCCTACCATAAAACTGTGCATTACTGGCATTGAAAACATCATGATGGCCAGAACTCCCCAGAGAGTGCACAGGGAAAACATGAAGAATAGGCTGCCACCCATTTTTGCCTATGTTGTGAGCACAGGAGGGCACTGCCTAAAACCACCATTGGGCTACACACACAGTAGCCTGAAACCATTGGGAATGGCAATGCTGATTGCCAAAAGCAACTCAGAACTGTGGGGAATTCATTTTCTTAATGTCAAAAATGGATGTAATACTGGTGCTCACCACTATCAGAAATCCGGCGTTTTAAAACCACCAGACTTTTGTGTAAAACTGAACAAATGAACCCAAACCAGGCCAAGGAAAGACTTGCTAAGAGGTGGATACAATGTAAAACTATATTCTGAAATGACTTGAAGGAAGTAATTATTGAATGTATATATAAAAAATAGCTGGGGATGTCAGCAGCTTAAGTGAATTTGGGTTTAAAGCCACTAAAATCGAAATGTTTATAATAAATGAGTGACCTACTTGTGAGTGTCACATAGGTTGCAATTGTTTAAATGTCATAGTTTTGAACTTAGAATCAGTGTTCTAGCTGCATGTGTAAAAATTGTCAGTGTGATTTGAATGTAGAAAACTGGGAACTAAAGTGACATTTAGCTGAATTATGCCTGACATTTACCCCCGACAGGAGAGGGAATTCAGCAGCTGTGTTCCCAGGCCTGGCTGCATCCTGCTCCCCTGCCAAAAGCAGGTGACACCTATCTGATTGAATTAGGGGAGTGGCACCTTGGGACTACAGGAAACTAAACAAAGCCCTGTCCTGGACTCAGGCAAATGTTATATTGGGGGGTCGTAAAATGGCTTCCAATTGGGAGAAACTGGGAGGGGCAGTAACTGTGAGAGCAAGCTGAGCTTGGGGGAAGTGGATAAACCAGAAGATTCCACCATGTGCTTTGGAAAACCACACCCCTTTGGGGCCAGAGCATGATTTTAAAAAGATGGATAATTCACAGTGCGGACTTGTCAAAATTATATAAATAACATCATCATTCATGTGATTTTTCTGTGCACATTTTAAGAGGTGTTAGGACCCTGTGGTATGTTCTTGGGGATAGTAGCGGAAAAAAAGGTTGTTACTCCAAATGTATGCATGTTAAAAATCTGACAATTTATCATCTGAAACCCATATCCCTGGTGCACATTTGTGTAAAATCTGTAAAGGTTTAGAGGTCGTTATCTGGATGAAAAGGGGAGAATTCTGTCATAAGTGGACACAACATCGTACAAAGACAGGGATCGGATGGTTTGGTGCTACAGAAAATATGTTAACATAGATAAATATGTATTTGTGTCAGAAATATATTTGTGTGCAATTTGACAAGGGGAGGTTCCTCTGACCATAAAACCTACAGCATCACTCTGACACTCCATTTCTTTCCCCCAATCAAGGGAGAGAGGAAAGCTTAGCCAATGATAAGTGAGAGGGGCAGGCTTAGCTAGGCCCAGGCACACACCCATTTTCAAAACACATAAAAGGAACATTGAAACCCAGGTAGAGAGATTCACTTTCCACTTTCTTGTGGGACGCTTTGCCAGGAGACTTCAGACTTCACATCCAGAGATCCAGACTTCAAATCCATCAATCTCCAGAGACCAGAAAATAACTCCAGAATTTGTAGCAGAGAGGCCTGAATCCACAAGCTGAATCCTCTTCAGCAGGCCTCAAAACCAACCAAACTATTCAACAGCCGGGTGAGCTGTTTGAATTCTTTGCCAGAACTTTTGCAAGAACCTGTAGCAGTATCCAGAAAGCAGTGCTGTATCCGGAACCAGAATGAACCAGAGACCAGATCGCTGTGAAGAACTGCTAGCAGAAGTCCAGCCAATCCTGACCCGATCGGTGACAAAGTCGCATTCCTGTCCAAAATCTAGTGTGAGTACCCAGCTAGCACTGTGCCAAAACCAATCTCTTAGTTTAAAATAATCTAATCCAAACTATTTTAGCCTATTAGAAATGCCTCCTAGAATCGTGTCATTCTGTCATCTTTAAAACTGAAAACTGTCATCTGTCATTCTGAACTTTAAAATTTCAAATCCGAAAAACTACCTTTACTAAACAGGCCGTATCTCCGGAACCGGTTGGGCTAGAAGAGAGTTATCTTCTAGCCCAGTCATCTTAAAGCTAAGAATCTAAGCTTTCCAACGAACCTAAAACCGACTTGCTACCCATTATAGTGGCTTTCCTTGCTGAAATTCGTGTGCAGCCTGACAATCATTCATAGGGCATTACTAAAGTGATCCTGAACTGATTCAAAGTATCTATCAACTACCCTGAACCCCCTATAGGGAATTAAAAGCCTTTCTAGCATATTTTTCACTTAATTGCAACCACATCAAAGTATCGTGCCTGTGTTTAAAACTCATACCTGTTTTCCTCTAAGCTTGCTAGGGGGGAACTGAATTATATTTGATTGCATTCCTGAGAACTGTATGCTTTCCTCCCATCTCTTTACCTTGCATAGAGGGGGAGGTGAATTGTCAAAGAAAAGTGATTGCATTGTCTTTTGTTGAAGTCATATCAAGTTTATTTTCTGTACTGCATTTTCATTAATCATTGCATTGTCCTTGAAGCCATAAAAGCATTCTCAGCTACTTTATCCTCTCTATATCAACTTCTAAGCCATTAAAAAGAGTGTACCACTGTAGCATTATCCATTGTTGATCACTATCATCCTCACAAGTGTGCTATCAAATATTAATTTACTATAAAAGTGTGATAGATATATATTGTTTAATTTCAAATAAACCTTTTAAATTTGAAAAACAAACCTACTTCCTGGCTCAGCGGGGTCAGGTGGATTCTGAGAGAGGGGTGTTATATAAGGGTTGTCATCCAGAGTAAACAAACTGGACATAAAAATATATCAATAAGGGTTTCCCTCAGCATCCCAGACTAGGCATTGACTTAGCTGTAGTGTTGAATTGAATCCGCTTACAGCTGCTATTGTTGCTGCTGCTATTGTATTGCTTAGCCAGCCGTTACACCGTACATGTGTTGCTGCTATTGTTGCTAGTGCCACTGTTTGGCATAGTAATTTTGACTTGCTCTGCCAGCCTCTAGACATTACATCTGCTGTTGCTATTGTACTACATAAGTAATGTGTCTGGATTTGCCAGCTAATGTATTGGCTGTTATTATCCCTTAACCATAGTACCTATTTTTAGTGCCAATGCTTTGCGCAGGGTTATAGAACCGCATGACTTGCACTATTAGCCACTATAGCACCACACACATAGCGTATTACTGCCCAACTTGTCTGCCGCCTAGCATTACTTGCCCAAGAACCTCACAGGTACTCACGGATACAACAACACTGTGCTCAGCACTCTCCTGAATGGCCTCAGCGTAACTTTAATAATGGCCACTCTCCTACCAAGACTCCATACAATCACTCCCAGCAATTCTCTACCCTCCACCCTGTTTAACATCTCTCCAGTTAGTTGTAATACCCTGGCTCCCCTTGTCCATTTACTCCTGAGGAATGGATTATTTGCTTCGCTTCACCACCGACGCCTTTGGTCCCTTGCTCACTCACCATGAGGAATGCAAGACTACGGTCTTGCATCTGTCACAAGGTATCAAGAACCAAGACAGTCACTCCCCAGGTCACGACCAGTCCCACCTCTGCATGCACACCCGGCACCGCATATATGCCCCCCCTCTATGTAAAGACAGAAAGTTCAATACCAAACCACAACCTCGCCCACATCCACCTACATCTCCAGACATCAAAGGAGCGTTATGAATGCTCGCTCCCTAGTAGCCCACTCACTCGATATTGCTGACTTCATCATCGCAAATCATCTAGACTTTGTGGCCATAACAGAAACTTTGCTTAACCCAGCCACAGGACCCTCTCTAGCGCTAGCCCTTCCGGATAACTATACTATCATTAGAGCTGATAGAATCTCTGGTTAGGGGGGTGGTCTTGCATTCATAGCTAAAACATACCTCTGCCTCAGAGAGTTTTCCAGCACCCCACTACTAACAGTGTAGCTACTCTCATTAAAATTACCACTTACCCCTACCTGTACCTTACTCTTACATCTCATCTGTAAGCCACCCGGCTCTCTCGCCCCTTTTGCGGAAGACATCTCAACCCTCCTCACTCAAAATACCAAACCTGGTTCTCAGATCATCCTGCTATTGGACCTGAACTTAGGCTTCCATGACCCCAAAGACACACACGCCACCTCCCTTGATAACACCCTCTCACAACTTGGTTTCAATCTACGCATGAATGAACCTACCCATTGCAAAGGCAGACCCTTGGATTGGTTGGCAGATCTTAACTGCTCCACCACTATCCTAAACAATGAACCATGTGCATGGTCCGACCACCACTGTATCACCTTCTCCATTCAGGAAAAAGTCTGCCCGAGTCCACTCACAATCTCTGCCCCCCCACCTTGTCCAGGAACAAGTATAACTTAACTTTAGATCACTTATTGGCCCTACTACAGCCCATTGCCAATCTATCTTCTGATAAGAACCCCGCCTATCTAGTTGAAAGGTATAATACCACTATGGAGCAAGCAATTAACACAATTTCTCCTTTAAAACTTTGAAAGGCCAAACCACATCCCACCTAAATAAATGGTTCACCGCTGATCAAAAACTGATCCGTAATGAAAAAAGATCAGCTGAAACCACCTGGAGAAAGACTCCCTCCTCCCCGAACAAAGAGACATTTTTTACTGCTGCCACATCCTATAAAGCAGCCATTCTCAGAACCAAAAGAGAAATTTACAATGAGAGAATTCAGAACACTAAGTCAAGTACAAAGGAATGTTTCACTAGTCTAAGGGAATTATAGTCTCCGGCTCCACCCACTGAAACTTGCCTGAAAGACGCCGCCTGGTGTGCAAATATTCAGAAGGCCCTCTCAGATAAAATAGCACTTCTACAAACTAAAATCGAAACAAAAATAAACAACCTACCCCCTAGTTCAAACAACACCGAAACCAATGTACACCAACTTCCTCCATGCTCACCTTACCACTTCTCTACAGTTTCCATCAAAGAAGTTGAAAACATAACCTTTGGGATAAATCCTTCCAATTACCAGGGTGATTTATGCCCAGCTTCGGTCATCAAGGATGGAGCAAGAGAACTAGCACCGTTCATAACAACCCTGATAAATTATTCCTTCAAAAACTGTTCAGTTCCTGATAACCTCAAAGAAGCATGGGTCATGCTGCTTCTGAAAAATCCTAACCTAGACCCTAACATTCCTACCAATTATAGGCCTATTACAACGGTTCCCTTTCTCTTAAAAATTCTAGACACTGCTGCCTAAATCCAAATGCAAAAACACCTGGAAGATAATGAGCTATTAGGCCTCCGACAGTCCGGCTTGAGACCAAGACACAGTACTGAGACAGCTCGTTTAGACTTAAAAATACAGATGGATGAATCAAAAGACAAAGGTAAACTGGCCATCCTCCTTCTATTAGATCTTTCAGCAGCCTTCGACCTGGTTGACCATAAAATCCTGACTAAACACCTAACCACAGAAGCAGCCTTCTCACCGAATTCTGCCAGCTGGATCCATCCTCAATTTAAGCAAACTCCAAGTTCTCTAGAACGATGCTCTAAGATCAGCCCTAAACATATCACGTTACAGCCATATCTCAACCTTTAGGAGGGATGCACTTTGGTTACCTGTGCGCAACAGAATCACCCTACGCTCTCTAGTCATCACACACAAATGCCTCTATAACATGGCCACGAAATACCTCACAGATAAATTCTGTAGATATCAGTCAAACAAACCTACCAGATCCTACTACCTCAACCAACCCACCATCCCAAAATACAACTTAAAAACGGCAGGATGATCCAGTTTCCCCTGCAAGCGGCCAAATGTTGGAACTCCCTTCCCCCAGACATAATGATGATAATGATGTGTTATTTATATAGCCCCTTAATCCAAAGCTCTTTACAGAGCACATATTTACATACAATATCAACCAACCGAAATTGGTACTCATTTATCGACCTTGGAAGGATGAAAGGCTGAGTTGGCTTTGCGGGAATTCAAACCTGCGACCGGCAGATCACGCTGAAATCGCAGCAGCAAGTGTTCAACCCGCTGAGCTATCTTACCAGCATAAGAGCAGAACCTTCTTCTTGGTCCTTCAGAGCCAAGACAAAATATTGGCTTCTTGCCCAGTCTACTATTTAGCATAGCTAACTCTCTTTTACACCACACACTGCATATAGCTGTATAGATAAACTGCACAATCTGTCTTGCTCCTGTATCTACTATTGTAACTACTGTAAATCGATTGTAAATTTTTGAATATGCCTGAACCTTGCATCTTTGTAAATATGTGTTGTGTCTGTTTGTATGGTGATCTGTAACCCACACGTATGTACCCAAGTATAAACACCCAGATGTCCCTGGGTTAGGCGCTCTATATAAGTAAATACACTAAACTAAACTAAACTTTAGTGCCCTGCCGATATCCTTAATGCGATTAGTCCAGTGGTATGATGAGAAATGTTCTCTATCTTTATTGTCCCTATCCACGAGAGTATGTTCTGCTGACATCTGGATGGGAACCGCAGTTTCATCACTTCTGAAGGAAGTCTATTTAAACACATATGACATGTCCAGCTTCAGATCAATCTCCAGGCACAATATGTGAGTCCATAGTAAAAAACAAGAGACAGAATCAAATGGTAACCCACAACTTGCTCGTATGTAACCAAGATGGGTTCAAACCCGGGAGGCGTGCAAAGACTGTTGTTGTCTCTCTATTGAATGACAACAGAGGGCTGGCAAATGGTGGTCATGCTGGGCCCTGATTTTCCTGGATATTTCACAATCAACAGCCACCACACTTTTGTGCTGCCTACGATGCAGGTGTATTTTGGGTCATGTCCATTAATACATTTTCTGGCATATCAATTGTATACAGCGGCTCTGGATCAGTTGAAAAACGTTGGAATCAGATCCTTGTGAAACCATTTTCTGACTATATGTCTGCAATCAACAGATGGATGGATGTAAACTACATAAAATGCAATGCAATTTAAACTGAGATATTGATGTGATAGCCATCCGAAGGTGACTGGAATATGGCCCCAAACCTTGGGCTATTATTTATTCCTAGGTCAGGAATCCAGGCCTTCTTTTTGAAAAGAAAGCTTGGTGACCAAAACTATTAAAGTGAAGAAAGCATTCTTTTGGAATATAAGATCCATGAGAACATTAGTACGCTTTGTTTTTATTACTGATGTTCTTGATCCCTCACAGGTTCATATTGACTGATATCATGTTTTCCTTGCAGCTTTGTTTTTGCAATGCAGCACACATTGGACCGCGTCAATGTGTCGTACGTTAACTACAGGCAATTCAAAATGCAGTGGCCCATATTCTCCTAAAGCTACTCACACATAACCCCCAATCTCGACCAGCCTCAATATTGAGTGCTTTATTTTGGTGCTCTGCACAACATAAAGGGAGCAAGTAAACAATCATACAACCAAATACATAAAAAGAATAGTTAACATCATAAACTTCAAATAAAAACAGTTCGTGGACACCACACATCTTAACATACCCAATATAACACTGTCTTCTGTGTAGAAATAACCTAATAATGTTTACCACACTACATAGGTTATGTTTCTGATCTAAGTTCATGAGTAGCGAGAAAGCCATTCTATAGTTTTGCTAACCTACAACCCTTTAAGCAGCAGGCAAATCAAAAGAAACTAGTGTCACCTACATGGACCAATTGTCATGTTCTTTATGCCATGGTTGCTGTGGTCGTCATGGAGTATGACACCACAGCTGACCTGCGCTATTTTTCCTTCCAACATGGTGCTGCCTAGCTTCATGAGGAGGCGTTTGATGTGCTCTAGTCTTTCTTTAGCAGTGCTGAACGCTGTTACTACTTCCGGCTCACACAGCATAAACAATTCTGGTAGGCTCTGCAACGTGCATCTCATTGCTCAGTAATATTGTTTCTGGTCCAGCGCTTTGTGAGTAATTCTCTAATTCCTTGGCCCTTGTTTCTTCCTGTCCTTCCTGGCTTCCTGTTGTTTTTTGTTCTTGTGCATTCCTTCCAGCTTTATTTTTTCTCCCTGTTATTTTTTGGAGCTCCTGGTTCCCTCATTCTGCCTTCTTGGATTGTTCCTTTGTTTTTCTTTGAATCCTTTCCTGCATTTCATTATTGGATCTTCCTGTGTACTCCCCTTTTAAAACTCCTGAGATTTCTGATCCACTCGTTCCCTGGAGTACTTGGAAGTACAATAGCCCTGCTCCTGGCAAAGAATCTCATCAAACAGAGTTTTTTGTTCCACCCCTTTTGGGAGGTTCTTTTTCCCTGAAATATCAGCTTTCCACTGCAGCGGTCACCCGGCATGGTTGGTGCCTTTCAGGCAGGTTGGCATCGGGAGAGTCACACCCCTACCTGCATGATACAAGATCCAAACAGAGGTCTCGTCAAGGATCATCATCAAGCACGCCATTGCAAAAGAAGCCTCAGGTGATCCTTCCTCTTGAACCTGACACCGATATACATGAGCACCGATCAGATGAATGCTCATTGGGCCTCCAATTAGATCTTAAATGAATCATACCCAACTAGCTGTTCCCAGTGTAACATATGCCATGCTAGCATATCTTGAAGGTCAATATTGGTTGGTAACTCATAAGGTCACTTCTGTCCCCTTTCTTAAATATCAGAATAACCACTGATCGCTTCCAGGAAGGGGGCGTAGGTCCCTGGTGACTCATTAATGGTCATCGAAAAGGCTAAACCTATCAGATGGAATGAGCGATATGCACGGTACAAGAACAGTATATAAGTTCCATCAATCACACAGGACTCTATGATGTGTCTTTGTAGATGTGTAATGGACATTGCAGAGTACCCATGATGGAATAAGATTGAGAAGTAGCATAATTACAGCACCTACTTTCAGTTTTAGCTCATGAAGAGGCATTCATCCTACAGTGTTTCGCTCTGTTTGTCATTTGGACAGCAGAGGGCAACCTAATACTGATACATTGCATCCGTATGCTAAAATGATAGCTGTTGTTGAAGTGGGTGCACTTTGCCATATGGACAGCAGAGGTCAACCTATCACTGATAAATTGCATCAGCTGAGTATGGAAACTTACCTAAGCATTTTATATACATTGATATCTTGGTCTAGCGTATTTGCATATATCCTATTCTATGGTAAATTAATCCAAATAGGGAATAGGACTATTCACCGATTTATGTGTCACTTAAGGCCGTACCAGGAACTTCTGAAGAAATTCTGCCCAACACTGGACCTATTTGTCATTGTCAGCCGTATTCCAGAGCTGGCATCTACAGAAATATGTGTATACTCAATCATAGAGTAAGGCCCCTGTCAAAACTTTTCTCATGTCACTTAACCATCCACTTCTGCCACCTGCTGTTGATGCATACACCTTGTTTACTTGCACTCCAAATAACAAACTCTCTTGTTTAAGTCACAATGTGGCCCAGAAAGTGAATGACATAAGAAGCAGTATGTCCTCAACAGTTCCCAGCTTAAGTTCCCAACGTACAATTACAGTGACTACCACCTTAGGTAACCCCAGCAATATTTTTAGGAGTACATTTTCATACTTGTTGTACTGTTCCTTTCTCAAAGCTCCCATAATTTAGCTCACTATGCCCATTGGGCAACAGATTTACATCATTGGCTGTCAGTGGACTATGAATCGATTGCCATGTTCATAGAGCAATGTGTCAATCTAAGTCTAACCTTTTGTTAGATATGCTGAAGCTCTATGAACCCACTCGTATTTTGAGAACTTCTCATGATCGGCTTCCACTTCAGCACCTTGGTACCTTTGGGTTTAGTGCGCTTAACAAATGTATAAGTAAATAAATAAATACCAAAGATCAGATTTCTGTTTTTTTTTTAATGGGTGTATGTTCCTTCTCATTGCTGGCTCCATCCATGTGGAATGATTCCCTTATTTTTTTTTTTTATTTTTTTTTTGTGCAATAAAGGCTATCTCAAGTTTCAAAAGTCCTTAAAGATGTGATCTCCCATGGTAACCCTGCAGGCTTTATCAGTTTTCTCTGTGGTCTCTAGCGCTGAGATGCTTTATGAACATGCTTAACATGAGATAACATTTGTGTTTCACTGCTCATACCAGCTGCTGTCACAATCGCATGCCTGTTGACGATGGCTTAGAGATCTCCCTTAGCTGGCATGGGGCCTCATTACGAGGTTGGAGGCAGCCATGGCGCTAATAGCGCCATGGCTGCCTCCAAAACCTTACCGACTCCGCCCTGGTGAATGGAGCTATTACCGGCCCATTCCAAGGTTGGCGGGACCGATAATTCCCTATTCACCAGGGCCCTTCCCCATTCCCATTTGAGCCCTCGTAGGGCTCAATGGGAATGGGGACAGCGCTAATAACGGTACCGCAAATTGGGCGTAAAACCAGGCGTTAAGGAAGGACCCGCAAAGGGAACTCGTAGTAGGGCGGTAAGGGATTACCGGCACTGGTGCCCTTACCGGTGCCGGTAATGAGGCCCATGGACTTTTAAGTTAGCATATGCACTATGAGAATGAATGAGCACAGGAGCATGAGCAGTTGACCTGAATGACTAACTATGCATTTCTCCATGTTTACATATGGAGAGGGAACAAATGAGGTTGGGGTGTGCACTACAGCCAAAAAGGCCACTCCTGTGTCCATGAAACAATCAATGGGAAGTCCACATGCCTTGACTGATCCTAAAATGTCTGCCACTGAGTCGCACATTGTACATTTTGAAAAGGACCCTGCCACCCATTGGCAATAACGTACAAGTGATGGTTCAGCACGAGACTCTACCACCACAGGAGGGGTGTGCAGCCCATCTTTCTGACCTGAAAGGTGCATCCAGTATGCTGCTTATGGATCAGCGCACTATGCAGCAACCACCTACTACCAAGCATCAATTAGGAAGCCAAAGTTCAATGGCTCCCTCAGAGATCAAATAAAAGTGCAACCAACCAACTAAAAGCACTGCATGCTACAATGAGGTGCAGAGTGACAATACATCACTTGCAGAGTGCAATGACAATAGCTCTGTGAGAGAGAGCTGAGCAAACCTCTAGCCAGAAATCGAGTGCACCGATTTCTCTCGTCTCTCCAGAAGAGCTGCCCTTATTCTTTTATTTTTTTTTATTTATAGGGTATTTGGTTAGTTAAAACCTTAAACACTTAGTAACATTACGAAATATGTAAAATACATTTACAATTTTAACACTTTATACACAATTAGAATTAATATAATTCCATATACAATATTTTGGGAAATATTTGACGCTATTTCCCAAAAAGTGTGTCAAACAGGCAGGCAAAGGGACACATTTTCTTAAAATATACAGCGGACAAATTGATTCATTTTCCCATGGCTTTGGTGCTTGCCAATATTGTTATCATTAAAATAAGAGACCGCTTCAGCTGTGGCCTGACTGGGGGGCCGTTCCGCTGTCTGTGACAGCACGAAATCTGCTGCAGTGTGTAAGTTTTTCAATGGAAAAACTCTGACTAATCACTCCCCGAACGGCGTTTACACCGTGCATCCCGGCCTTTGCAGTGCACTAATCCAAAATCCACGTATAACTTTCTATTCCAAGAGAATTTATTTTATAAGGTCATGGAAAGTACTACACTTCTAAAGGTCTTTAAGTGCAGTTTATAGAGAGAAGCAAAAATAGGAGTTGGCTTAAGCCTTTGATGCACATGTTTACCCTTGACCAGAAAATGGAGCATGCGCCCCGTTTACAGAACACACTGGGCCTGAACCCAGACTCAGCGGGTACTTTCTCTCACAGAAAGATTGCTGCTGTAAGTGCAGAGAAGAGCCCGCAACGCCACGGTAGTGGCACGTGCCAGTCACTTTCACAGCCCCACACTCAGGTTTCATTGGGTAGAGGAAGTAGCACCTGTGAGTGAAAGCAATGCGGGATTCAGGACACGCGCAGAATCCAACAAATGGGAGATGTAGGGCCTGATTTAGAAAGCCGTTTTCAATGGGACTTTCCCCGTTGAAAAACACGTTTGAAAATCAGGCCCATCGTCTGGCAGATTGCAGATGTAAATGCATGCATGTAGTTAGAAAAATCAAATGCACCCAAATGAATGAAAGTGTGTCCACATATATGGCAATTTTGAAATGAAGGTGTATTTTTTTTTTTTTACTAAAACAACAACAAACAAGTTCCCAAATTTTAGTAGGTTTAATTTTCCACAAAATGCATCCGCATGTTTTAGACTTCAGAGGGTTACTGATGTGTCCCAACGGATGACCCCTGAATATTGAATACGCGTGACCACATTTTCATTATGTTGTTTTAAGTTACTAATTAAATAAATAAATAAATACAAATAATAATTAAAACGGCAAGCAAGGCCAGTGGTGGGAAATCGGTCCTGAATGGCAGGCTTAAAACTCGACAAATCGAAGGGTCATTTTCACAATTGGGCCTCATTCCGAGTTTGGAGGTAGCCATGGCGCTACTAGCGCCATGGCTGCCTCCAAAATCGATCCGACTCCGGTCTGGTGAAGGGAGTAATTACCGTTCCATTCCGAGGTCGGCGGGACCGGTAATTCCCCATTCACCAGAGCCATTCATAGGGCTCAATGGGAAGGGGGAAGGCAGCAATAATGGTACCGCAAATTGCGCTACCGTTATTGACCCCGGATTCCCTTAATGGGTCCGTCCATAACGCCTTATAAAACCAGGCGTTAAGGGAGGGACAGGCTAAGGGAACTCGGAATAGGGTACAAAGGGATTACCGACACCGGTGTCCTTACTGGTGCCGTTAATCCCTTTGCGCCCACTTCGTAATGAGACCCCATGTTTCGTTTTTACAAGTGTGCATTCGCTCGTGCTTGCCCATGTGGAACAATGAGCAAATATGCACAATTTGGAATTGACAGGGTTCATGCAAAGGTGTGCTCCATAGATGTGCAATTCGTAGAGTCCCCTTTTGGGGCTAGTGCACAAAGCTGGGCGTGCAGAAGCTAGCCTGGAGGCACCTACAGTATTGAAGGGGAGTTGCTTAGACATGTGAGGCAATTCCCAAGTTTCCCTGTGTGCCTTTTCAAAGGAAGGTATCCAGGTTTCCCCATCTTGAAGACGCTGGTTTTCCTCAGTTTCTCTAAAAAGCTAGACACACTAAGATATTTCACCATTCTAAACTATTAGGGATTGCTAACTCCTCTCCCTTTCACTGAACTCAAAAGGCTATAGTGCTCTTCCTACGATGGGCAAGGGGGCCCGAAATACTGTACACGGGCAAACCCCAAATTCCCGATGAGGATCCTTAATGGACTCCTGCTCCAGGCAGTGTCTTTGAGGTTTCTCCAATCAGCCGCCTCCAGAGCTCCATAGGGTTCCTCTGCAGAGCCTCTGACCACTGGTAGCCTTAAAACAAACTCAAGGTCTTCTCTGCCTCTCCTTCTTGGCTATCCAACTTCCCTTCAGAATTCCCAATTCCTTCTCCCACTTTCCACCTTCATTCTCTAGAGCTTCATTTGCCAACTCCATGCCACGCTCACCTCTACTCTTCTGATTTGTCAGCCTTTCATAGGCCTCTTCATTGTTTTTCGTGGGTTCCTGTTTTGTGATTGATCCTGTATTACTTATCTGTGTTTTGAGCTGATTCGTTATACGGACTGTTCGTCCATATCAATACGGACCATGGATAAATGGAGATATACAAGGCCAGGAGGTCATATTCAGGTCAGGAGGAAGCCCTGTCCCTCATCCTGCCCTTCACTTCTCTTGTAGGAGCCCCAACTTCAACTCCAGAAGTGCATCATGCTTCGAGGGTGCAGCCTTTTCTTCTGTTTTACAAGACTTGAATATCTACTAGGCCTTTTGATTATTTTTCACATTAGAGAATGCTCAGAGAAAGCTCTCTCTCTCTCTCTCTCTCTCTCTCTCTCTCGCTCTCTCTCTCTCTCTCTCTCGCTCTCTATCTCCCCCTATCTCTCTCTTTCATTCTTGCAGATGTGGCACTGCATGTCCTTCACTGTGGTATAAATGGTATCTTCAAAGGTTGCATCTTCGGCAGGCAAATAGCACTAAGATCCTCAGATGTCACAAGTTCCAATTGTGGATGTACTATAGGACGTTTCACAATGCCACCAGGGCCAATAGTGAATTAAGTGGTTTGCATATCCCAGAATACACATGCAAGCAGTATGGAGGCATTTTGGGTCGCACAGCAGTGTTGAGGCTCAGGAGGATAGCTCAGGGGCAACATGCTTGCCTTGGAAGCAAGACAACATGGAACAACACAGGTTCGATCCACGCTTGGAAACCTCTGAGTATTAAGCGCGTTATAAATAACCAATCATATCAAACAACACAGGTTCTGAGTGGAGATTGGTGTACACATCGCTAGGATAGAACACCACGTCAATATCATTTTTAAAACATGCAGATGACAGAGTGCTATTATCACAGACTCACACAGCTTTGCCAGATCTGACTGCAGAGTACACCCTATTTATGAATCAGTTTCCAAGTTCTGCTATTCTAATTTTCTCCATAGGTAGAACGTCTCCCAATACTGCTAAGATGTATAGTAGCAACAGCGTCACCCATCAAGTGTCAGAATTTGACTGCCTCGGCATACATTTTCTACAGGTGTAACTGGGGGTTGCCATATTGGGAAAGAGGTTTTTAGGATGAAACAGGCTCTGGGTGCTGTGGTATGTTTTATGAAAATGTGTAAAACCCAGCCCGTGAATGTGATTGTGAAGGCCTTAAATATGAAAATAGAATCTGTAGCAAAAGATGGCATCCTCTCTATAAATTGTGGAGAAAGACTTCTTGAGGAAATTGCTTGGTCTCCTAAGATCAGCCACCAATTACACAGTGCACACTGAGTTGAGCCTGTGTTATTTGGAAGACAACCTCCCTCTTGAACCTACTATTCACTGGCTGCGCATTAGGTCTAACCATAGGGATGGTTTAACACAATTTATTATTCGGAAGATTCTTATGTATTAAAAAAAGGCACATCCTCTCTTCTATGGTTGCAACATGTTCAGCATCTTTGTTGAAAATTAATGCACAGTCTCCCTTTAACCTCCTGTGCATTTTAGATCAGACTCAGCTATGCTATATTTAAGGATGATTGATGGTTTTCTATTCAAGATTGGCATGAGGGCAGTGAATTAGTAAAACCATTTAATCGTAGACACATTTTATTTGTACACACCACTATTCAGGACTATTTTTCCTGGCGTACACATCTATTTTAGGGAAGCCTAATCACAAGTGCATCTTTTAACTGCATGCCCTTTAGAACAGTTACTGCAGGGTGAACATGGTTTGCAGCTCAACAAAATTGACTAATATGCTGCGTGCACTGTGAAGATCTGTTGCACTTGATGTTTTCTTGTCCTGCCTATTCGCACATCAGATCCAGAACGCTAAAATCCATTTTATAGTAGGCTATATTTTTGCAATGTCATCCAGCATTATGTTACTTGTTAACGCCGACTTCCTATTTATTGGCTGGATGTTGTTGCTGTATTTCAACAAGCCTTAAAAATTACGAATCATTATTTATCATCCTAATAAATATTGTGCAGTGTTTATTTTGTTTCCTTCTTTATTAAGCATTGTATACGTGGTTGTTTTGTGATTTGTTTTACTCTTGTTATGCAATGTTATATTCTTAAATAAACATACACTTGACAGGACGTAAGAAGAGACTGGGGGCCTGATTTACAAAGCGTTTTTCAATGAGAGTGTGCCATAAGAATAAGACCTTACAAATTGGTAAGGAACAAAACACATCTGAACCATGGAACTAACTTACCCATGTTATTTCCAAGAGCGATCACACAACATTATGGGTATTGGCTGGCCTGTAGTCCTATATAAGTTTCATATTAATTTTTCGGCATCAATTTTAACAATGTTTTAAAATAAAATGTTTATTATATGTTTATAGCATTATGGGTTTTCATATTAAACATTTCACAATTCATCACAATTTATCACTAATCATTAAATGCAACAACATGTCAATAAAACACTAATGAACACTAATGAATTGTATTAAAAACAAAAATTATATTAATTATTCATTAAAATAACAATACTCACTGAATTTACTTCAAAGTGCCCATTTTAAAATCAAGAAAAAGCACTTAGTGCCTTAAACAGCCTGCACGAGCTACAGTACTTCGATGAGTAAATTGACATCCTCAATTTCTGATTCACGCTAGATCTTATTTGAGCTATGCCATTATTCATTTACATGATAAATGATAAAAAGAGCAACAGTTTCAAAATAGGCAACACATACTGTTATAACTTCTATGTTCTAGGAATGCATCTTAGATGTCTTCACTATAAGCCAACAGAATTTATAAAACAGTATTTCCAGACTGATATCAAAATACTTTTTGCCCAAGAACAATGTAAATATCTCTTAGATAGGCAATCGATGCTAGAGTCAACGTTAGCTGTTTCACATACAGTAGTTTTGCCCAAAAGGCTCAAGAGCTATGGAATTAATTGAGTGAACAAACCATTACAAACGTTTCCTCATGATGCATCTTACAAACCCTACAGTTACTTTGAGTGTGATCTACATTTCCTCTGTGGACATACCACTTCCAGTGTACAGCAGATTGAATCTAAATCTTAAATACCAATTTCTATACAACGGACAGGGATTTATTTTTTCTCATAAATCCTCAGTGTTATCATTAATGGGGCGATTTAGCATATTCACTAAATAATTGTTAATGGGGAGAATTAGCATAGTTACTCAATAATGTATACTTTGTTAGTTTAGCACAGTTTTCTATGATGTCTTAATAATTGATTTTCCTTTCAACCACAACAGGATTGTTGAAAGAAATCGTCTTTTCACTGCTTACTTTTCTTAAGTAATCTTCCTAAATTGTCATAAATGATTTGAAAAACATCTGCATTTCCCTGCAACGCTATCTTCTTTAATTCCGTGGACAAGTTCCCTTCCATTATTTTACAAATCTTGAAGTAGAAAATCAATTTGTTTCATTTAATAAAGAGACCCAAGAACGAAGACCTAATTCAAATCAAACTGCTAAAATGGAAAAAGAGGCCAGGACTCTCAACAACGTCTGCCAGAGTTGGCCTTCTACGGTGATTAACCAGTAGAATTTCAGGAGTCCAATAACTCTAATCCATACACAATACAGGCGGTAGGTAACCTTTGCATTATAGAAATCTGTTATTGGCTGCGTAGAATATTGCCTAAATGTCCCTAACATAATTTTCCTTTGACTGATAAAAGCACCCAACTTTAGGCTTAATGTATTTGTAATCACATTCATATGTTGTTTGTTGGCAATTTAAAAAAGTAAGTATGTACAATGATTCACTTCTTCAAGCAAGACATTGTTGACATTCCTTTTAACACCATAAAACCTCCTATTTTTAAAAGTGTATTAATTTTGCCTTTGCAGTTTTAATTTTCAAAATATTATCAGGGGTGAAGTTTGAAAATTACATCAAGCTCCTTTGTAAACCTATCGTAGTGGAATCCAATAGAATGACGTCAGCATAGACCAACCATTATTTTTGTGAGAAGCCTACCTTTGGAGGAAAAGCATCACACTTTACATACCTGTTGCATATCAGAAACATATATATTGACTAGGCACAGGGCCAATATGCAGCCTTGTCTCAAACATGTGTAGGTATATTCCTCCCTAGTTAGTGACCCCCCTCCTTATGTAATCTTATTTGGAGTGTGGTATTGATATGAAACATAATTAATATGTTTAACAGGCCTACCAGAATTTCCCAGAAGGCTAATTTCCTCCACAGCAGGCTTCTATCTACATTATCGAAGGCCAATGTCAAACCCAGACAAAAAGAATAAAGGGGATGGCCCTGGCTTCTAAGGCATGCCACTGACACATGTAATACATTAGTCCATTTAAGTACTTTTACATGTTCTTAGGAAATGCTGCCTGGAAGATGCTAAGCCTACCATTTGATTCTACCGTCTTTGTGAGGTCCTTTAAAACAAAGACCACCACACCTTGCTACTGATGTCTTTTCGAGCAATTGCTCCATAGTTTAATAGTGATGCGTTATTCCTTTTTTAAACATTGGTACTATTATTGCTTTGTTACAAGATTGCATGGACTTGCCGGTCTCAAATATCTGTTGGTACAAGGACATAAAGATATCACCCATATTCTAATGTCAGCCTTGATTCCTGTTTTAATGAAACCTGTAATTCAACTTTGATTCCACTAAGAAGAAATCACTCAATAAATGTTCTGATTTCCAGATGGGTGACGCGTGTAATCCATTGTGTTATAGGCCGAATATCATTAATAGGTACAGCATCTAAGTTATTTGGTAAGCTTCTATGAAGCAGGCTTCTAGAGTGGGCAAACAATGTTCATACTGTATCCTCCATGAATTTATGTTTCTGTGAATGGTTACGTTCTACAGAGCAGGCTCATAACCTACTGCTAATAAGCAGCAACATTGGAAGGAGCATACTTAGCCACTCTACCTGTCATTGATGGACTTGTCCAGTGCATTTGATTGTGTGCACATGAACCTGTTATGGCCCACTCAAAAGAGAAAGGGAGGCCTCATCCCTTACCAAACATTGTGAAGGAATGATATGTGGATAAGAGAGTATGTGTCAGATATAGACAAGCCTGAACATTTCTGTTCTCTTTTCCAGCAAGCAAAGGTGTCCAGTAGCAGTGCGTTCTCACACCCTTGTTGCTAAAACTGTACATAAACAATTCAGCAGTTTATCTAAACCATATTAAAATACATTCCTTGTGTAGCTAGCCAGCCGATTGTACCTTTATTCTATGGAGATGACGTGGTTCTCATTGACCATACACCCAAAGGTTTGCAACCCCACAAATATATTTTTATTATGATGGATAGAGGACTGGCGGTGAACATACATGTAGTGTCTGGGTTCAGCAGGAGACACAGGTGAGATGCAGGAAGGATGCTGTAGGAGGCAAGTATAACATTAAAGGAGCTTAATTGAGATATCAGTTTAGATGCAGGGAGAGAGCCTAGGTAATAGCACCCTTCTATTTGTGCCTCCCACCCTGAATGACTAAGTGTCATCCATGGAACCCTGAGGGAACCCAGGGTTCCACCACTAGACACCATTCAGGGGCTTGCATTGCATGTGACAATGCAAGCCCCACACTACACATCCCCTTTCTTATAAGACTATCACCTGATAACCTGTACCTCAGAAAAGCTCCTTTACTTTTATACTTACTGGCTCCAGCATCTCACCTGTGTCACCTGCTGATCCCAGATACTACAATAACTGAATGAAAATTGATGATGTTATGCCTTGGATCACCCTCCCCATGTTCTTTGTCTGCCAACAAACCACAATCAGAATAGGTAAGCACCTTTGATTATTGTGGTATGGTATTTTCTTATGTTTTACTATGCCAGGTCGCATATCCAATATTCGTAGGTCAGTGGTACCCGGGAAACAAACAAATACTGTTTTATTTTGTTTTGTGAAAGGGTTGGGCAGTTGCCCAGTCATGCTGGTGTAGAGGAGCAGGCAAATGCTTTTTTGCCAGTTCCTGCCCCCTCACTACCGTCATATTGGAACAGTTGGGGTAGAGGCATAATTGGGTCCCCCTGCATCATTCCTAAACCGCATCAAGTGTATGAGAGATGTTATGCACTCAGACAGCCATACAGAATGGACCCTTGCAGTGAAAGTGTGGAAAGATGTAGCATGGAAGAATGCTACATGGAAGCATGTTGCCTGCCAAGATGTCAGAATGCATCAATAAATATCATGGATGAACATTAAGGTGAAATCTGGCAGGGACAAAGTGATGTTATGAAGAAGATATATGAACCTAGGTTGAAATTAAATGAAAATACTAAGTAACGATGTAACTGAAGCACTAAGAGTACCAGGAACCTAAAGCTAAAGTTAAAGTAATCATGGATCTAAAAGAAGCTGAAGTAACCTACTGGCCAATAACTGTAAATACACAGTAACGCAAGGTAGAAAGACAACGCCTAGAAGCTTGTGATAGAGAAATATATAACATGGCAAAGACGGCCATATTAGGGAAATGGACACTGGCTCAGATTGAATTTAACTAAGCTACCTCAGAGACAAGCCGAGGATGCAAGAATCAGGAGATGCAGGAAAACAGTTTTTTGTGCAGAGCCAACGATAAGTCAAGGTTGGCTAAAATCGAAGATGCTATTATCAAAGGATAAGCACAAAGAACAAAGGGAGTAGATGGATAAGTTCTGAATGTGAGACTTTCTTCATAGATGAAAGAAGACAAAAACATCTGTGGGAGCCGAACTGCTAGTCAATTAAAATAGTATAAAGTTCACATGAGATGCAGTGAGCAAGTCTCCTGAGGCCAAGAACAGCAACAGCATAATGCATAATTAAATCAAATGGCAGTAAATGAAAGGCCGAGATTGACACATTTGTGGTCTTTTCACACGTGACTCAGAAGTCGAAAACCAGGGCTATTCATTTAAGCTTCAAGCAAAGATAGTGGTGTGCTCACACTCCGTTGAATATTCCAGGACAGTGAGCAGCAACACGGTCAACAACAAACGGAAGACTTTGGCTGATGGCCTGCCGATGAGAGATGATGGACTAATTGGCAACATGGGGAGTAGTCTGACAGGATATAAGCACCTAGGTTTTGTTTCCCGTACATGCTGCAAAGGAGCCAAAAGTCCAAGGTTGGGATAGTATGCCAACCAATCAGTGAAGTTGGGGGACAATCTAACATACAATGTTGCAGGAGCCAATCCACTGATGTTTTGACCACTATAATAGGTACTGTATTGGTTTAGAGGTGGTTCAAGGTGTGCCCTACGGATAAGGAGTAGCCAATGATGCACTTATCCTTATATGTTCTATAAGTATGCATGTGGCCTCATTTCGAGTCCGACGGTAACCCTGCGGGTGTTGCCGCTCGACTCGTAACATTTTACTGGTGCCTGATTTCCTGGTGCCACCGGGAGATTCCAAGTCTGGCGGCCTGGGAAGTCAGGCGCCAGTAAAATGTAAGTAGCCATTCCCATAGAGTCACATAGGACTCTATGGGAGTGGGGACACAGAAGCGCCGGCACCACTGCCCACGGTGCCGGTGCTTCTGTGACTGTTCTGCCTACCGTGGTCGCTGACATAGGACATAGAGTTAATAGGCTGAAATATGTGAAATCTGAATTTTCAAACTTGCCCTTACTGAGTGATATTGGGATCCTGAGGGTAAGCTCATTCCCAATAACAGGATTTCGAAATTTACGTTATTTACTAATGGAGGAAAGAGACTTTATAAGATCTCTAAACCAACTCCAATCACCTATAGGACCAGAAGATTATTGAAGTAGGGTAAAAAACAATATGTGTGTTTGTTCCTTGTTGACAACGTTCCAATTGCATGACATGGCCAGTACCATCAAAATGAAAGAAAATGGAAACACCAATAATAATAAACACAGCGGATTTTCTTTTTTTCACGTGCATTAATTTCAGAAATTCACAGGTCTCCTTATTTTCAAAGGTGACCTGCGGATTTCAGGGAGGCTGGGCCGCAGTGTCACACATGCGGTGTCCAGAATCCTTGCATAATGTATTACAGGCTCCCAGAACCCTGCTGGCTGCTGGGAGCGACTTTCACAGAGATCGGATCTTAAGGGGCCTTCCACTGTGAAATGCTGCGACCACGAAAAATACATGCCTATCCTGGTTTGAAGGATCGAAATTCAAGTAGAGGAGCAGAGGTTCAGACCACTGCTCTCCCACTTCAAAGTGCATTCACAAAAAGTCAGACAATAACCTCTAAAGCAATGCGCCTTCCCTTGTGCCTAGCCCGACCAGAGGCAGGCAATGTGATTGATTTTGGCACATTTCAAAGCACATCCCATTTGTGGATTCGGGATTCACATTTAAGTTTGCAAAATCGGCCCGTTATGTCTGTTTTCTTGGCACAAGTATTCACTTACACCACAATATGTTTCCATAATCTTCCCCATTACCCTTCCATTCTATAACCGTGGTTAGAGGATGCACAAGCAGATATCAGGTCTTACTTACTCTGAAATTCCAGCAACCTTACTTCATTTTATGTTTTTCTGCTCAAAACATATATCATGCTCTAAAAGAACCTTGATCTCCTTGCAAAGACGTAAAGGTGTTTTGCAATGTAAACCTGCACTCACGTAAATGACTCTTTTGGATGGCACTTTGCATGTTATGGGCACGATTCAAGGAATTGTGCGCATTGACCCGCAAAGTCTGCAAGCTGAAAACAACTCTGCGCAAGCCTGCGCGCAGAAGGCAATCTTAGTGCTCAGCGTATTCATGGATTCAAACGTGCATTTAAACCTGAAACATGCCCCAGACATGCCCCCACGCAAACCAAAAACTTAGCCGTAGACCAACCTTTCCGTAAAGCTGTGTCCAACTCTGACACAACAATCAGCACCCCAGCTACTCTGCGCAAGGTTCCACATAAGTAACGGCTGCACCCCAGCTACTCTGCACGAGGTCCCACGTAAGTAACAGCTGCACAACTGCACGGCTGCACCTCAGCTACTCTGCACCAGGTTCAACGTAAGTAACGGCTGCACCCCAGCTACCCTGTGTGAGGGTCCATGTAAGTAATGGCTGCACCCCAGCTACTCTGCGTGAGGTCCCACGTAAGTAACAGCTGCACCCCTGCTTCTCTGCGTGAGGTCCCACATAAGTAATGACTGAACCCCTGCAAACCGTCCCCCCTAATCCCACCGCATACAAACTGCTGGCGCATGCCCCACCTGCACAGCATCCTCATCAGGTCCAGACACCACCCACCTGCTGCCCTCATCTCTGACACCATCTTCAGGCAACACCCTCAAGTCCAGACACCACCACCAGCCCCCCATACCTCCAACACTACTCCAGGCAGCATCCTCAGGTCCAGACACCACCCACCAGCTCCCCTCACCTCCAACACCACCCCCAGGCATCCCCCTCAGGTCCAGACACCACCCTCCATGCCCCCTAAACTCTGACACCACCCCATGCATCCGCCTCACGTCCAGACACCACCCAGCATCCCCACTGACCTCCAAGACTACCCCAGACAGCCCCCTCAGGTCCAGACACCATTCACCAGTCCCCCTCACTTCCGACAATACCCCAGGCAGTCCCCACAGTTGCAGACACCACCCACCAGCCCTCCTCACCTCTGACACCACCCCAGGAATCCCCCTCAGGCCCAGACACCACCCAGCTGCCCCCCTCACATTCAACACTACCACATGCCTCCCTTTCACCTCCAGACACCACCCACCAGCCCCCTTCACCTCTGACACTACCTCAGTCATCCTCCCTCAGGTCCAGACAACACCTACCAGGCCCCTTCAACTCCGACACCACCCAAAGGCTTCATCCTGAGGACCAGACACCACCCACCAGCCCCCTCACCTCCACCACTACCACAGGCATCCCCCTCCAGTCCAGACACCACCCACCAGCCTCCCTCATCTCCAACACTACCCCAGGCAGCACCCTAAGGTCCAAACAACACCCACTAGCCCCCTCACCTCTGACACCACCCCCATCTTTCCCCCTCAGGTCCAGACATTGCCCACCTGCCCCCCTCACATCCAACACCAACCCAGCCTGGCACTGCCACATCACACCCTACCAGTGCAATGTTGACCAACAATTTACCTCAAACATTGTGTATTGGTGCTATATAAATAAACTATCATATCATATCATAACTCCAATGGCCTGCCACCAACATGAAGCACACTGGCCACATATCTACCTGTATACACAACAACTGGGTGCACTGATGTAGAATCCCTGTCTGTAGCTCATCACAGGACTCGCTGGTACATCACAACCAGTGGCACAGCAACAGGACAGCAGAATCTAGCAGCAGCTACACAGTGAAAGCACCATGTCCATGTCACACAGTAAAGCAATGCTATGCAATGTGAATTATCATTGTGCCCATATGCCATTGCAAAAAGGGGGGCCTGCACTGGGTGGAGGCATCCACGACGGTGGTCACAGCTGCAACAGATGGAGCAGGGACAGGAGGTTGGACAGCTCCCTCCACAGTGCACTGCAAATCCTCCTGTTCCCGGCCCAGGGGTGCTGCCTGAACACCCTCCTGAATGCCCCGTCCTACCCCGTGCAGTGGCCTTCATGTGCCTCCTCCTCCACCACCACCTCCATCTCCCTGGATGACTGCAGAGTACCTTCCTCCCTGGATGGCCCCTCTGTCTCTGCACCCTTGCCCACAGCCACTGAGGAGTCCCCCACCACAACAACCTCCTGGGATGTACAACCAGCAGCTCCGCCTGATGAAAATTGCGGTCCCTCCTCCAACAAGTCTGTCTGGCAGGGGTGTTTGCTTTAGTCTTGTGGATTTGTACGTGCCATTCTGTTCTACAATGATGCCTCTGCCCTCTTCACAAGCTGCAGCAACTGTTGAAAATGTGTACAAAAAAAACATTGACAACATCAATTGTCGTCAATGGATGTTTTTCATATGCAAAACACAAGAAATGATGGCTGGAAGGTTTGGAATTCATCCTTACCTCTGCCATTGCTCTTGGCAACACTCCAGACCATCGTTATTTACCTGCCAATCCATTACAAAAGGGTAAAGACCATATGAAAATCACACATGGTTCTACCCCAAAAGGGGCAGTCCGCGTCCAACTCCTTGGTTACATTCCTTCTGCACGAGACCACAAGCATCCCCAAACATGTTTCAGCCTTGTTTGGCCTCATCAGTGAGGAGAGGCTTGGGTCTCTAGGCTGAGCAGGCACAAGGCCCACGACTGGGCATTCCCGTCCCACTCGCGGTGACTTAAACACAAGAGGTGATGGCTGGAAGGTTTGGAATTAATACTAACCTCTGGCACTGCTCTGGACAACCCTCCAGACCATCGTTCCTCACCTGCCTAGCCATTACAAAAGGGGAAAGACCATATACAAATGAGGCTTGATCCTACCCCAAAAGGGGCAGTCCAGCCTGAGCTGATTGGTCACATCCCTTCTGCACGAGACCACAAGCAACCCTAAACATGTTTCGGCTATGTTGGGTCTCATCAGTGAGGAGTAGCTTGGGTCTCTAGGCTCAGCAGGCATGGGACCCACATCTGGGCATACAGAACCACTCGGCTTGACCTACTCAAAACAAAACAGGTGATGACTTGAAGGTTTGGAATTAATCCTTGCATCATTTTTCAACCATTAACTTACACACATACATTGCACATACATGTGTGTGCCCTGTCAAACTGCATTGCAAATGTTACATGGATTTAGTGTGAAGGCTCAATCACAGTCATGACCCATGCACATGTGAGGAAATCACATTGTACAGTGCCCAACAACACATCACCTAAAACAGGCAATGCCACCATACCAACCAATACAAGAATGACATGCAGCCATGGTCATGGGGACAGCACCAGGGCACCTGCCCACACAAACACAGTCACCAATATCCACATGCGACAGCATGACCTGCAATTAAGCAATATCTACTGCTACACATATCTGGGGAATAATTGCACATGTCAGTTGACCAAGCATACAAATATTGTATGTACACGCATACACTTGTGTTATATATTCTGTGAGATGATAGGTCACATCCCAGTCTCGTAGAGTGAATGCAGGAACTCCACATATGCAGTCATGAATTTACATGTGTCACTATCAGGTGTGCCACACATGAACTCAGACATGATGGATGTCACTGACATGCCAACAACATAGTGGTCCAAATCTGTCATGTCCAAGCGCTTGCACAATGCTCACACACTGCATGTGCCCAGGTACAACAAGCCATGAATATGCAATCTGCCAATACTCACGCACATGCCAGTATACAATGTCTTTTTCCGCAAATGCCTTGCATTGGCATGAGCAGAGGTGTTGCTAGGGGGGGCTAAGGGGGCTATATCCCTGGGTCTTTTGGTTGTAGCCCAAATTAAAGCTCAGGGGTAACAACCAAAATGCTAGCTAGCCTCGAGATCTGACAGTGCTGACATTATTGTAGCCCCGGATCTTTCCCAGACTTAGCAATACCCCTGGGCATGAGGCATGAGGCAGCAATCAGCTGCGTCTCACAACACACACACGCCACAAACAGGATGTGGCATCTGCAAACATGCATGCCACACATACGCGTAGAGCATTGTCCCACATGGCTACTCACAAGCGGCATCCAGATGACTTCTCCAGGCCAAGAACTTGGAGTGGCGGTCTGGATAGAACCTCTCAAGTACCCACAGCTGTATCTGAGTGTACCGGTGGCAGCCAGCATGGTATGACTACAGGTCTTGAGGCTGTGCCAACGTTTCCAGACTGTGTTCCTGGGGTGGACTGCCACCCACTCCGCATAGATGGCAGTTGTCATCTCATCCCAGATCCTCAACCTTGCGTCAGTGCCCAGCTGCGTAGCTGGGTTGAAGAGGGGCCTCATAGTTGCCCAGGACCCGATCCACCAGGATGGCAACTAAGGTGTTGGTAAACTTGGCAGCACTCTGCCTCAACGTGGGGATGCTGCACACCCCAGATGATGTAGATAGGGCAGATATGGCACCCCTGAGGCAGGTATGGGCTTCCTGGGTCCTGGGTAGGTGCTGTGGAGCTTTGGTGGTGTTGACAGAGGTGGTCGTTTTGGCAAGTACAGAAGAGGTGGTCTCAGGGGTGGTCAGTCAAAATGTTGAGAAAAAAAAGTCGAATGACAAAAATATTGAAAAGAAAATATTGAAGAAAAACAAAAGTCGAATGTATTATTTTTTATTTATATGTATTTTTTGGGTTCAGTAAGTAAAAAAAAGGGGTAAAATTAAAAAAAAATAGAAAAAAGGGGGGTTGCGGCGGAACCCCCATTTAGAAAAAGAAATGTATTGAAAAAGAAATTCGACTTTTTTTTTCAACATTTTTTTTTCTCATTTTGACTTTCGACATTTTTGTTTTTGACCAAATGACTATAAACCGGTCTCAGGCCCAACACAGCAGTCCAGGCAAGACTGTGGTAGCTGGCAGAGCAAAACAGTGCTGGTTGCAGGCAGGCACTCACTCTCAAGCAGGCAGCAGCAGTATAGGAGTGAGGGAGGCAAAGCAGAGCCAGATGACACAAATCCAGCAGTAGGTAGGCAGGAGGTACAGTGGTGTGCATCTTGCATCTGCAGAAGAGATAGCAGAGTAAAGACTGTTAACACGTAAGCTACGTCCTGTGTTCGGTGATCCTGCGCACCTACACAGCACGCCTACACGGCTCGCGACAATGACAGGTTGATATAAGATGCACAACACAAATCACTAGTTGTGCGCATGAAGGTTATGATCCTGACAAGTACCGCAGACAGATTTGTTTGTGTTACGAAATTCTTTCCTTCAGGTACAGGGTACCACATTTTTCTTTGGGGCGTTTTGCCTCTGTGCATATGCGCATTTCTTTTTGAACTTGTTAAAACCTATGGTGTGTCGCTTATGTAATGTTTTTGCTTGAGGGTGCCACTATTAACCCTTTAAGTGGCAAGGACGAGGTATCTCGTCCTTGGGATTACCTCCCCAGTGCCAAGGACGAGATAGCTTGTCCTTGGCACTTAAGGGGTTAATGAAGGAGAAAATGTTAGAAGGCTTTGCATGGTCAAATACTGAAATCCCCAAAAAAGGCCTTTTTCTTTTCCGGCGCCTTTCTGGGTTTTGCGTATTCGATTTTTCTGTTTAGGAATGCCACTGTGTATTGCATACTGCTTTTTTCTTTTTTCTTTTTCAGAAGCATTCCGGGTATCTCTTGTGCAATTTCTGAGTATCTGGGTGCAACTACATATCACGTACCATATCACGTACCATATTTCTTTTAATCTTGGGTACATTTGAGCCTTTCTAGATCACACATCTACGTCGCACATCATATAGATTGCTCCCTTCCTCATATTGCCCAGGACAATAACCAGGTGTGCCTTCCATGCCTTCCATGCATCCCTTACAGCTGTGACATGAGTGGAAAAGTCCCAAGAGGGAAAGGGGGAAGACAGGGTCGGGGTGAGGGATGTGCTGTGGCGACATCTGCCCCAGCAGCAGGGGGTTGGGGACATGGTGTGGAGATATCTGCCCCAGCACCAGGAGGAAATGGCAGGACCCAGTCCACAGGTGACCCGGCATGTGGATGCCAATGTGGTCCCAGCCAGACAGGGGCAGCACCAATGCCCTGTGCCAGTCGGGACAAGAAGGGGCACCCTACTCAACAGGAAGAGGCTCAACCCCAAGACACATAACAGGACACTGGCCTGCATAGGAAGAAGCGCTTCACTGATGAGGAGCGCCAGATCCTCATTGACTACATCACTGATCACCATCGTGACATGTGCCTGTATGCGGGGAGCACCGATACACCCGCTCAAATTATGGTGCATCGGCAGCATGTCACAGACTAGATAAATGCCTTAGGAGTGGAGATGAGCCTTGCTGAACAGGTTCAGAAGCACTTGAATGATCTCACCTATCACACCAAGCACATGCTCAGTGGCAACCTGGCCTCTACAATGGCAACTGGAAGGGGCCACGAGAGGAGGAGAAGCTGACACTGCATGAAGAGGCCACAAGCCAATTCATCTTCCTTGAGTGGGTACAAGATTTGGGAGGCCTTGAGACATTTTGTGAGTGGCTGGCATTGTGCATCGTATGCTTTGCCAGTCATTCATGACCCACCTTTCTGAGTAGTGGCAAATCAGGCTGCAGTTGTATGACATCCATGGGCAATGATGTTCCTGGGTAATGCATGTTTGATGATGTACAGACTCGTGTCACATGGCCATCATACTGGGACGACCCCATATGTGACAATACAGTGTGCTCCCCAGGTACATGAGCTCCATGAGACACCTACATGTACTGTTGTGTGCTAAATTCTTGTGGCATGTCACTCTGCACTGCTAGAGATGTGCATGCAATTGATGTGGAACTATCATGTCTTGACATGCTGGTTGCATGTTCCATTTGTCACCTGCTCCCATGGGATGCCTTTTCATGATGCATTTCTGAGCTGTCTGTCACTGCGCCTTGTGGTGTGCCCAGAGTGAAGTTGCATCAGTGCCCACATACCACAGCCCCGGAAAATAGGCATGATGTAGTTGCTAATTCAAATGAGTGTAGTAAGGGGTTACGCCATCTACCATATGGTCAACGATAGCTGATGCTGAGTTGTCATGCAGAGGTTGGCATCCTTGCAACATGAAAATTAGATGGCCATAGACAGCACATGTCATTGAACATGAATATCATGAACGGCAATGAGTGTGCATGGCTGCATTCCTTTCTAAGCATGTGCATGGTAGTTGCTCAAATATGTCATGTAAATTACATTTTAAGGCACCTGTCTGGTGTCAAAAGTGTCCGTCAGTTGATACTTGACAGGCACATGCTTTGTCAGTTTCATCATTGTGCTGTGCAGTTGCACAGACATAGGGCTGTCTGTGATTGATCTGGATACATGCACATTTCCCCACACCAGTGACATCTGTCTGGTAAGGTCAGATATTCCAGCTACATCAAACACCCATATGTGGCATGATGGCTTTGGTGCAACATGTCTAATGTAATATGAATCTGAGGCAGTGGTGGTTCACAGTCTGAGCATGCACGGCCATGAACGTGTCACCCAGCTATGTGGGGTGATGTGCATATACAGGGACTGTATTTCAAACAAGAATACACATTCCGGAGTCATTGCTTATGGGATTGATTGTTGCACACATGCCACTCATGGACCTTGCATGACCTTCATCACCATGTCCAAATCATGTGTGTTAGGATATGTTGTATGTGCTACACATTTGCACATACACATCCCCCAGATGCATAGTTATAGCATGAGCAACAGGGCAGGGACATGGCACTATAATGCCGATGGCATGCAAACAAGCCTCACTCTCTGCCTCCCCCTCAACCTCTATCATACCGTACTGCCTGTATGCTATACACGCATGGTGTACTGGTACCAGTCTCTGCCTCAATGCCATTGACACAGAGAGCCTATACATTGTGACCCCTGCTCCCTCTTTCCCTCCAACATGCACCATGGGCCCACTCCCCTCACCCTCTTGTGAGTCAATTTACCTTGTTGTAATATGTGATTCCTCTTTCCTTCACTACATGGCCCTTGCCTTGAAGGCCCACTTTCAGTTGCACCTACTCAGAGGCATGTTCACTCCCCCTCACCTTCGCCCAGGACCTCAATGTGTCCAGTTTGCTGTCCCAATCCTGATGTGTGTGTCATGTGCTGCATGTGGGGGTGTCTGTGGCTATGGGTGGATGACTGTTGCCATGTGATGTCATTCAACATTACAATGTCACATGTGCTGTTCTTTTCCCTGGTATGGCTGCTGACATGACAGTTTCATGGCCCATCATTGTATATTCATGCCACTTTTGTATGTAAACATCTCCACTGATAGCATGGACCTGACCAAGGGAGGGGGGGGGCGGCACTGGTCATCAAATGACATGCATCGGTTGATTGCAGCTCAAAGTGTGTGAATACACAATGTGTGATGCCTGCGTGTACTGCCATTTGTTGTGTGAGTGCAATTGATGCAAATGTACCTTTGTGTGTCTTTGTACATGGATGAATATGTCTTTCTCTGTCCATTTGCAGATGAGGATGAACAAGATGCAGAGAAGGAGATGGAGGAGGAAGAAGAGTCAGTGGTGCAACAGACCACCAGTGGAGGAAGTGGTGTTGTACGCCATGAAAACCCACTGGTGCTCCAGAACATCCTCAGTCATGTTGCAGACTCTTCGGACTCTTCGGACTCAGCTAGCTTTGATGCTGAACCAGATGCTTATGCCTCAAAGATGGCGAGGGAGAGTGCCCCAATGGGAGGATCAGATGGGGCCCATGAGTCTGTGGTGGTGCTCCTGGTTTCAAAATGCCAGTCAGTGGTGGGCCCCCTCCTGTGGAGGTTACAGCTGCAAGGCCATCCTCCTATAAATTGACATCAGGTCGTGGGGATGATGTCCAAGGGAGGGTTGCAGACCTGCAGCCAATGACAGTGCCACCACAACAACGGGCATGGTCCCTTGCATAGTCTTCTGTGGACCCCGTGACACGTTGTTGATGTGTGTAGACTGGGGAGACATAGTGGGAGCAGATGTTGCGTGCTTCCATCTGACACACCAACATTTTGGAAAAAAAACTTCAGAGGGCATGGATAGATGGCCAAGACCATGACCCCACCAGCAGGCCGGGTAGAGCAACAGCTTCAGGTCAGGCGTTCATCATACCACTCCCACAGACTGCGCACGGAGCCAAAATCAAGGGCCGAGGAGCTGATCTGAGGTGTCTGCAGGAGTCCCTGCATGCAGATGCTCAGGAACAAAGAGAGGCCCTGAGGCTTGAGATGCAGGCCATGAGGACTGCAATCCATGACGAACTTCCAGCCACAAGGACACTGATTCACGCGGAGGTGGATGCCAATGACAGACACTCTCTGAGCAATGCAATGTGTCATGGGTGAGCACACCTACAGACTCTGCAGCCATCCATGAGGACTTGCATGGAGACCTCACTGCCCTTACTGTGCTGGTGCATTGAACCACATTATGTCTGGCCATGGCCAGTGAAGACCAGGCCTCAGCACTTCATGCTAGGGCTCCAACACCATAGGCACCTGCCGATCAACCGCAGAATGGGGGTGCCAGCACAGACCTGCATCTTGTTCCATCGTTGTCATGAGGTCCATGAGCCAATGGAGGGGTTATTGTGTATTCATTTATTTTTGAGAGGTTCCCACTTGTGTGGATATTGGCATGCAGCCTCCTCTCCCCCCTCCAGGGTAAACTCTGCCCTCCCCAGTCCATGATGGACTTTTTGCATTTGTGCTTGATCGGCGTGGTCTTTTTTATGGGTTTTTCGGCCATTTGATTGGTCATGGACATTTTTTGGTAGGTTCTCAATCCCCCTGGGCTGTATGGTGGCCTATGTTTTTATTTTGCCCTTTCCAAGAAGGAATTCTTTGTTTATTCATTTTCTTTTCCACTGAGATGTGCAGTTGCCCGCTCAATGGCATGATGGATGCAGTTGTGGACATTCAGCCATGCACTGTGGTGTCAACTGACATGGCTGCCTTGAGGTCGAGAGGATGGGATGTGTAGGTAACAATTGGTATGTGTAATCTTGACACATATGTTTTCTATGTATGCTTGAGAATTATGGCTGTTGAAATGCAATGCCCCATGTTGTTGCAATGATCCAGATTCATCCTGTGACAGCACTCCATAGGAAGTCCACCCTGCACCTTTCACATCCCTAGTCCCCATGCCCTCTGCCAGGCACTGGCCCTCCTTTCATGTATTTGGAGGTTCACTTCTCAGTGGAGGTGATGAGGGAATCACATCATGCCAGCTCTGTCTGCAGGTGAGCATGTGCAGTGCCTCTCGTGGTGTGCCTGTATTATTGGTTGCCATGGTCTTTGCATGCATGAAACATTTCTACTATTTGGGGGCAGAGGGGAATCCTTGGGTGACAGTGAATGTCTGTCCAGATATCTTTCTGTTCCCATGTATGTGTGTGTATGTGCAGTTGCACTTCGATGCAGTGCATTGTTTTGGTGGATGCACTTACACAATTGACGCAATTCCTGAAAGTGATTGGGCAGCACTTGTCACACTTTAGCCATTGGCAAGATTTCATTCATTCTAGATGGTTCTACTAATTGTGGATTCTCTGGGCATGTGTACTCTTTGTATTTTGGTTCTCCAACACTTGCCTCACTGACCATGATGATGTCTTCTTACTGAAACCCTTGTACTCCCCCTGGCACCATGTATCCCACCAGGCACTGAAGATGTACTCCCTGTGCACACTACCCTTTGACCTGTGCCCCTTCCCATTACACTCCTTTGTACACTTACATGAACTACCATGCTCTGCCACTGTTCCACGTGGACGACACACGTTGAGTGTCAGTTATGCTCAACCTCTGCAGCCCTGCTTTATGACGTAGTTTCTGGTGATAGAATTCTGGCCATTTGTGTACATTGACTCCACAGGACAGGTTTGCCAGACTTGCTGCATGTACGGTTGGACAGATATGCAAATGTATATCCCTGATTGACTCCTTCTGTGTTACCCAATGAGGTCACTTTTTGTACAGTGTTTATTTCTGTTGATTATCTACAGCGGGGGGTGTTGCATGTTTCTTGGTTTGCATTCCTTGTTCATCTCATCCAGCACTGTCAGTGAGTGCACGTCGTGTGTGCACATGTGTGCCCATGCATGTGTAACATCATCCACTTCCCACAGCTTTTCTTCATCTGTTCTCCCCATGTGAGTTGCAAGAGCAGCCTGGGATCCATGTACACTTACTGGGACAGTCTCACACAGGGAGTGTGGTCTGTTGGGGGGGCGGTGTTAACAGATCCATGTTGTGCTGAGGTCCATTTGCAGTGTTGTCCAAAAGGAATGAATGTTGGTTGTTGTTGGGTATGGGTATGTGGTTGTAGGAACTTGTTTGCAGGCATAGCGTACATGGCTCTTTTTCAGATTTGCATTAGATGGTGTGTGTTGACTGTGGTTTGTCTGATGTACAGCTTATGATTGACCATTCACAGGTGCACATTCTTTGCCAGTCTGCCCTTCTCTGTCACCCACTTTTGTCATTCAATGACCATTACATGTGGTACCTTTCCATCTCTGTTCCTTCCAGGCTCCCTGATGAGGCTGCTTCCTGCAAAGTTGTTCAAGTCTCTCTCTTCCTCCCTTGGACAAATTCTCTCTGCCCTCCCCCACTTTGAAGTCAGACATATCGATCCTCATCTCAGCTCCTGCCAGTCTACTCATGCAGTGTTTTTGCCTGTCCCTCACTCTCTTGCGCACTGCACTCCACTGCTAGGCAATCGTCACTTTGTGTCCTGTCTCCCGCATGCACTCTGTCATCCTTCGACACTGTGTTATCCATGCCTATTTTCAAGTTCCCTGCATGAGTTGTCATGGATGTCCAGTATCATTATGTTGTTGCAATGCATATTTTAGCAATTTGAAAATGTCTTTCCAGGTGTGATGCAGTGCATGCAAGCCAGGTGGATACCCTGTGCAGGTAAGCGGAGGGCATTCAGGGTGTCACTTGTGTTGTTGTTTGTGTCAGGGAGTCTGTCACTGTGTGGGGTCACTTTTACGTTGCTTGTATTGAAGTTCAAAGAACATTTTCCCCAATTCAATCCCGTCCCGGTGGAGTCTGCCTTCCCTTCCACTTCCCTGTTGTCTCCGCCCTTGTGTGTGTCTTTGTCCTTGGCCTCTGTTTCTCATTGCTTTCTCATGTCAGCATGTGTGTTTTATGCCAGTTGCCTCGTTGCCCTGCCTTCCAGTATGACAGCTGACTCTGTGAAGTGCTACCTTCTGCATGAACCTGTCTTTTGTGAAATTGATGATATTTTGGAATCACATCTCCTTGGACTTTGCATCATCGTTTACCTTGCCACTGTTTACTGCTCTGTCTGTGTCACATTAATGAGGGGATGCATATTGTGGCATTGGGAGTACTTCCAGGGTGATCCTGTGTTTACATCACCTTAGTGTTTTTTTTTTTTGGGGGTAGTCTCAGTGTCATACTGACTGTGAGCAGATGCGAGTGTTCAGAATGTCCCATCAGCATGAGAATGTAAGTGTTACAGGATCCTTCACTGCATGGCACTCAGGGGGTAAGGAAGTGTAGGTGTTGTGGGTGGGTAAGGCACACTGTGTGGGGTGTTCATGTTGCATTGGCAGGAGGTGGGCGGATCTGGTTGCATGGGTGCTGGGACACATGGTGGTGGGTGGCTGGTAAGTCTTTATTTGCATTTGTTGCATGTCACTCAAGTGGGGCACATGTTGCTGTATGTTTGGGTGCATGGATTTGTCATTGGCCCTCACATTGTTTATCTTTCTCTACAGATGCAGTCAGCGTGCGAATCTGGTTTCTGCGTTTGTTGGAGACGTTGCTGCTGTGTGCATGTACAGGACACAGAATCATGGTTTGATGGTTTCCAGCCCGACAGAGGAGCACATAAATGGATTGCAGTCCAGCTGGTGCAAGCACACAAGCACTCAAGGGAAACGGTGAAATGTGCATATTTCTTGGAGTGCACTTGCATTTTTCAGGATCAACATGACAGCTTTGATGTGACTGTGTATTGTGAGCATAGTTTCGGTCAGGGAATGGGTTGGCCACTGAACCTGTTTGTTGTTGTGGGACACGCACAGTGGGTCCAGGTCTGGTTTGGTGTCTACATGCACAGCAGTTGTTGTTGTCCATGTGACGGTGGTCATGCACTTTGTTGATTGTGCTGTGTGCTTGTGGGTGTAATACATGGGCACTGTTGGTTAAAGTTGCTATGACTGTGTTAGTGATGCTTGCACAGCCATACCGATTAGGGGCATGATTCTCAGAGCATTCCACTATGAGATTGCTCCATTATTTGGCGCTTCTGTGAATCAGGCCATTGGGGTGTATCAACCACTTTATGTCACTTACAAATTGGATCGGACTCAGTGGTAATTTTGATATGGGGGGTCCATAGTCTTCCTATTCACAGTATGTATGTAAGATATGGAATCTTACGCATCTGCTTTCACGCTCACATCAGCACGGATAGGTTTGAGTCTTTACTGCATTCAGTCCCACCGGTGTAACAATGTTATTTTGTGTGGCTTATTAGAATTAGTGAACATGTTGCTTTTGATGTCCATGAATGACTGGGTCGTGAGAATTAAATGTTGCCAATTTAATGCATTTTTCAGTTCAAACATGTTTTTACTTGTTTATTTTTTTTGATAGATTTGTACTTTTCTCCTGCCTCCAGTATCATTTTACTCCCTGCTTTGCGAAGTGGGAGTGGTGTACTCCCATTTACAAATCTTATCCGCGGCTTAGTTTTTGCCTGCGGTTTTATGTCTAGTGGACATACACAATTTTGCCCCCCCCGAGGCACATTCTCAGGGTGTTGTCGTGGGTACGAAGGATAGGCCCCAATTCATCATTGATTGGCACCTGAGTTGTGGCTTCATTGTGTGTGCTCCACAGGGTCTAGTTTTTATGTGAAGTATGATGGCACCAGTTGGGTGTGTGCGGCCTCTCCACATGCCCTTTGGCCAAACATCAGTAAGTGTGCTGCCTGTAGGCTTGGGTGGTGTCCCACCTGCATTTCCACTGTTACACCACGCTATGTTGTGACATTGTACAGTACACATGCAGCCACTATGATTCGACATACTAATGGTGGTGCATATAGCAACACGCCACAAGAGTGGTCAAGGGAGCAAAACCGTGTCTTCAGCACTTCGAATGTGCACTCCACTATGGCCAGAGTAGCTACATGTGCTGTATTATATCTCACCTCAGCTGGGATTATGGGATTCTGGATTGGTGTCCTCATGAACGTTGACAGCAGGTAGGCTCTGTCCCCTGTAAATGTGAACATGGTTTTCTTTGTCATGTATTGTAAAGTTCTATTGTTTGGTGTGTTGCTTGCATATGTGTGGCCGCTCATAATCACCGATGAGCCATGCACTGCCATGTTTTCCAGATGCCATGACCTAGTGCAATGGTGATGTAGCTATCATGGGTGTTGCCTGGGAAATTGGCATACACTTCATGATGTTTTCATTGGCATCAGCCACTACGTGCACATTAATGGAGTGCCAGTAACTACAATTGTGGTATATGTGCTCCGTCATTCAGGGTAGTCGTAGGGCACCATGTGTGCAGTCAATTGCACTTAGTACATGGGGGAAGTGTGCTGGATGACTGTCTGCCTTGCCGCCAGTATTCGGAGCATATATATGTGCCTGCGTACACATCCTTCCATGTGCTGTTATGCCTGCCAACCTGGTGTAGGCAGCGGGATCGGGTGGCCTGTGATATACCACCAACTATTGGAGTGGTTTGTTGGAAGGACCCAGTCGCAATGAAATGAAGTGCAGTATGCTTTTTTCTAGGGGTGTAAGGGCCTGGGAGCAGATGGTGGGTGATGCTAAGCCATCTTCCCACTCCCTGACGAGGTCTAGGATTATTTGGGGGGAACCTGTACCTGGCATATACCTGGTCATCAGGCATCCCAAACAGCTTTATGAATGTTGTGTAGATCTAACATTGTTAGGGGCAGACAGATGAGCCATACAAAGGAGAAAGAAATTATTCAATAGGCAAATTGATCAGGTACTCTTGAATCTAAAAAGGCAGCATGGATTTTAGAAGAAAAGGTTCTGCTAGCAGAAAAATCGATTAGCCAAAAGGAGGGCCCTGAGTTAATTTCAGAGGATCTAGATTCTCTACTACGACAAGCTGATAATTTGAGCACCCCTACATCCACTAGGTCTACATTGTGTATCAGTTACAAAATCAGTAACAGCAATGTAGATACAGATAAGGGGGAGGGGTGTCATCTAATTTGCGGATGGTGGTTGATGCTGCTAATAATAGTCTCAATAAATTGTCTAATCTAAAGGAAACGTACCCTGAGTAGGCTTTTGGCAAATGCTTGGCTACAACTGAAAAACAAGTTCTCAACATTCATGAGGTTCTCCTGAGGCTCTAAACCTAGATGGATAAACTGTTACAGCTTTCTACATCTAGGAAAATACATCATATTCATAACATAGACAGTCATGATATGTAACACAGTCGATGTAACTGTTTTATTCACTGTACTGGGCTGCTATCTTGTAACCCTTAAGCAAGCCTGAATACATGTTCTTCTTAGCGCCTCTATGCCCATGGGTTGCAGCGCGCTATACAAATACTAAAATAAATAAAATAAATAAATAAATGATAAGAATAAGCCTCAGATCAAGCTTCCTATCCCTATTACAACCAATGGTAACTTAACTGATAACCAGAATGTAAATGACACCCTGCCCATTGCTTGGCTTGATAACTATAAGGGTGAGGTATTGAATGGTGAGAAAAGTTTAGTTACTGAAGGAGGCTGTCATCAAGGGACTGTAATTTCGAGGAAGTAGGCTTAAAGGCCACCACTCCCATTACTGATCTAATTGATGTAACAAGTCCATTGTGTGTTAAGAGTGGGGCCAAATCTATGACAAATGGGGGTGGGCTTCCCATTCACAGGAGATCCGCCCCAAGCCATGTACCTTCCCAATGTCAAAAGATGACAGGTTTATCCTAACATTACAACCACAGGCAGCTCCCCTTGTTGTGGTTCTAACAAATGTCCCCAGGTTGAAGCATAATGTGATGGAGGACAATGCTTCATTGATCAATAAAGTATCTAATTTTGCTTAAAATATTTGAGGCTTCAGCCTCTAAAGGAGGGGATTTACTGATAGGAAAATGCTTCTTGTGGTTGTGCCGCAGCAGGAAATCTATCTTGGGCAACTATGTTACAATCACTCTCAATCATCCTTACAAGGTCTCTGATCTATTATGGAGAAGCATGCAGTGCCATTTGGGGCCATCAGAGAGTAGTCTTGTTCCTTTGGGGTTCTTTTATAGGTCTGATGATCACAGCATATTGTCTGATCATCGACCTAAACATCTCAACCACAATTATAGAGCTCTCAATCCTGAACAACAGTGGCAGGCTCATGTCTAACCATGGGGCAACACTAACAATCTCCAACAGATTTGAATGCCTGAGCGCCCTGGAGACAGTAGATTGACTGTCAGATCTGGAACAAGTATCCTCTGGGGTAGACCAGGAGAAAGGTTGGGCCTAAGATTATTAACAGCAGGCCCATACACAAGGAGGTTTTGGTATCTGATAATTCATGCAAGACTGGCACAAACCTAATTAAGATCCTTGCGTGGAATACATCTGGCTTTCACAACAAAGTGTGTGAAAGTTCCATGTGCAACTTTATCTCTAATTTCCATGTTATAATTCTACATAAAACGTGGTAAACTGAGCCTATTGACCTTCAAGGCTTCAAACTCTTCCATAGACAGGCTTCAAGATCTTGCATGTAGGGGAGACCATCAGGAGGGCTGGCCACCTACATAGTGAATAGACTGGGTTTGAGTATTAAACAACTGCATGTCTCTAACGCTAATTTGCTTTATTTTACTTCTAACATTATGAGGGCTAATCCACTGGGTCTCATTACTCCGTGTAATAGGAATGGAGCCAGGTCAGTTGACGTACTTTCAACATTACAGGGACTCATGAAATATGTTGTTAGTGGCCATACATCAGATTTGACTATTCTAACTACAGAGGATTTTAATATTGGAATTGGCTCTGGGCAGGAACGCCATTCTGATAAAGCGGAGGAGCATCTCTTCTCTGTCCGGAGGCCCTGCCTATTGGACCCAGTACCTCAAACGCGGTTCTATTGCTGTGGTATACAATGATTGAAACACGCGATGGAGCTGTTAGCTGGAGATTTCAATCTTCATCTGCTGTCAACTTTACTTTTAATGATGGGCGTTATAGAATTGATATTGATTATATTTTGGTCCCAATGTCAAGCTAGAACCACATGAAAGGATTTGACATACTCGTTTGCTGTGATAGCGATCATTATCCACTCTCTCTGACATAAGATTTGGGTTGCAATTTGCTTTCTGATATCGATTTGCATTACCCCATTTAAGTGGTAAAATGTACTTGTAGACCTGCCTTGTGCTGGAGGCTGCATCCAGAAATTGACTATTTGAGGGAAGTAGAAAAAGCCAACAAGATCAACTTAATGGTCTGCCTTAACCCAATGCCAATACCGATTTAACCTGTTCTAAATAGCAGGCAACCCTTATGCACTGTAGTGGGGTCTAATGACCTCCTAATCTTCTCAATCTACACATTTATTCATACACATTACTCAGTGTATTCACACAAATGAAACATTTGCAATTGCACCTTAAATAGTAACAATTCCACAGTTCTCTTAGTGCATCATACCATTTTTACTCAAATAAAACTTCAAACAAGATTTCAAACAGAATCTGAAAATGTGTGGTTCAATTTCACCGTCATAGTTACATTTGTATTCATCAAAAAGCAAGATTTTACAATATGGGGCTTTGCCCTCATTGTGTGTATTAATACATGTATTAATAAATGTATTGTAACAGAACCAAATTTCTTTCCCTTGATCCAATAGTGGAAACATATTCAATTCTGGTCTAAATTAATTTATTCAACAATTAGCTGATGCATTTTGGATATATCAGCCATCATCAGGGTTTGTTCCATATAAAAATGTAATCAATAATCTTATTCATACTCTTTTGTGTATCTGAAATTAATAATGATATATGTTTTAGTGCTGGTGTTTTAGTATTCACCATGAGAAGCTTTTTTATGTAAGCCCAGAGTTGACTAACCTTCCAGGGTAGTTCATCAATCAAGCAATAATTTGTTGTTCAGGTCCTTCTAAGACCCAATCTCTTCATAACTCACACTGTTGGACAACCTATGTAAAATAATAACATACATCACTAACATTACCTACACAGTAGTCCTATAGTATAGGTTTAAAAGGATATAAAGACTACGGTGCATCTAAACTTTATAGCATGCCTGAACAGGTATCCTACCGGTGATCGTGGTTTCTCCCTGTCGGATATCCCGCTTCCGTAGATAGAGGAAGCTGAAAGCTTGTCTCTCTCTGGATGATGACCTTAAACATATAGTAGAAGGTGTCACATCAGTGTCTGATGCCAACACTGAATTCATTTTATGGGATTATTACATGCATTTTCACCATGCTAGTTTGATTGTAACGGCACCTGTTCTCACGAAACTATTACGGGAGTGTATCATCACAAATATCCAAATCTCAAATACTCTCAATGATAAGCGTGATACGCTGTACTTCAAAAGTATGCGTCTTTATGCTCAAAATGTTACACGAGTATTATTCTCTAGTCCACGGGCCAAAATTAATCCCGGCCCTCCATTTCTCACACTCAGATGCAGGATGCACAGTGCATACCAGGCATGAGCTTTTTGATGAGAGTTGCTACGTAAATATAATGACTTAATGTTTGGGCCATAACAAATACAGTCCCCTCACTTTATTTTATGAAAATAGACTGTGTCTTATCCCATATAAACTCTTACCTCACAGGGATTCTCTGTTGTGTGCCCTCAGCATGCAGGAACAGACAGCTAGTAAACTGAGCCGTTCTGCAACGCGCAGAGATACAGTCTCCGTTGCCTTGGACACTCTCTCAGATGGAACCTCTAAGCTGTTTTGGGGTATTATTATTAGGCACTAGAGGAATGGGCTTCGACCAGTGCGGTTAACCCTGGAGTCTCTTTATGTGTACAGCAGAGTTTGAATTTGCTATGGCAGTAGAGGCGTAGTTAGTGATAGCATTATAGTGAAAAGAAGGTGTCCACCAGGTCTGTGTGTTAGCTTGACTGCTTTTTAATTTGTATGTTAATCGTCTCCCTCTGTACTTGGAGGAATTTGGAACAGATGTACCACAATGTGAAGGGGGAAAGCTACCATTCCTGAGTTATGCGGTCAATGTGGTTCTCTTAGCCAGAACACCTAAGTCTTTACAGATTTGTGTCAAAGGCTATGTGAATTTTATGATCGAATCAGGACTTTAAAGTTAATAGTGAGAAATTTTTTGTCATGTGCTTTTCATCATTTTTCATAAGAAGCATGACCCGAGGGTTTATTTCAGGGCCACAAATGAACCTTCAGTCGGCATTTTGAATAATTGGAAATGATTTGTGTCTGACACACATGGAAGGATTATATCTACGCAGGGATACTGAAGATGAAACAGGCTTCTGTTAGCCTTTTAGATTTGTGAAAATTATGAATGATTCCTCAGTTCCCCACATGTTAACTGCGTGTAAAAGGAAGAGGGTGTGGTTGGGTGCTTACAGTAAGGAATTATGGAGCACAAGCAAACTGGGTTCCTTCAATATGAGGAGAAATGCTATTCTCTCGTTTACTGAGTGTGCTTGCATCTACAACACCCTATATTACATACCGCAAGATGGGACAGTCCTTTATATCTGATACGTTGTTGCTCAAATCTGTCCTCTTCTGGCATTCCTTATGGCGATCAGAGGATGATTCACAAACTTTTTGTTGAAGCATAAATTTCTTTTGGGCAACTTTCAAAGGATGGAGTGGTTGGCATTAATCAAAAAGGCCTATGATTTTAGAGAAGTTGATATAATGATATGTAGGTTTATTTGGCAATGAAAAAAGCCCAGAATAAAAAGGGTGAGGTTGACTCTCCTGAAAGAACATGAGGGATTAGGATTCCCTGATATATATCTTTATTAGAGGGTGTCCCACATTAGAATCCTCCTGGATCATATGAGGGATCACCTCAAAACACATTGGTCCTAACTAGAGGACTTAGTAGCACACCCCACCAGGTATGTGATTTGTTGTGGTCCCCATAAAGAAGGTACCCCATAGGGTGAACTCCCACCCTACTTTGGAGGTTTGTTGGACCATTTGGAGGAAAATGTGCTATAGCGAGAAATTGACCCTGTGGCTCTCGCCTTTGGGGTCTGGGATCTGTGGGGAACACCTATTGATTTGAGTTGTTTGGGCTTTCAAAAATCCCAAGATTGGTTGGATAGGTGCTTAGAATGGGCCAGAGGTTTCTGAATGGCAGATTTAAGGGATATGATGACGTGTGTAATATGTTGGGACATGACGTTATTGATGTCTTTGAATATCTGCATTCAAAAGGATATTTGACAGATCCAGGATGGGTTAAGCATTTTGAGGGGGATCTTACTACATTTGAAAAGGTTTTGGAAAAATTGACCTCAAGAAAAGGGATAGTATCGAAATTATGTACAGTTCTTATTACCAACAATTTAGAGGGTAGAACAAATACAAAAGGTATTGGGATACAATGGCCGGGGAGATTCTCACAGAATCCCTTTAGGAAAAAATATGTACGGTCACGTTCTATGAAAATCTTTCCACTCATGCAATGGAACACAACTTCACGGTTGGTGGTATAGAGGCACGTTAAAGTTATTCAAAATGTTCATGAGAGTCTCTTCATTGGGTGGTCAGGCTGTGGTCAGGTGGCATCCTCCTATAATGTGTGGTGGTTTTGTCCCTCTACTCAAATGTATTCTTCTGAATACAATACAAATGTACTCTACTCCCGTCACTTCTTGGTTAAAAGGGGTGACGGGAACTCCTTGTTGGTATTTGGGAAATACCCTCAAAGGGAAGTGACGTTCATCGGTTCTGAAGGACGTGGGAAGCCAGCGAGCAGGTAGGTT